>NC_044388.1:107625710-107940344 GCF_006542625.1 Nomascus leucogenys
CACCGTGAGGAGGGGGCCGGGGATGCACCCCCCTACCAGAGGCTGCCTTCAGCGTCTCACGGGTACAGGACAGCGCTCAGGCTTGGGCTCTAAGCTCTGTGTCTAGTGTAGAACATGGGGAGGGAGCATCTTAGGAACTGCCGAAGTAACTTCTTACTGCTCTCACAATTCTAAGGAAGCGGGAGAACGGCCTCCTATGAACAGCGCCCACCCCAGAGCTGCCTGGGAAGGGGCAGTTTTACTGAAAGGTGCTTTACTGTTCACCTGCATCTTTCAGCAGCTCCCCTCCTACCCTCACCTGGTCTTTTCTCTCTTCATCCCAAGCCTTTATGCTTGAGTCCCTTCCCCAGGGGCTGCCCACCCGACAGTTCCAGGCATTCCCTACCTGAGCTTCTTGTCTGCTTTTCCTTCTCCCACTGCAAGTGGCTGCTTGTGGGGCCTGGGATGAGCCCTCTCTGTTCCCACCGGCCCTCCTTGCCAAGCCATTCTTGGGTGAGTCCAGGCCTGCTGGAGCCACACATTCATCTCCACCTGGACACTTGAGCCGCATGGCCAGACCCCCCCAACCTGATGCAGTGGTGCGTGTGATTTGTCGAAAGAAAGCCTCCTGGATGCTGTTAAGATGTACCCTTCAGGTGAACCTGGCATCAGACCCACAGTACTTGCTGTTTGAGAAAAAATAAAAACAAAAAGGTCACCTGTTCTCCAGCCCTTTTCTCTTACCTGGTATTTCCTTCCTTTCTCCTCCCCAACCCCAAATAAAAAAACAAAAAACACTAGAATTTATATGTATTGATGTTGTAGGTCTAGGTGAAGAAAAAAAAAAAAAGTAAATGTTTCACTGCTCTATTTATATATAATGTCTGAATTAATTCTGTGCAGGAAAGGCCAGGAAATTGCATGTGAAGTTCGGTGCAGTCACCACCTCTGTGTGCCCTGAGCTGCAGTCTCTTCGCTGAGATGCAGGTTTTAAATGAGACTTGCGGGGCTGAGGGCAGGCCTCAGGCCTCCCAGCGCCCCAACCCCTCCTTGGTCTGATGAAATGCAGTTCTTAGTGCAGAGACGTTTTAAGGTGCAATATATCTCTTCCTTTCCCGTGGTTTTAGAGCCAAGCTCAAGGTAGTAGGACATAGGGTCTTATTTTGTTTTCAAACCCCCATCCTCAGAGCGCAGGTACATGCAGAGGCTTCTGCCAGGATACCACGGGGCCTTAGTGGGAACAAGTGGAGACCAGCACTTCCCTTTCCTGCTGCTGAGGTAGGGAGTGGGGGGTCAGAACCCACTTACTTTTGCCTGTTAAAGTTGCCCTCCCGACGCTGGCAGCTCTGCCTTGGTTATTGGGGGTGCAGCCCGTTGCTCAGCAACCAGTGGCCTTGCGGTAGTATTTGTCCACCGTCCACTAGAGTGGGATGAAGTCCAGAGTGTGGGTGTGCATCTCAAATGCTCTTCCACCCACTGGGGACTTCAATGCCAGCTGCATTTGGTTTGGTTTTCTTAACTGTTGGCTTCTCCCCACAGCTTTTTTTTTTTTTTTTTTTTTTAAACATTCATATTGTTTTCAAACTTGGAATTCATAGACACTCTGGCTCTAGGTTCCTTAAGGGGTAAAACAAAAGATGACTTTATTTCACATTCAAGAAAATCAGTTCAGTTCCAAAGCTGTGGTCCTTCCAGCCACTTCTAGGGACACTGGGGTAATTGTTAAACATTGACATCAGTGCTCTCCAGCCGTGCTGTCGCCCTCCTATCTTCTGGATCTGCCTTCGGGATGGTCAGTGACGCCTTCTGGAAGCTGAGCACACACAGGTGCACGGCCATGCTGTGGCCTGGCCTGCTGCGGCAGCATGGCAGCTCTGGTGGAGCCTTCTCCCTTGCCATTTGGTTCCTGTCTGCCAAGTAGCTGCAGGCTGCCCCTCAAATCTTCATTTGTCCCTTTTCACTTCCTGCAGAGCAAGCCTGGATTAGAGGGTCTGCTGGAAATGGCCTTTGAAGACCAAGGATACCAGGGTGTGTGCGCTCTGTCGTGTTCTGTGATGAATGGGAAACGTAGGCTTCCAGAAAGCCAGCTCTCCTCTGAAATGTGACGGACCTAAGCAGGAAGTCATCCAGGACAGGAGTGGCTCAGTGTTGGGGATGGATGCTGTCGCCCAGCCATGCTCCACCAGGGTCACCAATGTATATTTGGCTGGTGGTCTTCGGGCATGTGAGACCTGCTGTGCACTGTCTCCACCCCAGTTGGTGGCCTCCAGGATGGTAGTGGCACCCCCAGAGCCCCATCTTCAGCATGTCCTGAAGCCTCAGAGTGGAAATTCCTGCTAAGGCTCTGTCTGGATGCCTTTCTCCCGTGGTCTAAAGGGACACTGTACTCAAGCTTTTGACCTCATGCCTTGTGTAGTAAAAAAGGATTTGGGGGTTTTTGTTTGGTTCCTGAGAGGGTTGTGTTTTGTTTTTGTTTCCTTTTGTTTATGTTTTGGCCTTTCCTCTTTGTCTTTCCATGTAGACCAGATATTTGAAAGGGCAGACGATGGCTAGAGGTGTAATGTGCAGCTTGTTTATATGTTATTTCGGCAAACTTACCTTGGATGGGAAATGGAATCATGGATTCACCAGGCCGGTGCTGGCACACTCACCCTCGCCCTTTCCCTCCGGTTCAGTACCTATTGTTTCTCCTTTCAAATATGTGATTGTACTAGCTCTTTCCATATGAAAGAATTCTCCTTATTTAAATAAAAAAAGTTTAAAAAGATAAAGCTGAACATGCTTTCTCAGGTTGTACATCCCTGGTTTCTTGGCCATTTGACCAGAGAGACCTACAGATCAAAGAGTTCTAATTTTACAGAGTTCACATGGAAATTAGGAGTGGCACGGCTGAAATGCCTTAACAGAAGCTGTATGGGTAGAGAAAGGATTGAAACCCACAGTTAAGAAGCATGTTCCAAATGCGGCAGCATCAAGCACTCCACTCTTCCCACGGATGGCATCTGGCTGCGCACAGTGACTGCCTGTGGCCCCGTCACTTGCCGTGAGAAATGAGCTGGTCAGAGGAGGTAAGCATTTGATGTGGCGTGTTGTGTTGTCACTTCTAGTGGTGCTTTTGCAGGAAGTGGAGGAGGATTATGCTGTGCTTTGGGGTGGGGAAGGAGCAACCCAGGCCTGGGGTAGCGAAGGTTAAAAGGTAAGAATGTTACCCAGTTCTCGGTTTTGCCATTGCCTCACTGTGTGACCTGGGGAAAGATGTTTCACCACCTGAGTCAGTCTCCTTAATCATAAAACGCAGATTGTAATGGTATCGACCTCATGGCGTACTGTGGATTCAAAGTCACCAGTAGCTTTTAGCTTAGTGCCTAGAAACAGCTAAGAAAACTTACATATTACCCCCAAGAAATAAAACGCTGTTCCCCTGAGGAACCCCAGTCCCTCAACTTCCTTCTAAGCCTTTTGACTATGGAAGAGAGTTGGGGACCTGGGCACGGGCATCTCAGCTTTAACCAGCCACACTCACTGCCCTGATTCACTGCTCCCTAGGGACAGGTGGCTCACAAAATCTCCAAGGGAGACTGGCCCTGAAGGAGGCTAGTCCTAAGGTTGGGGGCTTGCAAGATGGAGGCTGCAAGTCCTGAGGCACCACCACTGTTAGCATGACATGAACCAAAGCTTAACAGCCCAGCCCCACTCCCTCCTGGGGCCCAGGGAACCCTCCCTGCCCACTGTAAATACAGTTGCCTGCAGGCTCTGGCCACAAACCCAGGTGAGCCCCAGCTCCTTCCCTCTCTGTGGGATCTTGGGTGAGTCACATAACCCCTCAAGGGTAAGCCATAAAGAAGTAACCACTAAATTCTCAACTGGTGTCATCTAATGCTATGTTGACCAACATGGAAAAAAAAGTCTTGCAGACCGCCAAGAACCATAATTAAGGTTATTAAACCTGCAGTGTGCCCTTTTGGTCTGTATAGATGTTTATACAAATAGACCAGGAGATCAAGAAGGAGCGAGGCTGAGAAGAGTGATCCATCAGCCTGCTTGTGTTGCTGTCAGTTACCCTGCTCTGGGTACCGACCGTTCCAGGGAAAACATGGGAAGGGGTGCATTCACCCAACCAAAAGTACCACGTCTGCTCCAAAACAGGCCTTTGGGAAGGCTCTTGACCCTCAGCAGAGGGGGCTGGAGAGGCTGATGGATAAGGAGGAGGAGGCCTGGGAAGGGAGGAAGAAGCCTCCAGTCTTCTGCCACGGAGTTTAGGGGAGATTCCCCCACTGGAGCCTCTGACGGTCTTGCAGCCCCTACTGATGTCCAGGTTTTTTTGGTTTTGTTTTTTGTTTTGAGACAGGGTCTCACTTTGTAGTCCAGGCTGGAATGCAGTGGTGAGACCAAGGCTCACTGCAGCCTCGACCTCTCTGCCCCAAGTGATCTCCTGCCTCAGCCTCCCTTGTAGCTGGGACTGCAGGCAGACGCCAACGGGCCCAGCTAGTTTTTGTATTTTTTTGTAGAGACGGGGTCTCGCTGTGTTGCCCAGGCTCTCCTGGACTCAAGCAGGCTCACAGATCCTCCCACCTCGGCCACCCAAAGTGCTGGGGTTACAGGCGTGAGCCACCCCGCCCCCGGCCCTAGGTCCGTTTTAAATGCACTTACCCTCAGCCACTTCACTGCTAGATGTATGTGCAAGCAGGTTCGTGGCATCGATGTTTTTTGGCAAGAAAATTAGGAGTGGGCGTGGGGGCACGCGCCTGTGGTCTCAGCTGCTCTGGAGGCCGAGGCGGGAGGATCGCTTGGGGCAGAGAGGTCGAGGCTGCAGCAAGCCATGGTCTTGCCACTGTACTCCAGCCTGGGCGACAGAGCAAGACCCCGTCTCTTAAAAAAAAATTAAGGCCGGACGCGGTGGCTCACGCCTGTAATCCCAGCACTTTGGGAGGCCGAGGCGGGCGGATCACTTCAGGTCGCGAGTTCGAGAGCAGCCTGGCCAACATGGTGAAACCCTGTCTCTACTAAAAATACAAAAATTAACCGGCGTGGTGGCGTGCGCCTTCAATCTCAGCTACTCGGGAGGCTGAGGCAGGAGAATCGCTTGAACCCGGGAAGCAGAGGTTGCGGTGAGCCGAGATCGCGCCATTGCACTCCAGCCTGGGCAACACAAGAGCGAAACTCCGTCTCAAAAAAAAAAAAAAACGGAGCAAACTGGCGCGCCCGGCAGAACGCCGTTGTGCAGACGCAGAATTAAGATCTTCACGCCAGATGGAGTGAAAAAGCAAGGAGCAGAAGATGGGTGGGACCCCACTGCGCTTTTTAAAAGCTGCACGTCTGCTTAGAGTACACAAAAATCCTGGCACACAAAGCACTAGCACCCGAGGATCGCCGCGTTTCACACCTGCTTCCCAGGGCCCGGCGCCCTCGCCCGCTGCGCACGCGCGTCACCCTCGCCCAGTGCGCACGCGCGCTGCTGCCCGTCGGGCCCCGCAGGCGCGGTGAATCGAACGTTGAGCAGGGCGGTGGGTGGTGCGGAGTGCCGAGCGGCCTCACCCTCAACCGTCGGCCCGGTCGGACGGTTCCGAGGCGTTGCCGGGAGCCGGGCGCGGCTCTGCCTGGACTCGGAGAAACGCAGGTACGTTTGGGGACACCGGGGACGAGAGCCCAGCCTGGACTCGGGGGAGTCCGTCAGTGCGGGACGCGGGTCCGTGGCTTGCGGACGGGCTGGGGCCGGGGGCGTCCCAGTCTTTCCGGAGCTGGGGGCGGGGTTCGGGCGACCGAGCCCCGAAGTAAGAACGCCGTGGCGCGTGCAGCCCTAGGGGGGAAGGGCGTGTTGCGGGTGCAGTCTCAGGGTGGGGACGGAGCTGGGGCCGACGCAGCCTCGGGAGTTGGTGGTCGGGACAGGTGCGGCCTGTGGAGAAGAAAGGCCGGCCACGGAGATGCGGTCTGCAAGGGGAGAGGAGGCACTCCCAGGACGGATGGGACCTTTTGGGAGGAAGGCGCTCAAGGCAGCTGCAGCTCAGGGAGGGAAGTGCGCGTCCAGGGTAGATGGGGCCTGAGGAGACCAGCGGGGCGCCAGCGGCCAGATGCGGCTTTGGTGTGAGACAGGGTATCCCAGGCCTGATGCAGCCTCAAGAGAAGCGGAGCTCAAGGGAAGATGAAGCCTGGAGGAGAACGTGGGGGCGCAGGGTGCAAATGCACCCTCCAGGCGAGAAAGGGAGCACCGGGGGATGATGTGCTGCTGGGAGAGAAGGCAGGGAGGCACTGGGGGCAGATGCATCCTCGAGGAGAGATGAGGAGGCCCCGAGGCTCGGCCAGGTTGGGGTCCCTGGGCTGTAAGCAGCTGAGATGGCACCCAGGAGCTGCCCAGGGTCAGGGAGCTGTGGCCGCACTGTGGGCTCCTGGTCGTCGGGGAGGGAGGGGAGAAACCCTGGCGTTCCTTAGCAGTGTTCTCGCTCCCAAGACGTGCACGACAGGTTTTGTGGAATGAGTTGTTGAAAGGAGTGAATGTCCAGTCCTGAGATCCCCTGAATTCCCACCCGAGTTCACTGCTAGTGTCCCTCACCCCACATGTCTACCTGAACCTAGGCTCCAGGAACTTCGGCCTTTCTCAGCAGCCCGGCCGTGCTGTGGTTCTCTCGACGCGCGTCTGGGAGCCGGGTGGCTGGGGATTCCTTCTGTAGCCTCTCGTGAGCCCTCGTTGACCACGGCTTCTCCCTTCTTTTCTAGGGCATCTGCCTGAGCCCGCTTTTCTACAAGATGTGGGGATTTTTGAAGCGCCCTGTAGTGGTGACGGCTGACATCAATTTGAGCCTTGTGGCCCTGACTGGGATGGGGTTACTGAGTCGGCTGTGGCGACTCACCTACCCGCGGGCTGTGGTGTAAGCTAAATGACTCCATTCCCAGGGTGAATCTAGAATTGTACTTTGTGACAGGAGGCGCCCTTACTGAATAGCATAAATGGGAGAGTGAAATCCTGGCTTCTTGGTGATAGATGTTTTTGGCACTGAGAGGACAGACCAGTCTGTCCCCAGGACAGCCCCAGCAGAGTACACCTTTTAGGTCTTGCCTTCTGAGTCTGTAACAGATGAAATTTGGCCCATTAAAGGGGTGCAGTAGAGGAAAAACTGGTTGCCAGCCTTAGGTAACAGTTTTAAAGTCTGGATGGCAGAGGATTGATGGATTTGGAAGTGAGTCTTCACTGTTGAGAGCACTCTTTAGAATGTGTTTTTGTCATAATGGGAAGTGATTGCTGTTATTATTGAAGGGCTCTTTATTAACTGATTAATGTGTGTGTGTGTGTGTGTGTGTGTGGTTTTTTTTTTTTGAGACGGAGTCTTGCTCTGTCACCCAGGTTGGAGTGCAGTGGTGCCATCTCGGCTCACTGCAACCTCTGCCTCCTGGGTTCAAGCAATTCTCTGCCTCAGCCTCCCGAGTAGCTGAGATTACAGGTGCCCGCCACCACACCCAGCTAATTTTTGTATTTTTAGTAGAGATGGGATTTCACCATCTTGGCCAGACTGGTATTGAACTCCTGACCTCATGATCCACCCGCCTCGGTCTCCCAAAATGTTAGGATTACAGGCGTGAGCCACTCCGCCCTGCTGCATGTTCTTTTTTGTTTTAACTTTTTATTATGGAAAACGTCAAACATATACAAAAGCAGGGAGACGAGTATAATGAATGACGCACACACCAGTATATTCATTACCCAGCTTCACCTTATCAGTTCACAGCCAGCCCCCTCCCTGCAGTGGATTTTACTTTGAAGCAAATCCTAGACATTATATTCATAGATAATTCAGCGGTATGTCTGTAAAAAATGAGGATTCTTTTTTTTCTTTTTGAGACATAGTCTCGCCCTGTCGCCCAGGCTGTAGTGCAATGGTGCGATCGTGATTCTCCTACCTCAGCCTCCCGAGTACCTGGGATTACAGGCATCTGCCACCACGCCTGGCTCATTTTTGTATTTTTAGTAGAGAAGGGGTTTCACCATGTTGACCAAGCTGATCTCGAACTCCTGACCTTGTGATCCACCTACCTCGGCCTCCCAAAGTGCTGGGATTACAGGCATGAGCCACCGTGCCTGGCTTAGGATTCTTAAAAGCAAAAATCACATAACCACAGTTGCATTATCATGCCTGAGAAATTGACAGCAGTTTCTTGGCTATCTTCACCTCTCCCTGATTGAAAACATGTTATTGCAGTTGATTCCCACGTTTTCCTTTCATACTTGCAGCCATTTCATTGGGTTATCGCTAGCCACAGACATGTGCTGCTGGTGGGGGTGGGGGTGGGGGTGGGGGTGGGGGGTGGGTAGGCAGGATTAGCCTTGCATCCCAGGAGGTCTTTCAGCAGGTTGGCTCATAGTATCCACCTCAATCAAACACAAGGGAGAGACAGAATCTGTATGGGACAGTCATGCTGAGTGCCAGCTGTGCTTGGTGAATTCCCCGTGTCTCTGTGGGTGGGTGATGCTGTATGCGTCTCAATATTTGGGGATGGGAAACAACTGGGGCAAAAGATCCAGCCTTTGCTGATCACCCACCCAAAGTCATTTGGAAACACATAGACATTTATCCTCACAGTTTTTGTTTACAGTTAAGATTCTAATTGAATATAATATGAGTTTGTTTTTTTTCTAGTTTTGACGAAGTATATTATGGGAAGTACGTCTCTTTTTACATGAAACGAATCTTCTTCTTGGATGACAGTGGGCCACCATTTGGCCACATGGTGCTGGCCTTGGGAGGTAGGAGTCATCAGTTAGGAGAGTAGCCCCTACCCTTCAGGACCTCAAATACATTTAAAACTTATCCGTGCATTTCTTACAGGCAGAAACCAGGTCTTATTATTGATGCATCTTGTTTATTGCTTGCCACAGTACTCTAGAAACTTTGCTGAATGGGATAGTTACTGATTAATCTTCTGTTCCAGGTTATTTAGGAGGATTCGATGGCAATTTTTTGTGGAACAGAATTGGAGCAGGTAAAAGATAATTTTCGTTTCCTTTATTAATGTGCACAGGTTAGAATGGAGAGATTGTGACTTTTGTAAAGATTAACAACTGTGGCTTTTTTTTTTCCTTTCATACCTAGTCCCGCAGAAACCGTGCCTTATTAATCTGAGTCCAGAAAATAATAAATTGGTTGGATACAAATGAAAGACTTTTGAAAAGTCTGGTTAAAATCTTAGTGTTTAGTTACAATCATTATTTTAGCCCTTGTTTTTGGTACACATATTACATAGCATCTGATTGCAATTATCTTTTGTACATGTAAATTTTGTATATTGCCACAATGTTTTTGAAAATAGGGAGGGTAGGCCGGGCGCAGTGGCTCACGCCTGTAATCCCAGCACTTTGGGAGGCCGAGGCGGGCGGATCACGAGGTCAGGAGATCGAGACCATCCTGGCTAACACGGTGAAACCCCGTCTCTACTAAAAATACAAAAAATTAGCCGGGCATGGTGGCGGGCGCCTGTAGTCCCAGCTACTCGGGAGGCTGAGGCAGGAGAATGGCGTGAACCTGGGAGGCGGAGCTTGCAGTGAGCTGAGATCGCGCCACTGCTCTCCAGCCTGGGCAACAGAGCTAGACTCCGTCTCACAAAAAAAAAAAAGAAAAGAAAAGAAAATAGGGAGAGTAAATGTATAAGTAAGGCGGTAAATTTTAGAATCCTTAGTCCTTGCTGTGCTTCGTGAGATTGGGTTCCGTGACTATGCAAAGCTAATTTCAAAGCCTTCACCCATAGTTTATGCACTCTGCTGCGGATGTGGTCCCCAGTTTTGTAAATGTGCATTTTAGAGTCTGTGAACATGATGGTGCTATATGAAAACACAGCTGCAGTATATGGAGATGGTGTGTGCACAGTGTAGTCAGCTCTGCAGTGTGGTTGCTTTTCCAGAATATAGTAGCAACGTGCCTGTGTGGTCCCTGCGCCTGCTGCCAGCACTCGCGGGGGCCTTGTCGGTCCCCATGGCCTACCAGATAGTGTTGGAGCTCCGCTTTTCTCATTGTGCCGCCATGGGAGCTGCTCTGTTGATGCTTATCGGTAAGACCTACGCCCCTGCCTGCTCTTGCTGTCGTGCAGGGAAGAACTGACCCTTTGGCCCAGAAGATCACGTGGGCTTGGTGGGCAAGCTGCACCAGAAAGTGCATCTGGTTCATCCAAATTTGATGCTGCAAGTCACCCGCTCCCAGGCTGACCCCATGGTTATGGGATTGCTGAATTGTGGGATCAGATTCTTATCAGCAGTCGGGGTATGGCAGTAGAAAACTGCCCAGATGATGCTGCAAAGTCCATGCACATGTGGGCACCTCCATCTCCAACCAATCTTGCGACCAAATGATAACTTCCCCTTGTTCCATCACCTCCCAGGCCTTGGCCAGTTGAGATGGACTCGTGAGTCAGTGGATCCTCTTCAGAGAGGATAAGCTCACGTTTATGAACAGATGAAATTAAAGCAGATGAAAAGTTAGATTAGGCTGGGCACAGTGGCTCACACCTATAATCCCCGCACTTTGGGAGGCTGAGGCAGGTGGCTCACTTGAGTCCGGGAGTTCAGGACCAGCCTAGGCAAGATAGTAAGACTGCATCTGTACAAAAAATTAAAAAAGGGTCGGGTGCAGTGGCTCACACCTGTAATCCCAGCACTTTGGGAGGCTGAGGCGGGCAGATCACGAGGTCAGGAGTTTGAGACCAGCCTGGCCAACATGGTGAAACCCCATCTAAAAATACGAAAAATACAAAAAATTAGCTGGGCGTGGCAGCAGGTGCCTGTAATCCCAGCTACTTGGGAGGCTGATGCAGGAGAATTGCTTGAACCTGGGAGATGGAGGTTGCAGTGAGCCAAGACTGCGCCACTGCACTCCAGCCTAGGCAACAGAGCGAGACTCCATCTCAAAAAAAATAAATAAGCCGGGCACGGTGGCTCACGCCTGTAATCCCAGCACTTTGGGATTACAGGCGGGTGGATCACAAGGTCAAGAGATGGAGACCATCCTGGCCAACATGGTGAAACCCCATCTCTACTAAAAATACAAAAATTAGCTGGGCATGGTGGCGCCCACCTTTTGTCCCAGCTACTCAGGAGGCTGAGGCAGGAGAATCGCTTGAACCCGGGAGGCGGAGGTTGCAGTGAGCCGAGATTGCGCCACTGCACTCCAGCGTGGTGACAGAGCAAGACTCTGTCTCAAAAAAATAAATAAATAAAATTAGCCAGGTGTGGTGGCATGCGCCTATAGTCCCAGCTACTCAGGAGCCTGAGGTAGGAGGATCCCTTGAGCCCTGGTGGTCAAAGCTGCAGTGAGCCATGATGGTGCCACTGCACTCCAGCCTGGGCAACAGAGCAAGACCCTGATTCAAAAGAAAAAGAAAGAGACAGTAGAAAATCAAAAGAGATGTGTATTGGGTGATGACAGTATGAGGCCCTGTGTCTATAGAATGTTTTAACATTCACAGCAGCCCCACACAGTTGTATCGCTTCTGAAGTAATGCCTTTTTTCATGAATGTTTTTCATCCTCATACATTTTCCCTTGCTACCTTAAAATTGACACGTATTTCCTTTTTGAAACAGAGAATGCTCTCATCACTCAGTCAAGGCTAATGCTTTTGGAATCAGTGTTAATATTTTTTAATCTATTGGCCGTGTTGTCTTACCTGAAGTTCTTCAACTGCCAAAAGCACAGGTATGGAAAATGGAGTGTCTTCCTAGTTAACGAGAACAGAGATTCTGGGCGGTTTGTTGATCTGAGATGGTCCTGTACCTTTTTTTGTTTCGTTTTGTTTTGTGAGATGGTACCTTTTCATTTTGAGGAGTTGCTTGCTAAATATCTTTTTTTTTGAGACAGAGTCCCTGTCACCCAGGCTGGAGTGTAATGGCTCAATCTCGGCTCACTGCAACCTCTGCTTCCCAGGTTCAAGCAATTCTCCAGCCTCAGTCTCCTGAGTAGCTGAGATTACAAGCACACATCACCGTGCCTGGCTAATTGTAGTATTTTTAGTAGAGACAGGGTTTCACCATATTGGCCAGGCTGGTCTCGAACTCCTGACCTCAGGTGATCCACCCGTCTTGGCCTCCCAAAGTGCTGGGATTACAGGCGTGAGCTTCTGTGCCTAGTGCTAGATATCTTTTGGTCCTCTAGTATTTTGGGGGTTGGCCCTTGGCTTGTGACTTCATAAATACATCTTCATTTTTCTATAATTTAAACTAACAGGACAAAATTTTCTGGGCAAAAAAAAAAAAATTCTGCTGGGACAGATTCTTTGGGAGATGGGAATTCTTTCTTACTGCACCTGTGGCTCAGCACGGCCAGCCGACCCAGAAGGATTTCTCCAAAGAATTTGGAGCTTCTCTAGCCTTTTGGAAATGTGTCTGAACTATTCCTATCTCCATCTGCTCTGTTTTTATTCCAGCCCTTTTTGTCTGAGCTGGTGGATCTGGCTAACACTGACAGGGGTCGCTTGTTCCTGTGCAGTGGGGTGAGTTTGAGCTTCTGGTCTTGGGCAGTGTCCTCCTCCGTCTCCTCGTGTTTTCCTGTCTCGTGTTAACTCCATTTCCATCATGTCTTTGCAGCATCAAGTACATGGGTGTGTTCACGTACGTGCTCATGCTGGCTGTTGCAGCTGTCCATGCCTGGCACCTGATTGGAGACCAGACTTTGTCCAATGTAGGTGCTGATGTCCAGTGCTGCATGAGGCCGGCCTGTACGGGGCAGATGGGGATGTCACAGGGGGTACTTGGTGAAAAGACTCAAATCCCCAATGTTTCAGAAGCAGGCAGGCCTGGGCAGCCTCACCTGTAGGCCTCTGCAGGTGCCTCTGTATGGGAGGCCAGAGTTTCTGTCACTAACTTTTTCTAAGCTCACAATGTCTAGAAGTGGGTGCACTTTTCCACACAGTAGAACATGACTTTTCTTTGAATCTCTGGCAGGTCTGTGTGTTCTGTCACTTGCTCGCCCGAGCAGTGGCTTTGCTGGTCATCCCGGTCGTCCTGTACTTACTGTTCTTCTACGTCCACTTGATTCTACTCTTCCGCTCTGGGCCCCACGACCAAATCATGTCCAGTGCCTTCCAGGCCAGCTTAGAGGTAGGTAAGCAGTGGGCGTCGTGGCCACTGGAGAAGGAAGATGATAGTGGACCCAGAGTTTTCTTACAAACACATCAAGTGAACATTAGCACTTGAATCAAAAAATGAAGAATCCACATCCATATTTCTTTTTTTTTGGCCGGCGGGATGGAGTCTTACTCTGTCACCCAAACTCCGCCTCCTGGCTTCAAGCGATTCTCCTACCTCAGCCTCCCAAGTAGCTGGGATTACAAGCACTTGCAACCACACCCGGCTAATTTTTTTGTTTTGTTAGTAGAGACGGGTTTCACCATGTTGGTCAGTCTGGTCTGGAACTCCTGACCTCAAGTGATCCACCTGCCTCAGCCTCTCAAAGTGCTGGGATTACAGGCGTGAGCCACCATGCCCGGCAGCTGGGAGCATTTTAAAGTCAAGTCCTACAAACCCTGGGCAGTTTCACCCGCCTTAAGGACCACACTCAACTGTGACCTTCATTCTTGTGAACCTCGCAGCAGTGGTAGAAGGTATCAGTAGAGGCGGTCAGGACCGTGGTTCCTGAAGTCAGCCAAGCCTCCTGGCGGCCGGTGCTGCAGTGCTGTGTGTTGCAGCAAGTTGTCTGGCTCACCCCAGTCTTGGTTTTCTCATCTCTTAGACATCATCATTGCTCTTACCTCACTGGATGCTTGTAAGGACTAAATAGGGTGCGTGTGGAAGTCTGAACTGAGTGCCTGGCCCAGAGGCAGCATTTGATCAGACTTAGTGCTCATTATGGTTCTATAATGTAACGTGACATGATTAAATGGTAGGTCATTACCACTCTTAAAAGAATGGCCACTAGCCTGATCATCACCCCAGAAGGAGGAGTGGCCATCGGGAAGGCTGGCTTAAGGGCATTTTTCTTTCTGTCTCTCACTCATCAGCCTTCTGCTTCTGTCTCAGGGAGGACTAGCTCGGATCACTCAGGGTCAGCCTCTGGAGGTGGCCTTCGGGTCCCAGGTCACTCTGAGGAACGTCTTCGGGAAACCTGTGCCCTGCTGGCTTCATTCCCACCAGGACACCTACCCCATGATGTAAGGAAAGCGATGGTTTTACTTTGAAGATAATTAAATGCTTTATTTGCTTATAGATTTGCTTATTGTAGCAACTTTCCCTTTCTTTGAGGAAGTTTGCAGGACAGAAAGAAGTTGAGCAGCCCGGGTGCTGATTCCCAGTGAGCTTCGTGGTTCCCGGGTGTTGCTGGAGGGACTTGGCAGGTGGCAGGGCCCAGGGTCGGCCCCAGCTCTGTGGCTGTGGCTGACCTCAGCACTGCCTGCCTAAGTCATCTGATTTTGGCTCCTTATCTGTGGTATCTTCATTTTCCCTGAAACCCCTTGCTAGGTTGCATTTGTTGAAATCTGCTTCCCTTTGCAGAAACTTTAGGAGAAAGGCGTGTGGGCCCGATCGATGACCCACTTCCAGATACATTTCTTTCCCTTTCTTTTCTTTTTTTTCACAAATAGAGACGGGGTCTCACTATGTTGCCCAGGCTGGTCTCAAACTCCTAGGCTCAAGCAGTTATCCTACCTCAGCCTCCCAAAGTGCTCTGATTACAGGCATGAGCCACCGCGCCTGGCCCAGATACATCTCTTTGTTGACTTCACACAGATATGACAACGGCCGAGGCAGCTCCCACCAGCAACAGGTGACCTGTTATCCCTTCAAAGACGTCAATAACTGGTGGATTGTAAAGGATCCCAGGAGGTGAGTGCAGGTCCTGCGACTCCAGAGCAGAGCTCACCTCCTGGCCTGGCCAGGTGAGACCCTGGGATGCAGTCCTGGGCCCCCTTCTTTCCCTCCCTCACCGTCTAGTCACCGTCATGGCCTTGAATGCCAGCTCAGTGCTGAGTCCAAGGTCAGGGGAGTAGATCATGAGACCCTCAGGGAGCAGCCTGCTCAGTAGCTGCTCTGAGGAGTGTCCAGGTGAGTCTCAATGCCCTGACCTGTGCCCCTGTCCCTTCCTCATAAAAACAAGAACCCCCCCTCCTGCAAAAGTAGCATCATCTTGCACACACCCCAGCTAGAGATTCCCCTTGCTCTCATTCCCATATCCAGTCCTGTGGATTCTGCCCCTAAACAAGGTCTCTGGCTGTCCCGGTCACCGTCTCCCGATGGTGTCCTCCCATTGCTGCCTGCCCAACTCCAGCACCTGCAGCCCGAGTGGGCTTTTTTTTTCTTCTTCTTTTTTTTGTGGGGGACAGAGTACCACCCTGTTGCCCAGGCTGGAGTGCAGTGGTACGATCTTGGCTCACTACAACCTCCGCCTCCTGGGTTCAAGCGAGTCTCCTGCCTCAGCCTCCCAAGTAGATAAGATTACAGGTGCCCACAACCACATCCTGGTAATTTTTGTATTCTTAGTAGAGATGGGGTTTCACTATGTTGGCCAGGCTGGTCTTGAACTCCTGACCTCAAGTGGTCCATCCAGCTCAGCCTCCCAAAGTGCTGGGATTGCAGGCGTGAGCCACTGTGCGCCCAGCCCCCTCATACACTTTGATTGGTGGAATGCCCTTCAGAAGGATTCCTTGGCAGTCATGGTACATTTGTCACTGTAGTGTTTGTAGACAAATTCAGAGCAATGCAGGTGTGATGCCGGCGGGTGGAATCACATTTGGAAAATGACCTTTGGTTTCAGAAAAGAGCTCAATTAATGTCTGTGCTTTGGTTTCCTGTGTTCACCTCATGCGAGGCACACATGGGTTGGGAGGCAGTCTCAGCCATGAGAATTCAGAGCTGTGCCCCTCCGGCACAGCTGTTAGTTCGAGGGGACCAGGCTCTGCGTGGTCCCGACAGCACTGTGTCTTCCAGGCACCAGCTGGTGGTGAGCAGCCCTCCGAGACCTGTGAGGCACGGGGACATGGTGCAGCTGGTCCACGGCATGACCACCCGCTCCCTGAACACGTGAGTGTGCCCACCGTCTGCTGTGCTGCACCTGTGGGTTTCCTCTGTGGTTCTCTGTTCAGACCAAAACGTGAGCCCTGCCTTGGGCTGCTGCCCTCTGTCTCCCCCTCACCTGCATGTGTAGCAGCTCTTAGACCTACATTTGATGCCGGGAGGGGACCCAGGCCTGGCCGCGGAAGGGAGCGGGGTTAAGAGGAAGCAGAGGCTCCATGAGGACTGGACAGAAGCACCTAGCACAGCCCATCCTAGGAGAGCTCAGGGCCCCGTGGATGAGTGTACAAGGACAGGCTGGGAATGTTGACCCGCTTTCTATGCAGAGAATGGAGTTTGGGCGCACCTCCATAAAGTGATAAAGCTTAAAGTATGAGTGAGTCCAAGAAGCCTGGAAGTTCGGGCACGAGTGGAGCCATGAAGGCTTCTTCCCTCTCAGTCCTTCGTCCTTGTCTGACTTGCCTTCCCGCAGTGCTGCGCACAGTTGCTCACACCCTCCTTCTTCCTCCCTGACTGCTCTCTGCACCGCCTCCTTTTCCTCTGTTGCTCTCAGTCTCCAAGGGCCCTCCGGCCTTGCTGCCTCTGCACAGGCCCAGTCCCGGGGCTACCTCTCCTGGACTTCCACCCAGCTGCCCGGGGCTCACCTCCAGTTCTTCACGACTCCCAGCTCCACAGGGGCGGTCACTGGCCCTGGCTCTTCTGGTTCTCCCTGGAAAGGGCCCAGTAGCTGAGGCATCACCTGACTCCTTCCTCTCCTCTCCCATTGCATGTTGATTCCACTGGGAGATCTGGTTTCTCAACCTTCAGAACCAGCCCTGGGTAGGGGTCCTTCCTTCTCCCTCCACTCCCACCTCCTGGGGCCTGACCTCTCTACCTCGCAGCAGCCCGTCCGGCCTGGGGACCACGCACAGCCCACTTGCGTTGTTCCTCTGTGCTCAGTGACTCCAGTCACCTGCCAAGGCCCCTGGTGACCCTGACACGCTTCACCCCCTCCACCCTGGCTCCCCCCTAGCCCTGAAACCACCACCTGCGGGCCTCTTGGGGCCTCCACACTTGCCCCCTCTGCGAGAATGTTCCTGGACTTGGCTCCCCCAAGGCCCACTCTATGTAGGGGTCTGCTGGGATGTCACCGCATCAAAAAGTGCCTCCTGGGTGCTGTCCCCCACCATTTATTAGTGGCACTCCTGCAGCTGCACGCTCGCCCACTGGCATGATGGCTGTTTCCCAGAGGGCTGTGAGGGCCTCGTCTTGTTCACAGCTGGGTGGCTGCTCCTAGACAGTGCCAGGTGCGGTACAACATGGTTACTGAGTGTGTGGATTAAGAGGAAGTGGGTGTTCCTGACCCGGCGCGGTGGCTCACGCCTGTAATCCCAGCACTTTGGGAGGCCAAGGCGGGCAGATCATTTGAGGTCAGGAGTTGGAGACAAGCTGGGCCAACATGGTGAAACCCCGTCTCTACTAAAAATACAAAAATTAGCCAGGCGTGGTGGCACGCGCTTGTAATCCCAGCTAGACAGGAGGCTGAGGCAGGAGAATCGCTTGAACCCAGGAGGCAGAGGTTGCTGCAGTGAGCTGAGATCGCACCATTTGCACTCCAGCCTGGGTGACAGAGTGAGACTCCGTCTCCAAAAAAAAAAAGAAGTGGGTGTTCATCAACATTGAGGTTGATAGCCTTTTCTCCCAGCATAACTGCTGCATCCCCAGGCCAGCTGGGCGCAGGGGCGGGCAGCTCAGCCCTGCAAGTTGTAGCATTGGTACTGCCAGCTGGCATCGCAGCAGTACCGGGTCAGGGGCCTGAGCTCGCGGTTCCTTCCTCTGAAACTTGGTTCGCTCATCTAACAGGTGGAAGGTTCCACAGCAGAGTGTCCTTTTCTCCTGGAAATGTTCCCACAGGGCCTTCTGCCTGTTTAGTGTCCACTCCCATCGCCGAGCCTCAAGATCTCCATCCTCAGTAGCAGCAACTCATGGGACCGGGCCACCCCTTATGGCTGAGCCGGCTTTGTTTCTGAAAAGCAACCTTTTCCCGCCTGAAAGATTTAGTAACTGCCACTGGGCGCAGTGGCTCACGCCTGTAATCCCAGCACTTTGGGAGGCCGAGACAGGCGGATCACGAGGTCAGGAGATCGAGACCATCTTGGCTAACACGGTGAAACCCCGTCTCTACTAAAAATACAAAAAATTAGCCGGGCGTGTTGGCGGGCATCTGTAGTCCCAGCTACTCGGGAGGCTGAGGCAGGAGAATGGCGTGAACCTGGGAAGAGGAGCTTGCAGTGAGCTGAGATCACGCCACTGCACTCCAACCTGGGGGACACAGTGAGACTCCATCTCAAAAAAAAAAAAAAAAAAAAATTTAGTAACTGCCTTCCAGAGGAGTCACGGAATTCCTTCTGAAATCTCGGTCTTGGTTTTCCAGGCATGATGTTGCAGCCCCTCTGAGTCCCCATTCACAGGAGGTCTCCTGCTACATTGACTATAACATCTCCATGCCCGCCCAGAACCTCTGGAGACTGGTGAGTAAGGCTGCGGCTATAGCAGCCACAGCCGTCAGTAATGAGCACTTCCTCACACGGAGCACTTCCTCTAACACAGGACACTGCCTCACATGGAGCACTTCCTCACACGGAGCACTTCCTCACACACCCCACCGGAGCACTTCCTCACCACGGAGCACTTCCTCTAACACAGGAGCACTTCCTCACCCGGAGCACTTCCTCACACGGAGCACTTCCTCACCCGGAGCACTTCCTCACACGGAGCACTTCCTCACACGGAGCACTTCCTCACCGGAGCACTTCCTCACCAGGCACTTCCTCACCCGGAGCACTTCCTCACACGGAGCACTTCCTCTAACACAGGACACTTCCTCACACGGAGCACTTCCTCACACGGAGCACTTCCTCACACGGAGCACTTCCTCTAACACAGGACACTTCCTCACACGGAGCACTTCCTCACACGGAGCACTTCCTCTAACACAGGACACTTCCTCTAACACAGGACACTTCCTCACACAGGGCACTTCCTCACACGGAGCACTTCCTCACACGGAGCACTTCCTCACACGGGCACTTCCTCACACGGAGCACTTCCTCTAACACAGGACACTTCCTCTAACACAGGGCACTTCCTCACACGGAGCACTTCCTCACACGGAGCACTTCCTCTAACACAGGACACTTCCTCACACGGAGCACTTCCTCACACGGAGCACTTCCTCTAACACAGGACACTTCCTCACACAGGGCACTTCCTCACACGGAGCACTTCCTCACACGGAGCACTTCCTCTAACACAGGACACTTCCTCACACAGGGCACTTCCTCCCACGGAGCACTTCCTCACGGAGCACTTCCTCTAACACAGGACACTTCCTCACACGGAGCACTTCCTCACGGAGCACTTCCTCTAACACAGGACACTTCCTCACACGGAGCACTTCCTCACGGAGCACTTCCTCTAACACAGGACACTTCCTCACACGGAGCACTTCCTCTAACACAGGACACTTCCTCACACGGAGCACTTCCTCTAACACAGGACACTTCCTCACACGGAGCACTTCCTCTAACACAGGACACTTCCTCACACAGGGCACTTCCTCCCACGGAGCACTTCCTCTAACACAGGACACTTCCTCACCTGGAGCACTTCCTGACATGGAGCACTTTTTCCTTTTTTTCAGTTCACCCAGTTGAGGTTGGATATTTAGAATAATTCTGATTCAGATGTAAAGTTACATAAGTTTTATTCATACATAAAGTCACAGATGTTTTCATAGGGAACCGATGCATCTTCCTTGGTGGAACTGGGGAAACTAGTGGTTTCCTGTGTCAGAGGCCTGTGTTCACTCAGATTCTAAATGCTTTGTGTTTGCTCCATGTTGGGTGCCAGGTGCACTTGAGGCTTTGCTAGGTGAAAGTTCTCCCAACCTGTTCAGCCTCAGGAGCAGGTCCTGAACACAGGACACGAGCTCCAGCCACCCCTCTGCCACCATGATCCAGGAGAAATTCCATTTCTCAGGATTTCCCTGGGGACAGGCTCAGCCATGAGTGCGGGGGATGTTCCTGAGGCGCTGGGTCTGTGGTCACCTTTCCTTCAAGCGACCAGGGCCACCTGCTCCCCTTACGGAATCGGGTCTCCTAGGAAAGGTTCCATAAAAAGTCTCCTGTTACTGGACCATGTTGCCATCTGAATCTAAGGACATGAGTACTAAATGCAGCCCAGCCCCATGACCACAGTGAAGGCACTGGGCTTATTTCTATAGTGAGGTCACACCCCCCCCTTCTAGCTTCCCACTGGCTTCAGCACTTTCTGCCTACGCAGGCCCGCCCCGTTTCGCTTCTCGATAGAGTGAGCACCACGTCCCCATGGCCAGCCCTCAGGCTTAAGTGAAGTGTAGTGGCATGATCTTGGCTTACTGCAGTGTTGGCCTCCCAAGCTTAGGTGATTCTCCCACCTCTGCCTCCTGGTATTACAGGTTAGCCACCATGCCTGGCCCGTTAATTTTGAATACTTAATTTTTAAAATATTTTTTCTATTCCAGGACAGTCCGATTTTTAAAATTTTTTGTAGAGATGGGGTCTTGCTATGTTGTCCAGGCCGGGCTCAAGCCATCCTCTTACCTCAGCCTCCCAGAGTCGCTGGGATGACAAATGTGAGCCACTGCTCCTGGTTGGCTGTTCCATTTTTGTGCAGAGTGCGCCCCTCTGCCCCACTTGCCGTCTCTGTGCTCTGCATACCTGTGTGCGTTCTGCATTTCCATCCCCCCCTACCCCCCGTAGTCCTTCCCTGACGTGAGTGCTGTGCACCTGCCCCTTCTGACGGGCACCCTTCTCTGTCCTTTCTGATGGCCCCTTTGGCACCAGGAGCCCACATTTCAGGTGTCTGAAGTTCACAGAACAAGGAAGGAGGAGCATGCATGAGGTGTGCGTGCCCGGCCTGCAGCGTGGACCCCGGCCAGGCCTCCTCATGCCTGCTCCTGCCTAGCTTCTTGGGTTCTCTGGTTGTGACAGTAAAATGGGAAAATGACAGTCATGTGATGTCATGGGGTCATTGTGAGGCTCCGGTATATCAGGCTGTGACAAGGCAAAGGGTCTTTCAGATGTTATTTGTCTTTTTTATTACGCGATGCGAGGAAATCTCTAAGCTGTGTCTCGCAGGGACAGTGTCTGGCCTTCATCTGAGCCGTCTGTGAGTTCTGCCAGATAGGGACTGAGACTTGCTCACTTTTTGGCCAGGGCTCTGAGCCCTCTCTATGAATAGGCTTTGCAGAGAGGCACGGAGAACATCAGGCTTTGTATTTTCTGTGAGGAGGCCTCTTGTACAGCCTTGGCAAGGAGGAGGGCGCGCTTCCCCAGCGACCCTTGGAGCAGCCCGGGGTGCTGTTGGGCATTGGGAAGGAAGGCCAGCACCAGCCCTTTATAGCTCCCCTCACTTGGGGGCTTGTCCCTTTATCTCAGGCTCAAGTCAGTATCATCGTTTGGTGACAGGTCTTTATTTTTACATTGAAGGAAATTTGAAAAGGAATGAAATAATCCTTGAGATCTCTTTTTCCAGGAAATTGTGAACAGAGGATCCGACACAGACGTCTGGAAGACCATCCTCTCAGAGGTCCGCTTTGTGCATGTGAACACTTCCGCTGTCTTAAAGGTAAGGACACTGTCCTTGGCTCGGCCTGTCCTGAGCTGTGGGCTCCAGTCTGTTCCCCAAGCCCCTCAGGCTTCACCGCCTCTCTGCAGGCAGAACGCTTGATTCGAGTCATGGCTTCCTTTTACACTGAGGGAGGGCGGCTTTTTTAACTTCTCAGGATGGAATCCCAACGTGAAACTCCCACAAGGGGCACCTGCTGACAGCGTGACCCGGGCAGGGGTTTCCCACCCAACCCGAGTGGACATGGGAGCCACGGCCTTCCCATCACGCCCTTTTCTCTCCCGCGGTGTCACCAGCTGAGCGGGGCTCACCTCCCTGACTGGGGGTATCGGCAGCTGGAGGTCGTCGGGGAGAAGCTGTCCCGGGGCTACCATGGGAGCACAGTGTGGAACGTGGAGGAGCACCGATATGGCGCGAGTGAGTCCGCGGCGTGGCTTCCGCCGCTCCGGGAACGCACTTCCAGCTGCTTGATATTTGATAACACCCCAGAGTTCTCATTCTGGTGGGAAGGTGACAGCACATTCTGCATGCTCGGTGGCACATCATCTCCCTCCCTGCACCCTGCACTCAGCTGCTGCGGTAACAACTCAAGACGCTTCTTCCGAGGTGTTGCTGGAACGCAACCGGTTTATCCCCGTGCAAGTGGAGCTTTCTCAGGGTCGAAATCGCCTCATTTGACTGGGTAGTCTTGGGTGTGGTGGAGAAAGCTAAGTGGAATGATGCGGTTCAATGAGGGGTCTTTGTTGGAAAGGCAGGAAGCCAGCTTTTTGCTGCGCTGACAGCTTCTGCTCTGAGCTCTTGACCTTGTGCTGCTTCTATCTGTTATGCCCTTGTCTGTTCTGCCAGGCCAGGAGCAGAGGGAGCGGGAACGGGAGCTGCACTCACCTGCGCAGGTGGACGTCAGCAGGAACCTCAGCTTCATGGCGAGATTCTCGGAGCTGCAGGTGAGGAGCGGCCAGGAGAAGCTGGCCTAGCTCGCTGAGCATTGATTCCTCAGCAGGGAGGCCTGGGGGCTGCACAGGTCTCAAACCAGAGTCAGGCTTTGACGCTGGAGCCACAGTCTCACGACAGAATGAGTGTCTCCTCTCTCCAGTGTAAGGGACTGTGTGTGACACCCCTGGCCCACACCTTGTGGCCCTGTGGTCAGGAATAATAGGAACCCAGGAGGTTCTGCAACATTGCCAGGGTGTCTTAAGGCCACCAGGTGGCGAAATGGGCCACACTCAACAGAGCCCAAGAGAAGTCACAATCAGAAACTCAGGGTCACAAATCTGAATGTGACCTTAGAGAGCATTCAGCCCAATCACTTCGTCTACAGAGGAGGTGACTGGAGCACATAGGGTGGGGCGACCCTCCCAAGGCCACAGCCAGGGCTGGAATCCAGGTTCTGATCATGCTGCCTCTGATGCATGATCTGAATGAACTTGAGGTGGGACAGTCCACGTGCAAGGGGCAGCAGTGTACTCCTTTGACCAAATCCACGCACAGCGGGAGGCATCCCCCATCCTCAATCTCAGAGGCCTCTGCTTTGTTCCAGTGGAGGATGCTGGCGCTGAGAAGCGATGACTTGGAACACAAGTACAGCTCCAGCCCACTGGAGTGGGTCACCCTGGACACCAATATCGCCTACTGGCTGCACCCCAGGACCAGCGTAAGCGAGCGATGCTGACAGCTGACAGTCATAGATTCATTCAGTTTCTTGAGAATTCCTGGCATTAAGAGCAGCCACTGTACCCTAGAAAGTGCTGGGTTTCTCCAAAGGTTTTCCTGACAAAGGCCTGTGACTTGGTTTTCTCTAAACGCTTTGGCAACCTGGAGCCAGGAGTAGGGGTGTGGCATGCGTGCCTGTTGAAGGAAACCCGGCTTGATTGCTTTTGTGGAGACACATTGTTCCCCTTTTCCTGGCGAAAGTGGTTTTCAGATATTCCCGTTCAATTTTCCGCATGGCACCTGGTGGTGGAGCTTGCCAGTGCTTTGTTGATGTGTGTGCTGTCTCTCTCCACCCGGCAGAGTGAAAGCATTGGTAGGCCGGGCACACAGTCAGTGCCCCATAAATATTCACTGGATGGGCAGACGCTGGAAATGCCCACCTTTTTCCTCCTCCCTCAGAGGCGAGTAGGTCGGCTCAGCACGTGCACTGAAGGCAGAGGCGCAGGCCCAGAGGCCGCCCCACCCCGAGCTCCGAGCGCACTTTGCATTCTCCTCTGTGGACAGCGCTGCCGTTACAAAGCGGAGTCATCTGCTCCCAATTTTCAGTTTCCAATTACAAAATTGAGAGCATCAGCGCTGTGTGTGTGTGTGTGTGTGTGTGTGAGAGAGAGAGAGAGAGAGACGGAGTCTTGCTCTGTCAGCCAGGCTGGAGTACAGTGGTGGGATCTTGGCTCACTGCAACCTCCGCCTCCCAGGTTCAAGCAATTCTCCTGCCTCAGCTTCCAAGTAGCTGGTATTACAGGTGCCCACCACAATGCCCAGCTAATTTTTATACTTTTTAATAGAGATGGGGTTTCACCACGTTGGGCAGGCTGGTCTCAAACTCCTGACTTCAGGTGATCTGCCCACCTCAGCTTCCCAAAGTGCTGGGATTACAGGCATGCGCCACCACGCCCGGCTGGCATCAGTGCTTTAATGAAAGGTCTGAGTAGGAGCAGACCTGTCCACAGTAGTAGTAAGGCCTAGTGGATGCTAGGCTGTGCCTGGTGTTTTTTCACTCTGCTGAAGTAGTGCGTGCATCTGAATTCCTTTCCTGTGTTCTCTTCTCTTCCCTCACTGAGCAGAGGGCAGGTGGCTAACAGCATCACCCGTGTTCCCTTAGGCTCAGATCCATCTACTTGGAAACATAGTGATCTGGGTTTCAGGCAGCCTCGCTCTGGCCATCTACGCCCTGCTGTCCTTGTGGTACCTGCTCCGCCGGCGAAGAGGCATCCATGACCTCCCTCAGGGTTAGTACACCTCGCACATGGGCTCCGATGGTGAAGAGGCATCCATGACCTCCCTCAGGGTTAGTACACCTCGCACATGGGCTCCGATGGTGAAGAGGCGTCCATGACCTCCCTCAGGATTAGTACATCCCCCACATGGCTTTTTTCTTTTTAATATAGAAATGGGGTCTTGCTGTGTTGTCCAGGGTGTTCTTGAACTCCTGGGCTTAAGCGATCCTCCTGCCTTGGCCTCCCACAGTGCTGGGATTACAGGTGTGCGCCACCGCGCCCGGCCCACAGCTCATTTTTATGTCTCTTCCTTCCCCTCCTGCTGAGTGTTCACGCCTCAGGTGACAAACTGACATCATAGGAACCTACCCCTTAAGGCGGCCTCTTTGTTTCTGTATTGTGGAACCTTAAATTATGTTTGTCTCCCAAGAGACAAAATGTTAAGTTCCCATGTTGCATTAGAGGCGTCTCCAGTCTAGTGCAGTGTATTGGGCAGGAATTGCCCCCTTGGTCCCATGTTGCCCATATGCGCTGGAAATGGCTGGATAACACAGGCAGCCAGGCTGGGCGCGGTGGCTCACACTTGTAATCCCAGCACTTTGGGAGGCCAAAATGAGGGAGTCACCTGAGGCCAGGAGTTCAAAACCAGCCTGGACAGCATAGTAGGACCCCTGTCTCTCTCAAAAAGCGAGAGAGAGAGAGAAAATCCGGCCTGTGGGAGCAGCAGTCGGTGTAGCTTGAACCCTTTCCTCTAGATGCCTGGCTGCGCTGGGTGCTGGCTGGGGCGCTGTGTGCGGGTGGCTGGGCCGTGAACTACCTCCCGTTCTTCCTGATGGAGAAGACACTCTTCCTCTACCACTACCTGCCTGCACTCACCTTCCAAATCCTTCTGCTCCCTGCGGTCCTGCAGCACATCAGCGACCACCTGTGCAGGTACGGGGGCTGTGGAGACAGTGGCTGGACCAGGCAGCAGCCCTCTGCTGGGAAGCCCATGTGCAGCAAACACATGGGGTGCAGCCAACCTCACCCATTTCACGTTACACTGACATCCTCTTGGCCCCTCCGGGGAATGGGTGAGGTTCTAAAGAGACGCCCAGATGAGGCACTGCAGGAACCCAGAGGGAGAAGTCACAGCTGACAGAGATGAAAGTGGAGTGGGTGGGGAGACGGGTAAGGGATGAAGAGATGTGGGTGGCCTGGAGGATTCGGGAGCGGGGAGCAAGGCCCGGGAGCCTCGGGGTGTCAGAAACAGCAGCTGGTTATGGTCAGGTTGTGTGGTGTGGCGGAGAGAACCCAAGAAAGCTTCTAAACCAGAGTGTGTTTGGAGGTTGGAGCAGAGGGCGAGGGCCTCCCAGTCTCAGGAAGCCACACAAGGGAGGACCGTGGATTTGGGACCAGTCCTCTGGCATCTGTGTGGAGGTGGCCCAGCCACTGTGGAGGCCTGAGGAGTCGTCAGGGGGCCCCTCTCAGTGCATCCAGGTGGGAGATGGTCATGGGTGGCAGGAGACAAGACACACAAACCTGAAGGCAGAACCCCAGGCCTCGGGGGTGACCGTGTGGACAGCAGATGCCAAGAGGGTGCCGGGCAGGGAAGCTGCAGTGGTCAGCCACCCTCCCCCATGCTGCTCTGACCTCTGCAGGTCCCAGCTCCAGAGGAGCGTCTTCAGCGCCCTGGTGGTGGCCTGGTACTCCTCTGCATGCCACGTGTCCAACACGCTGCGCCCACTCACCTACGGGGACAAGTCGCTCTTGCCACATGAACTCAAGGCCCTTCGCTGGAAAGACAGCTGGGACATCTTGATCCGAAAACACTAGAACAAGAGCGTGGCAAAGAACACCCGTGCTGGGGTCGGGACGAGGTTGAAGGGTCTTGGTCAATGCACTTAATGAGCAGGGTGGGCCCCACGCTGGGGGGACACAGGCTGGGCTCAGCAGGGCCTCTCCTGGAACGCATGGGGGTCTCGTTTTGGAAAAGCTCTCCAATGAGCACCTCCTTTTCTGGAAAGTTAATTTTTTCTTGACAATGAAGATACTCCCTCCGTGTCTTCACCCCTGAACTAAGACACAGGGAGTATTTCAGAGGCCAGCGTAGGAGTCATTGACAAAGAAAAGCCGGAACCCGGGGCCAGCAGTGGAGCAGGTGACAGCCTCCGCAGACCGGGCCCTGGTCCTTGCTGACCGCTGCAGGGTGGAGTTTGATCTGGCAGACCCGATCCTCCTCCATGAACACCCAGCAACCTGACCAAGTCCCAGCCCTGTCCTCAGCGAGCCTGGTGGTGTCCTGGGACAGGTCAGTGTTGGAGGGCCACCTGAACCACGAGCCGGGCTGGGGCTTGCATGTCATTCTCTATGACAGCGTCAAGACAGGCCCTCAGCACTGTGCTGTGTGGAAACCCTCCCCTGAGACTCCACTGAGACGTGGCTGAGTGAACTCTTCCTCGTCAGTGGTCAAGGTGTGTCATCCATACAGCTCCATGCCTTTACTTTGCCTTTTTAAATGTAATTAAAAAAGGAACGAACTGGCATTTGTAGTTGGTGTTATTTATTGATTCTCCCTCCAAAGGGGCCTAAGCTCGACAAAACCGTTACAGTTGTCAGAACCCAGCCACAGGGCTCAGCCCCCTTCACCCACGTCATGTCTGCATCACTACTGTGGGTGAGCCTGGGCAGACGGGGGCTGGGGCTACCCGTGGCAGTGGCAAGAGATGCTTTCCAGAGACAGCCACCATGCGAGAGGGAGGAGCACCCCAGGCAACCCAGACATGGGTGTTTACACGTGAGGCCTTGAGCTCCACATAGCACAAAGGAGGCTCGCTGACTTTGGCCTGCCATGTCTGCTGGGACCTGGGTGATCTAGTGTGTGCCACAGCCAGAGGCACCATTCCCTGCATATGGCCACTAGCCACCCTGGGGTGGGACAGCCTGTCTAGACAGCACCTTGGGGGCTCCTGTGAGGGTCAGTGAGGGCCCGACCCCACCCAGGACTGTGCGTGGACACTGGTTTTCAGCCGGGACAGACCTGGCCCCCGCTGCCTTCTGCCCTGCTGCACGGGCTCCCAGCCCGGCCCCGCACAAGCCTGGGTGTGATGCTGGGTGCTCCCGGGGCATCTGCCTCGCTTCTCTGCCTTTAAGGCACAAGCAAGGAGGGAAAACATCCCTCAGTGGCTCCCCATATCCGTGTAGGCCACGCTGGACCACTGGGGCATGAAATTAGGTTTGTGGGCTACAACCAGCCTTGTGTTATGAAACAGAACAAAACAGAAAACATGAGGACATGTAACATGTAAAAAAGGAAAGTACTTGTTCACAAAACTTTTGAGTTACGTGTGTGTGTAAGAACCAGATCAGATTGGAAAAAACTCTCTCCCCCCTGTGGGTTCACTGTCAAGAAAACATCAGGCCAGCCACAGTGTCCAGGCTGTCTCCTCAATTTCCCCAATAATGTGCCTCACGTTCCTCACAGAAGCCTCCCAGGCGTCCTGCACATTCTGTGGCATTTCTCAGTGACCTAGAGAGCTCTTCAAACCGCAATGAGCCTGAGGAAGTGGCTGAAAACCTCAGGAACGCCTGTCAGTGTCCCAGCAAGTTGAGTCTGAGTGACACATCCGAGTTTCCACTCCTGAGTGAGGAGGGACTCGCTGCTAACACCCCCCTGGGTGCGCTGAGAGGAAGCAGTGGGTGTGGGTACATGCCGGGCGGGAGACCTACCCCGAAGCTCGGCAGCCCCTCAGTGGGGTCTGCTGCTGGACTCCAAGTGTGACCGTTTGCCAGAGGTCAGCATCCCAGGGTGGTCCCCTGGCTCAGAAAAGGTCCGCTTGTAGCTCCGCCCATTGGACCCTCCTCGGTGCCATTTGCAGATGTCACCATTCAGAATGTCCTGGATGTGCTGCACGATCAGGTTGATGGCAACTGCGCCAAGAGACAGACAAACAGCGGGTTAGCCGTGTCCACCCTCCGTAGAGACCGCCCCTCCCCCCAGCACTTGGCCAGGAGTGAGTGCCCAACCTCTGCCCTGAGGCACAGGCCTGCGTGCACAGGGCATCGAGTCAAATCTCAGCAGACAGAAACATGCATCAGGACACAGCAAAATAAGACTTCTTAGCTTGGTCTTCCAGGAATTTATGTTAGAGTCTGCTTAAAGTACTTTCTGCTAACAGATTTGAATATATATATATATATATATGTTTCAAGAAACAGGTTCTTACTTTACTGCCCAGGCTGGAGTGCAGTGGCCCAATCACAGCTCACAGCAGCCTCAACCCAGGCTCAAGCAATCCTCCCACCTCAGCCTCCCGAGTGGCTGGGACCAGAGGCGCATGCCACCATGCTCAAATAATTTTATTTTTTGTAGAGATGGGGTTTTGCTATGTTCCCCAGGCTGTTGAACTCCTGGGCTCCAGTGATCCCCCTGCCTCAGCCTCCCAAAGTGGTAGGATTACCGGTGTGAGCCACCACGCCCAGCTACATATATTTTTAAGCATATTTTAACCCTGTGCCACAGATTAACACTGGCAGGCCTCGTGCGCAGGGGAGTGCTCAGTAACTGCACGCTGGTGGAACTGTCCCTGCCTCAAGCTCTGGGAGGGGCGGGGGAACAGCCCAGCAGGCCAGCTTCTTACCCATATTGTCCACTCCTCGCGGGATGATCACGTCGGCATACTTCTTTGTCTGTAAGGCACAAGGGGGGGATTCCTGTGAGGACTTTTCCTTCAAAGGTGATTTTAAGATGCTCAGAAACAGATGCGACAGCAGGAGGGGCAGCCCTGGGGTGCTGAGGTGCTGGTGTCATCGGCAAATGGGGGACACAGACTCAGTCATCAGCCAGCCAGGTGTGAGAGGCCATGATCCAAGAAGTGAGGCAGAAAGTGGAGCTGAGGCAGCCAAAAGAAAGTGCCTCTTTCAGTGTCCCCATTCCATCACAGGAGACAGCCCCCTTCCAGTGTTCCCACTCCATTACAGGAGACAGCTGGCTACACTAACGACTCAATTCACTGGGCCAAGCTAAGTGTGGCACTTCTACAAAGTGTGACATTGTTCCTCTGGAATTATGAAGCTTCTGCAAATACCCTGGCACAGCAATAGGACGGCTGCCGCCATGCATAATTACTGCAGGCAGAGACGCCGATGGTACCTTACTCCCTCATCCAACCACTCACTGGTTCAACGCTCTCATTCCCTGTCAGAAGCTCTGCTGCTGAGGAAGGACAAGGATGGAGATATATCAGGAAATGCAGGGCTGCTGGGGAGGGCCCGCAGCCAGATGGTGGGGGTCGGGGGGGGTGGCTTTAGGGAAGGGGGAGCGGCCTGGAGAACACGCCTGAATCAGACAAAGCTGAGGCAAGAGGGAGGGCAGGGTCTGGGCCGAAGGACAGAACTTGGAAGGGCGGGTGCTGCTGGCATGTGGATTTGGGTCAAGGAGGTGGCAGAAGAGACGAGCTGCAAGAGGCAGACAGGGACCGAGTCCTGGGGACAGCTGTATCTGCAGTTGGTGGAGCCCCATCTCATGAAAGCATGAGCGCAAGGGCAAGGGCTGCTTTCCATTCTGGTCTGATCGTCTGACGAGCTGGAGGAGTCCAGGAGAGCTGACAGGGGTCTTAACTGCCAGCAAGGATGGGCCTGAATACAGTTGGGAAATACCTACGGGGTCCAGGCAGAGGACTGCACAAGCCACTCAACATGAAGGTGAAGGAAAAGGAGGCTCAAGAACGGCTCTGGGTGGGGCTGGGACCGGGTGCGGTGGCTCACGCCGGTGATCCCAGCACTTTGGGAGGCTGAGGTGGGTGGACTGCTTGAGGCCAGGAGCTTGAGACCAGCCCAGCCAACATGGCAAAACCCCGTCTCTGCAAAAAAAAAAAAAAAAAAAAAAAAAAAGAGGAAAAATTAGCCAGGCGTGGTGGTGCGTGCCTGTAGTCTCTGGCTACACAGGAGCCTGAGGTGGGAGGATCACTTGAGAGTGGAAGGTGGAGGCTGCAGTGAAATAAGATCTCACCACTGCACTTGGGCCTGGGTGGCAGAGGGAGACCCTGTCTCAAACAACTAGCAAGCAAACAAACAAACCAAAAACATCTCTGGGGCTTGGGCCCAGGACATAGCAGGTGACAGCACTTCCTCTATTCAGGTCGCTGAGTCAGATTTGATATCCAGAGTTTTACTGCAAATCACCTACTTTTTGCCAAATATCTTTCTGTGAATGAGAGACTAAAACAAGTTTACTTTACTTTTAAAATTTTATTTTAGAAATTTCTTTATATAGCGGCAGATAGGCCAGGCATCGTGGCTCACACCTGTAATCTCAGCACTTTGGGAAGCTGAGGTGGGAGGACCACTAGATCCCAGGAGATGGAGACCAGCCTGGGCAACATAGGGAGATCCCATCTCTACAAAAAATTTAAAAATTAACCGAGCATGGTGGTGCATGCCTGTGGGCCCAGCTACTCGGGTTGCTGAGGTGGAAGGATCACTTGAGCTTAGGAGGTCAAGGCTGCAGTGAGCTGTGATTGCACTACTGTACTCCAGCCTGGGCAACAGAACGAGACTCTGCCTCATTAAAAATCAAATTTAAAAAAAGGCCAGGCACAGTGGCTCAATCCCAGGATTTTGGGAGGCCGAAGTGGGTGGGTCACTTGAGGCCAGGAGTTCGAGACCAGCCTGGGCAACATGGCAAAACCCCATCTCCACTAAAAATACAAAAATTAGCTGGGTGTGGTGGTGTATGCCTGTAATCCCAGCTACTCGGAAGGGTGAGACAGGAGAATTGCTTAAACTTGGGAGGTGGAGTTTGGGGTGAGCCAAGATCACGCCATTGCACTCCAGCCTAGACAACAAAAAGAGACTCTATTTCCAAAAAAAAAAAAAAAAAGCAGCAGATAGAACTTATTGTCCTACGTTATCAAAGGCAGGAACCTTGGCTTCAGTTCCTTTGTGCTGCATTTTTACCTTAACAGGCAAAATGTTCCTGTGCAAAACACTCCAATGTAAGTAGAGCCACAAGTCCCATCAAGCCAGAAACACAAGATGGAGAAATGGAGAAAAGACAGGTGGGTGCGCAGTGGGGAGTTCCCGCTCTCTGCGAGCCAGCTGGGATCGGGGCACAGCACTCGCTCCAAGATTTCAGAGCACTGGCCCGGAGCAGCCTGGGGACACAGACCGTGGAAGAGCAGCTCTGAAGCACCTTCTCAGGGCCAGATCCCAGTCTTAGCAGTGAACAGACTAAATTGCTCCTGGGGTTCCCCACTCTGCGGGGAATAAGCACCCAGGATGTGTCAGATGATGATAAGTGCCCCGGAAAAAGGAAGCAGGCAGAGAGGCTGGCGCTGGGTGCAGAGGGTTTTCAGTGTTGAACGGGGACGCTGGGCAAGGGCCTGAGGCAGGGAGGAAGCGGCCAGTGTGGATGTGGGGGAGATACGGGGCTTTTTTAGGCAAAGGGAGGAGCAGGCACAGAGAATGTTTTTAGAGCTAAGAACTACTCCCAGGGTATGTGGCCATAATGAGCCAAATTCTTCTCCCTTTTTTCAGTCAGATCACTGTCACCCAGCACTCAGCCCTCTCACAGTAGTGGGTCCCACGTGTCCTTGTGAAAGGACAGCGAGCGCAGGTACCGGCAGGCAGAACTCCTCGAAGGCCGGCTTCACGAAGGTGGTGTACTGCGTCAGAATCTGCTCCAGGTCCCTCCCTCGGCGCACGTCCCGGAGAACTGCGGCGGCAAGAGGCAGGCGCGCATCAGACCTCAGGACCTGCTGCCAGCCTCGGCCAGGCAGGCAGGGAGGCCGGCAGCCGCCTTACCTCTTCGAGACAGCCTGACGTCGGAGTCGGTGTCCACGAAGAGGCGCAGGTGGAACATGTCCCGGATCTCCTGGCTGTAGAACACCAAGATGCCCTCAAACAGAACCACGTCCGCAGGGTAGACCACCGTGGTGTCTGGTAACCTGAGGGGGGCACGGGGAAAGGGGCTCTGCTGCAGACACGGGGTCTCCGGGCCACATACACAGTCAGCTTCCGTTCCAGGGACACTGACTCTGGGGGAGGGGGTGGGGGACCCACACAAACCAACTGGGGCGAGGCCTGCCACCAGGCAGGTCTGTGTGAGCCCCAGAGGGGATGTCCTAGCTGGCCCCTCTCCTTGGCCCTCCCTAGAACCAGCTGCTTACCTTGAGTGCGTCACAAAATCATAGGTCGGCACCTCCACAGTTTTGCCCTCCACAATGTTCTTCAGAGTCCTGTGCATCAAATCATTATCAAAGGCATCTGCAGGGTTGGAGACAAAGGCAAGACAGGCGGATGCCCTCGTGCAGCGGACAGCAGGGAACCGTCTCTGCTCTGGGGTCAGCACAGCTGGGTGCTGGGGACACTGAGGACCCTAGCACAGGTAGACTAGGACACTGCCGTACAGTGTATGTTTGGTAGCAACAGCGCCCTCTGCAGCCCTGCAGACTACAGGATGACCCTGTCCTTGCTGTTCTCAGGCTGTGCCACTGCCCAAGCTCTGTGCCACTGGGATGCCAGAACACAGGGGTTTTCTGATCAGCTCTTCCTGGGAGGTGGGTAGGCTGGGCCTCTGCTTCTCTCTCTTTCTGGGACTAACTAGTTAGTTAGTTAACTGCTAACTAACAGTCTCTTTCTGGGACTAACTGGTTAGTTAGTTAGTTAACTGCAGCTTTGCAGGCCTTCTTCCCACAAGTCCTTGGGAAAAGGTTGACCATGCCAGCCAGCCAGGGTGGAATCTTCTAGTAGTGGCAAGTGTCTCCCTGCCGCATCTGCCCGTTTACCTGGCCCGGAGCTGCAGGCCACCAGCACTAGTTTACCCACCGCCTCCCACACTGGCCTCTCTGAGGACTTTGCCCCAAAGCAGGGGAGGGAAATGAAGGGCCACAGTGGGCAGAGATGTGTGTGGAGGGCCCTAAAGGCACCAACGTGGGAAGGGAAGATGGGAGGATTTCTCCAGGATCACAGTTGTGGCAGGGCAGGGCAAGGCAGGGCTCCCCACAGTGCAACAGGCTTCCTGACTGGCTCCAACCACCCTCCTGGGGGCACACCCAGGGCCCAGAGAACTTGGCAAAGTTCCCCTGACTTCACTGTGCAGCCAACTCCACTGCAGGCTGCATGACGAGTTGGGGGGAACAGCCCAAGAGGGTCTGCATCCATCCAACCCTGGGCCCAAGCGCAGCTGGTTAGCGGCCGCCCAGAATGGGGTCTGCCCTCCCCACACCGTTGGGCTCTCGATTTACCTGGGTGGTCAAAATTGTACTGTCCTTTTAAGGCCTTGGCCTTCTGCTCTGCCGTCAGGACCTTGTAGAACCTGTCCTGGCTCAGGATGACCACCTTCCGCTGCCGCTGCTCCACCTCGTTCTGTCCCAGCAACTCCATGATCTTCTCACACACGGTCGACTGGAGACACAGAAGCGGGATTCCTGCCTGGAACCGCTCGTCCTGTGACAGGCACGGGGCCGGCTTCTGGAGACACGGACCCACCCGCCCCCTAGAGGGGATGCTGGGAAGGCGGGAGGACACCAACAGGTGTGGATGGTCTCAGCGGGAGGGCCGCGGGGGCCCAACGGGGTTAGCACGGACTTGGGGCTCCGAGGGACCCGGCCGGCGGAGAGGTTGTGGGGGAGCCCCGAGGCCCAGCGCCCCAACCCGTCGCCCGCCCCAGCCCGCCCCGGCACATCGCGGCCCGCAGCCCCTTCGCTCCCGCGCCCTGCCCCTGCCTGGGAGGGGGCCCCTCGGCCGGGGCTGTGGTCTCCTCTCGGTCCTCCCGGACCGGGCCTGGGAGGGGGGCCCCTCGGCCGGGGCTGTGGTCTCCTCCCGGTCCTCCCGGACCGGGCTGCCCGTAGGCACCAGCGAGAGGCGAGACTCCGGCCCGCCCGGCCCCTTACCTTCCCGCTGGCAGTGCCGCCGCTCACCCCTATCAGGAAGGGCCGCTGGTGCGGACGGTCGGCCTCCGGCGCGGGGCTCTCGCAGTCTTCGCCTCCCGCCGAAGCCATCTAGGCCTCCGCTTCCGCGCATCGGGTCCCCGCGCCCGCCCCTCCCCCAAGCCCGACGCGCCAGCCCCTTCCCCAGGCCCGACGCGCCAGCCCAGCGCCGAGGTCGGAGGCGACCCGGGCTATCACTTCCGGGAGGCGCGTGGGGAACCCCGGGAGTTGTAGTCCACGCCTGGGGTCCGCGCATGCGTGAGAGTGCAGGGCCTGAAGCCCGCACACCCGGGGCGCCCGCGTGCCGTCGCGCCGAAAGCTGGCTGGCAGGGACTGCTGCGCCCCGCCTTCGAGCCGGCTGCAAGGTATCAGACTCAAGTGGCCCGGAAGGTGCCCATTCCGCACCCCGGGGCTGGGGCTGCGCCTTCGTCCGAGTGCTTGTCTCTGCCTCGCGCTGCCTCTGCCCCAGTCCCGGGCCCGCCCCCGGGCCTGGCCCCCTCCAGCCCAGGCTCCTCTTGGCCATCGGGGCCTCCGGACTGTCCGGACGCCTCCCACCCCACCCGCTGCTGGAGCCGTCGGGGCGCCCTGGAACGTGGCGGGGGCTGTTGCCTGACGACTTTAGCCTCGCGCCTACAGCGCGCCAAGGAGGCAGAGGCCCGTGTGCCGGGTTCCACCCCTGCCGCCCCACCCCCCGCCCCGCTCCGTGCCTGGCACAGAGAAAGTTACAGGCAAATTCTGATCCATTGAAATTGTGGATTTCCAGCCGGGCGCAGTGGCTCACGCCTGTAATCCCAGCACTTTGGGAGGCTGAGGCGGGTGGATCACGAGGTCAGGAGATTGAGACCATCCTGGCTAACACGATGAAACCCTGTCTCTACTAAAAATACAAAAAATCAGCTGGGCGTGGTGGCACGCGCCTGTAGTCCCAGCTACTAGGGAGGCTGAGGCAGGAGAATCGCTTGAACCTGGGAGGCGGAGGTTGCAGTGAGCCAAGATCGGGCCACTGCACTCCAGCCTGGGGGAAACAGTGAGACTCTGTCTCAAAAAAAAAAAAACAAAAAACAGATAAAACAGACAACCCCAAGTCTACAGCCCCAGCCACCTCCTTATCTAATTCTCGCCCTGTAAGACAAGATTCTCCCTGCCCCAAATCACCCAGGGCCAGGTATCAGGTGACGGGAGGCCACTCTGCAGCCCAGAGCCTGCTAGAATTACTCAAACTAGCCAATTTTAAACTCTTTCCCTGCCCTGCCACGCCTTTCCCATGGAAACCCCAAGAAAGCCTCAGGTCTGGGCTCTCCCCTCGCCCCTGCTTCTGCCTCCTGACCAAACCTGGGGTTCTCTACAGGTCCTGCATGGCACGGTTGCCCCTTCTCTCAGGAAATGCGATCAGTCTTGCGATGGCTTTGCCTCTCCTCGTGGTCATTCAGCCGTACTACTGTAAATTAAGCCCCAGGCACAGAACAGTGCCCAGCAAACAGCCACGCTGCTGGCTTAGATCTGTCCAGGTGTGTGCCCCAAAGGTGGCCATCCCCCAAGCCAGCTTTGAATTTGTATCAAGGGAGAGTTAGACACAGTTTCTTGCCATTTCTTCCCCTGTGGTCCAGTCACGTAGTGAAAGGCGGGGAAACTAGCAGAGTCTGAACAGGGGCTGTCCCTGATACCCCTGGCCTGGGTCTCATGTGCCCTCTCTGGTGACTGGCCACAAGGCATGGGCTGCCAGGGCCAGTCAGGCTATTGCGTGGTTCCACTCCCAAGGCAAAGGGACGGTTCGGGGAGGAGCCACTCCCTGGGAGCAGGCCCAGCACCCAGGAAGCCCACAGTCCAGGAAATAAGGCCCGGGCCCACACGGCTCAGGCCTCTGGGCCACAGTGGCTCCCCTATGGGACCATCCCAACCACCACCAAGCAGAGGGCCAGCCCCAAACCTCTAGCTGGTCCCCACCTCCCCATATTGTGAAGAAGAGTGACTTTTATGGGTTTTTTTGTTTGTTTTGAGACAGAATCTTGCTCTGTCGCCCAGGCCAGAGTGCAGTGGCATAATCTTGGCTTACCGCAACCTCCGCCTCCTGGGTTCAAGCAATTGTCCTGCCTCAGCCTCCCTGAGTAGCTGGGACTACAGGCGCCTGTCACCAGGCCCGATTAATTTTTGTATTTTTAGTATAGAGACAGGGTTTCGCCATGTTGCCCAGGCTGCTCTCGAACTCCTATTCACCCGCCTTGGCCTCCCAAAGTGCTGGGATTACAGGTGTGAGCCGCTGCGCCCGGCCGAAGAGTGTCCTTAAAGAAGCGTGAATCAGCCGGGTGCAGTGGCTCATGCCTGTAATCCCAGCACTTTGGGAGGCCGAGGCGGGCAGATCCCTTGAGGTCAGGAGTTCGAGACCAGCCTGGCCAACATGGTGAAACCCCTATCTCTACTAAAAATACAAAAATTAGCCGGATGTGGTGGTGCGTGCCTGTAATCCTAGTTACTCAGGAGGCTGAGGCAGGAGAATTGCTTGAACCCGGGAGGCAGAGGTTGCAGTGAGGCAAGATCGCGCCATTGCACTCCGGCCTGGGCAATAGAGCAAGACTCGGTTTAAAAAAAAAAAAAGAAGCATGAGTGAGGCTGGGTGTGGTGGCTCACACCTGTAATCCCAACACTTTGGGAAGCCAAGGCGGGTGGATCACGAGGTCAAGAGATGAAGACCATCCTGGCTACCACGGTGAAACCCCATCTCTACTAAAAATACAAAAAATTAGCCAGGTGTGGTGGCACGTGCCTGTAGTCCCAGTTAACTTGGGAGGCTGAGGCAGGAGAATCACTTGAATCCGAGAGGCAGAGGTTGTAGGGAGCCGAGATTGTGCCACTGCACTCCAGCCTGGGCGGCAGAGCGAGACTTTGTTTCAGAAAAAAAAAAAAAAAAAAAAAAAAAACCAAAAACAAAAACCTGAGTGGATGGAAGGAATTCCTGGTGCGCTGGAGGGGTGGTTTTATCTTTATGGACATGTGCAGAGGCCTGGCCCTGCACAAGACACACTAGGGGTCACGGAGATGGAGACAACAGGACCAAGGAGTCTTCAGGGCTGCTCCTGCCTCCCAGCCTGCGCTTGCCTCCTCAGGCCCACCCAGCCCTGGTCAGGACGCCTGCCTGTCTGCAGGGACCCTCCCATCCCAACCCTGTCACTGACTCTTCCCCACACCAGTTCCCCAGTGAAGCTCCCAGCTGTCCCTGGATGAGCCAGGCCAACTTCTTCGTTCCCAATGGCCCTGGCTCCCCTGGGAAGCTACTAACACAGAGGCAGTACAGCAGATGGTTCTGCAGTCGCCTGCTTGACAGCTGCCCTGAGCCTCAAAGTGCCAAGAGGGCAGGGCTGTGGCTGCCCACATAGCGAAGTCTCTGCTGTGCACAAGAAATGTGGTGTTAGTGGGCACAGTGGCTCATACCTGTGATCCCAGCACTTTGGGAGGCCGAGGCGGAAGAATCGCTTGAGCTCAGGAGTTCGAGATCAGCCTGGGAAATATAGCAAGACTCTATCTCTGTAAAAAATTTAAAAATTAGGCCAGGCGCAGTGACTCATGCCTGTAACCCCAACACTTTGGGAGGCTGAAGCGGGAAGATCACCTGAGGTCAGGAGTTTGAGACCAGCCTGGCCAACATGGTGAAACTCTATCTCTACTAAAAATACAAAAATTGGCCGGGCGCGGTGGCTCACGCCTGTAATCCCAGCACTTTGGGAGGCCGAGGTGGGCGAATCACGAGGTCAGGAGTTCAAGACCAGCCTGGCCAACATAGTGAAACCCCGTCTCTACTAAAAATACAAAAAATTAGCTGGGTGCAGTGGTGGGCGCCTGCAATCCCAGCTGCTCAGGAGGCTGAGGCAGGAGAATAACTTGAACTTGGGAGGCAGAGGTTGCAGTGAGTCAAGATTGGCACCACTGCACTCCAGCCCAGTGACAGAGTGAGACTCTGTGAAAAAAAAAAAAAAAATAGCCGGGCATGGTGGCATGCGCCTGTAATCACAGCTACTCAGGAGGCTGAGGCAGGAGAATCACTTGAACCCAGGAGGTCGAGGTTGCAGTGAGCTGAGATCACACCACCGCACTCCAGCCTCAGCGACAGAGCGAGACTCTGTCTGAAAAAAAAAAAATTAAAAACTAGCTGAGTGTGGTGGCCTGTGGTCCTAGCTACTGGGGAGGCTGAGGTGGGAGGATTGCTTGAGCTTAGGGGGCAGAGGTTGCAGTGAGCAGAAATTGCGCCACTGCACTCTAGCCTGGGTAACACAGCCAGACCCTGTCTCCAAAAAAAAAAAAAAAAAAAAAAAAAAAAGCCGGGCACGGTGGCTCACACCTGTAATCCCAGCACTTTGGGAGGCCGAGGCAGGTGGATCACCAGAGGTTGGGAGTTCGAGACCACCCTGACCAACATGGAGAAACCCTGTCTCTACTAAAAATACGAAATTAGCCGGGTGTGGTGGCACATGCCTGTAATCCCAGCTGCTCAGGAGGCTGAGGCAGGAGAATTGCTTGAACCCAGGAGGCGGAGGTTGCGGTGAGCCAGAGATCGTGCCATTGTACTGCAGCCTGGGCAACAAGAGCGAAACTCCGTCTCAAAAAAAAAGTGTTGTTGCTGAATTGGGGGGTGGGGTAGGTGGAGAGTTGAGTGGAGGCTTGGAGCCCTCGGAGTTTGGGTTTCCCAGAGCCAGGCGAGGCAGTACCCCTAAGAGTGACCACTGTCTGCTCTGTGGATTCGCTCTCTTACTTGCACTCTGGTGTGGGGTGTTGAAAATCGGGGAGGCTGTCCATGTGGGAGAGTGGGGAGTATATAGGAAATCTCTGCACCTTCTGCTCAATTTTTCTGTGAATCTAAAACTGCTCCCCCTGCCCCCTCAAACACACGCACCGCTCTCCATGGCTGCCTTCCTCCCTCCTCCTTCAAGCCATCCTAACCCCTTCAAAAATGTCAGCTCATGCCAAGCACGTCCTGAAGCTTTTACTGAACACTAGCTGGCTCTCAGCGCTTAAAGAGTTAAGCAGGTGCCCGCCGTTTTAAGTATTGATTGCCCTTTTCCCTGTAATCATAAAAGTGACTCCTGTTGATTGCAGAAAATGTATACACACAAACACACAACCAAAACTAGAACCACCCCTTACTCCTCACCCAGGAAAAAGCATGGTTTTGAGTTCTGGGGTGTGCCCTTCTGGTCTGACATGGCTGTTCTAGATAATGGAACGAGAGGTTAAACAAGGTTTGGTGGTGGGTTTTTTGTTGTTGTTGTTGTTGTTTGAGACGGAATCTCACTTTGTCTCCCAGGCTGGAGTGCAGTGGTGTGATCTTGGCTCACTGCAACCTCCACCTCCCGGGTTCAAGTGATTCTCCTGCCTCAGCCTCCTGAATAGCTGGGATTACAGGCGCCTGCCACCACGCCCGGCTAATATTGTATTTTTAGTAGAGACGGGGTTTCACCATGTTGGCCAGGCTGGTCTCAAACTCCTGAGCTCAGGTGATCCGCCCACCTCGGCTTCCCAGAGTGCTGGGATTACAGGCGTGAGCCACCACGCCTGGCCGGTTGCATATCTTAAATGGCATTAAAGCCTCACAACCACCCTGTGATATGGGTACCATTGTGATCCCATTTTCCTGATGGGTAAATTGAGGAACAGAGAGCTTATATGGCTTGCCCAAGGCTTGCAGCTGCAAGAGACTTCAGTCAAGTTGGCTGAGCCAGCGGGTGTAGGAAGCCAACGCACATATTCACACATACACACACACAGAAGTGCACCATCTCCCTGTTCAAAGACAAGATGGGGAAACATGACAGCCAGGCTCTTGGAATGAAGAAGGTCCCATAGCCAGTGGTTTGAAGCTAAGTTGCCCATAAAGGGTCCAGGACCAGGTATGTCTTAGGGGTGGGAGTCAAAGCCACAGCTTCACACACAGCAAGAGGTTCTGGAGCTGGCCCTCTGCAGACAGCTGGAGCCCGAGAGGAGCTGTCCTTTTGTGAAACTAGAGAAACCAGTGCAGCACTCGAACTCTGGGTAAACGGAGTCATATCTAAGAATGTGGAACCAGGGGCCTGTGCTACGCCTGGGCCATCCACATGGGACAGAAACTCTAAGCTAACAAATTGACATAAAAATGGTTCAGACCAGGCATGGTGGCGCATATCTGTGATCCCAGCACTTTGGGAGGCCGAGGTGGGAGGATTGCTTGAGGCCCAGAGTTCAAGACCAGCCTGGGCAAGATAGTGAGACCCTGTCTTTTCTTTTTTTTCTTTTTTCTTTTTTTTTTTTTTTCGAGATGGAGTGTCACTCTGTCACCAAGGCTGGAGTGCAGTGGTGCAATCTCAGCTCACTGCAACCTCCGCCTCCCGGGTTCAAGCGATTCTTCTGCCCCAGCCTCCCAAGTAGCTGGGATTACAGGTGTGCTCTACCATGCCTGGCTAATTTTTGTATTTTTAGTAGAGACAGGGTTTTGCCATGTTGGCCAGGCTGGTCTCGAACTCCTGACCTCAGGTGATCTGCCTGCCTTGGCCTCCCAAAGTGCTGGGATTACAGGTGTGAGCCACTGCACCTGGCCAGTGAGGCCCTGCCTTTACAAAACAAAACAAAAAACAACAAACAAACAAACAAACAACCAGCTAGGTGTGATGGTGGTGGCACATACTTACAGTCCCAGTTACTAGGGAGGCTGAGGTGAGAGGGTTGCTCAAGCCCAGGAGTTCAAGGCTGCAGTAAGCTATGATGGCATCACTGCACTCCAACCCAGGTAACAGAGACTTTGTCTTAAGAAACGGAAAAAAAAAAAAAAAAGCCAGCTGCAACTGGTGCACACATAGGAACCCCTCACAGAGACAAATGCAAAACTCTGATATTCCAGGGCACCAACAAGGCACGTGCAGGCTGCTTTTAGAAGACAACACCTGCTGACGATGAACTCACAAAAATTACAAAGATGAGGAAATCTGCCCCCTTGCAGAACAGTCGACAGGTGTTGACTAGTGATGAAATCACATCTGAGAAGATACAGATGACACCATTTGAAAAGGATTTAAAAATAAGTCTATCGTTCAGGTGTGGTGACTCATGCCTGTAATCCCAGCACTTTGGGAGGCCAAGGCAGGTAGATCACTTGAGGTCAGGAGTCCGAGACCAGCCTGGCCAACATGGTGAAACCCTGTCTGTTCTAAAAAAACAAACATTAGCTGGGTGTCATGGCGCACGCCTGAAATCCCAGCCACTCGGCGCGGGAGGGGAGGGTAGGCAGGAGAATCGTTTGAAGCCAGGAGGTAGAGATTGCAGTGAGCCGGGATCGCACCACTGCACTACAGCCTGGGCAACAAGAGTGAAACTCCATCTCAAAAAACAACAACAACAAAAAACAAAACAATAACAACAACAACTGTATATATAGTTGTTTTGTTATTGTTATCTATATATATTGTTATATATATATATAGACTATATATATATATAGTCTATTAAAGTGTTTGAAGATCTGACAGCTAAATGCAACACAGAATCCTAGGATAGCAACCAATATGCTAGGAAAGAAAAGACATTCTTGACATTTGACAAAACGGTAATACAGACAGTAGATTAGAGCAGCGGCCCCCAACCTTTTTGGCACCAGCGACATGGAAGACAGTTTTTCCACAGACTGGGTAGGGGTGGGGGGCGGTTCTGGGATGGTTCAAGTGTATTAGATTTATTGTGCACTTTATCTCTGTTGTGATTACATTGTCATATATAATGAAATTATACAACTCACCTTGATGTAGAATCAGTGAGAGCCCCGAGCTTGTTTTCCTGCAACTGGGTGGTCCCATCTGGGGGTGATAGGAGAAAGTGACAGATCATCAGGCATTAGATTCTCATAAGGAGCACACAAGCTAGATCCCTGGCATGCGCAGTTCACAACAGGGTTCACAGTCCTGTGAGAATCTAATGCTGCTGCTGAACTGCACATGTATTTATAGGAGTCAGAGCTCAGGCAGTAATGTGAGCGATGGGGAGCGGCTGTAAATACAGGCAAAGCTTCGCTCTCTTGCTCACCACTCACCTCCTGCTATGCAGACCGCGGTACGGGTCCGTGGCATCTAAAGGGTTGGAGACCCTTGGATTAGAGTGTATCTTATTGCACCAGTGTTCACTTCACTGAATTCGGTAACTGTGCTGAGGTTATGTAAGAAAATATCCTTATTTTTAGGAAATGCACACAGTTATTTAGGGGTAAATCACCATGATATATGCTATTTATTCTCAAACATTCAGAAAAAAATTAAGTATACGTGCACGCATGTGTGCGTCTGTGTCTGTGTATGAACAGAGAGCACACAAATGCCAAGCAAAGAGTGCAAAATGTGAACCGCGGAGGGGCCTGTGCAAGGGCTACGGGGCGATGATGAATCTGCTCCTGCTGCCGTCACAAAGTGCCACAGGCCGAGTGGCTTTGACAACAGAAATCCATTTCCTCAGGGGCCAGGCCCGGTGGCTCACGCCTGTAATCCCAGCACTTTGGGAGGCCGAGGCGGGCGGATCATGAGGTCAGGAGATTGAGACCATCCTGGCTGACAGGGTGAAACCCCATCTCTACTAAAAATACAAAAAAATTAGCCAGGCGTGGTCGCGGGCACCCGGAGTCCTAGCTACACGGGAGGCTGAGGCAGGAGAATGGCGTGAACCCGGGAGGCAGAGCTTGCAGTGAGCTGAGATCGTGCCACTGTACTCCAGCCTGGGGGACACAGCTAGACTCCGTCTCAATAAAAAAATAAAAATCTTTTGTAGAGGCTGGATGCAATAGCTTACACCTGTAATCCCAGCACTTTGAGTAGCCAAGGTGGGTGGATCACTGGAGCCCAGGAGTCAAGACCAGCCTGGGTAACATAGACACCGAGCCCATCTCTACAGTTATTCCTGGTAGTGCTCACCTTGACCACCTGACTCCAGTGCTGTCTGCCAGGATTCTTGGCTGTAAACTCTCGGATTCATACGAGTGCTGAATTCTGCACATATGTGGTCCTGAAAGTGAGTACCCCTTACATTTTGCATCTCAGGACCTCACTGGCCTCACCATAGCCCCAGTCATGCTCTCTTCTATTTGTTCTATCTGTGCTTGAACTGATGTTTCCTCTTTTTCTGCTTCCTCATGGGTTAATTGAAAATTGTTCATGGTTCCATTTATCTCCTCTATTACGTTCTTATTGAGATCTTTTCAATAAAAATCTAGTGATTGACCTAGGGTTTACAACATATGTATTTAATTAATCTGTTTATCTTCAAATAATGTTATATTGCTGGTGCATAGTGTAAGAGCTTTACAGCAGTGCAGCGCCAACCCCTCCCATCACTTGTTCTATTGTGTCACATAATTAATGAATTAATTAATTTTTTGAACAGGGTCTCACTCTGTCTCCCTGGCTGGAATGCAGTGGCTCAGTGTGATCTCAGCTCACTGCAGCCTCTGCCTGCCACGCTCAGGGGATCCTCCCACCTCAGCCTCCTGAGTAGCTGGGACTATAGGCACACACCACCATGCCCAGCTAATTTTTGTATTTTTTTAGAGGCAGGGTTTTGCCATGTTGCCCAGACTGGTCTTGAACTCCTGAGTTCAAGCAATCCACCCGCCTCAGCCTCCCAAAGTGTTGGGATTACAGGCATGAGCCACTGTGCCTAGCCTAATTTATTTTTTAGTATTCTATGAACACAAATAAATCCCTACTATTTTTGCTTTAGCGTTTTGTGGTTTTTTTTGTTTTGTTTTTTTTTTTTTTTGAGATGGAGTTTTGCTCTGTCACCCAGGCGGGAGTACAGTGGCATGATCTCAGCCCACTGCAACTTCTGCCTCCCGAGTTTGAGCAATTCTCCTGCCTCAGCCTCCCAAGTAGCTGGGATTACAGGCACCCACTAACATGCCTGGCTAATTTTTAATTTTTTTTTTATTTTTAGAAGAGATGGGGTTTCACCATGTTGGCCAGGCTGGTTTTGAACTCCTGACCTCAAATGATCTGCCTGCCTTGAGCTCCCAAAGTGCTGCAGTTACAGGCGTGAGCCACCGCACCTGGCCTTTGCTTTAGTTTTTTTATTTCTTCTGCCTGAATGAACTCCCTCTGTTGTTTTTGTTTGTTTTGGATGAGAAATTATTTTTCTTTTAAAAAAAGAATTGTAATGGACTTTATCTTTTTAGAGCAGTTTTAGATTCACAGAAAAATTGAGCTGAAGGTGCAAAGATTTTCCCATATACTCCCTGCCACCCCCACATGCACCGTCTCCCCCATTTTCAACACCGCACACCAGAGTGGTACATTTGTTGCAATCAGTGAACCTATATGGACACACCATTATCACCAGTGTCTGTCACTACATTAGAGCTCACTCTTGGTGTACATTCTATGCATTTGGAAAAATTTATAATAACATGTATTCACCATGATATTATTATTATTATTATTGTTTTTGAGATGGAGTCTCACTCTGTTGCCCAGGCTGGAGTGTGGTGGCATGATCTCGTCTCACTGCAACCTCCACCTCCAGGATTCAAGCGATTCTCCTGCCTCAGCCTCCTGAGTAGCTGGAATTACAGGCACCTGCCACCACGTCTGGCTAATTTTTGTATTTTTAGTAGAGATGGGGTTTTGCCATGTTGACCAGGCTGGTCTCAAACTCCTGACCTCAAGTGATCCGCCCACCTCGGCCTCCCAAAGTGCTGGGATTACAGGCATGAGCCACTACGCTCAGCCTATAGTATTATACAGAGTAGTTTCACTGCCTTAAAAATCCTCTCTGCTATTCATCTCTTCCTCTCCCTAAGCACTGTTCACCATTGATCTTCCATAGTTTTGCTTTCCCAGAACATCATCTAGTTGGAATCATACAATACGCAGCCTTTTCAGACTGGCTTCTTTCACTTAGCAATATGCATTTAAGGTCCTTTCATGTCTTTTCATGGCTTGATACCGCAAATTTAAAATGTTTTTCTTTTATTTTTAAAGAGGTTTTTTTTTTGTTTTTTGTTTTTTGTTTTTTTTTTTGAGATGGAGTCTCACTGTCGCCCAGGCTGGAGTGCAGTGGCGCAATCTCGGCTCACTGCAGGCTCCACCCCCCCAGGTTCACGCCATTCTCCTGCCTCAGCCTCCCGTGTAGCTGGGACTACAGGCACCCGCCACCTCGCCTGGTTAATTTTTTGTATTTTTAGTAGGGACGGGGTTTCACCGTGTTAGCCAGGATGGTCTCCGTCTCCTGACCTTGTGATCTGCCCACCTTGGCCTCCCACAGTGCTGGGATTACAGGTGTGAGCCACCACGCCCGGCCTAAAGAGGTTTTTTTAACTCTTGTTTTTTTAATGAGACTTTTACTGGGTATAGAATTCTGAGTTGACAGTTTTTTTTGTTTTTGTTTTTTTGTCACTTCAAAGACGTCACTCATTGTGTTCTGGCTAGCATAGTTTCAAACAAGATGTCTGCTGTAATTCTTCTCTTTTTCCTTTTTCTTTCTTTTATTTTTGAGACACGGTCTCACTCTGTCACCCAGGCTGGAGTGTAGTGGTGTGATAACAGTTCACTGCAGCCTTGACTTTCCCAGTTCAAGTAATCTTCCCACCTCAGCCTCCTGCCTAGCTGGGACCCACAGGCACACCACCACATCTGGTTAATTTTTTTTTTTTAAACTTTTTGTAGAGATGTGGTCTCACTAAGTGGTCCAGGCTGGTCTGGAACTCTTGGACTCAAGCAATTATCTTGCCTCAGCCTCCCAAAGTGCTGAGATTGCCATGTTGATGGTTGCGCCATCACACTCGGCCTCAATATTTCCATTGATAATTCCATTTCATTCTGATTCTTGATCTGGTGGATAAAACTGACTTTGTTTCTTATGGACATTTACAGAATATTTCTTTGCTGCTAGAATCTTGCAATTTCACAATCACATCCCTTTGGAGGGTATTCTCCCCAGTATGTTGGGCCCTCAGTGACCTCTTTCCGTCTGAACACTTGCGTCCTTTAGTTCTGGGAAATTTTCTTGAATTCTTTTTTTTTTGAGACAGAGTCTTGCTGTGTCACCCAAGCTGGAATGCAGTGGCACGGTCTCAGCTCACTGCAACCTCTGCCTCCTGGGTTCAAGCAGTTCTCGTGCCTCAGCCAACCAAGTAGCTGGGATTACAAGTGTGTGTCACCACACCTGGTTAATATTTGTATTTTTTGTAGAGACAGGGTTTCGTCATGTTGGTTAGGCTGATCTTGAACTTTTGGGCTCAAGCAATACACCCACCTTGGCCTCCCAAAGTACTGAGATTACAGGCGTGAGCCACCATGCTGGGCCTCTTGCCAGCTTGGATGGGGTTCATGTCCCACCAGAGTAGTTTTACATTTGCTTTGGACCAGAACTCTTTCCTAGAGCCAATTTTGTTTTAATGACAATTTTAGTGTAGGGGCATCTAGACTAGCAGATAGGCTGAATTTGAACCCCATATTCATGTGAGGAACAGGCCCAGGGCTACAACTCCCAGGGAGATTTTATTTCCAGAATCCAGGCTGGGTCACACCAGCTTCCTTGTCACCCCTTTGGGCTACAGGCAGATTTTGTTTTCTGTTCATTTCTCTTCATCCCAACTCCCTGCTTCCCAGACCCAAGGCTTCACCTCCTGTCCACATCTGGATGGAAAAATCAAGCTCTAGACTCTGAGACCAAAGCCCCCAGGGCTGCTGCACACTTCCTGGGCGTATCTGTCCCTCCCTCTTCATTGCTGATCCCTGAGGATTCTCTTGGCTACCTGGGAGCTCAGCTATGAACATAAAAGGCTGCCGGGCATGCTGGTGTCCTGTCTCTAGCATTTCCACGTGGTTGGATTGGGACCTGCCTCAGATTCTCCAGTCTGGCACATTTCAGAGAACAGAAGTCCCACACAAATGGTTTTTAAAAGTCAAGATATTTCGGCTGGGAGCAGTGGCTCATGCCTGTAATCCCCACACTTTGGGAGGCCCAGGCAGGCAGATCACGAGGTCAGGAGATCGAGACCATCCTGGATAACATGGTGAAACCCTGTCTCTACTAAAAATACAAAAAAAAAAAAAAAAAATTAGCAGGGCATGGTGGCAGGGGCCTCTAATCCCAGTTACTCAGGAGGCTGAGGCAGGAGAATCGCTTGAACTGGGGAGGCAGAGGTTCCAGTGAGCTGAGATGGCGCCACTGAACTCCACCCAGGGCAAAAGAGGGAGACTCTGCCTTAAAACAAAACAAAAACAGAAAAGAGAGATTTCACATAAAAATCTACGTTTCTGGCTTCTCTTGCTGGAAAACTAAAAGAAAGCTACAGACACCATGACTCTCGGCTGTGCAGTTCACATCCGTCCAGCTGTGGTGTCCAGTTGCCCAGCTCCCCACCACTCCTCTTTGTCTCATGCTGACTCGCTGGCCTTGCGGGCACTCTCGTGTGCCACCCTGCCTTCTCTAGTCCGGCCTGACTGGCTCCCCTCCTACCCCAACCCCTCCAGCCCTGCACAGCGCCGCGGAGTCTCCGCCAAGCCCGTTCTACCCAGGCAGGCAGGGAGGCAGGTCCGGCCGAGCGCAGGGCGCCAGGGAGCGACTGTTGACCCAGCCGTGGGCAAACAAGGCGGTCAATTATTAACCGGCCGCGCGGCAGGCACCAGGAAACCCGAGCCCGCGGCGCAAGCCGAGCCGGCCCGACGGGAGGCGCCGGGCCAGGGAGCCGCGCGGCCCTTGCAGCCGCCGCGGCTCGGACCATGGAGGCAGGAGCTGGAGGGGCAGGTGGCGGAGGGGCAGGTGCTGGCGGGAAAGGTACTGGCGATGCAGGTGCTGGCGGAGCGGGTGCTGGAGGGGGTGTAAGGGGTAGATACCAGAGGGGCGGCTGCTGGAGGGGCAGGTGCTCGTGGGGCCGGTGCTGGAGGGGGTTTAGGGGGTAGATATCTGCGGGCCACGTTCTGGAGGGTCAGGGATCGGTGGGGCCGGCACAGGCCAGGGGCTGTGGTGCCCCAGAGACCTGTGGCAGCAAGATGGGGGAGAATGCCCGGCCCAGGACACCCCATCTGGAGCCAGGGTGGGGAGGGCCAGGAAGCTGCTGTGGAAAGTTCGGGAGCTCTGGGGGTGCCCCTGCGGGCAAGCCAGGGAGGGGGCCGAGGCGGTTCATTCTCTGCGCATTTTGCCCCCTCCCGCCCTGTGTCCCGCCTCTGGCAGTTCCGCTCACCGCCCCGGCCAGGCTGAAGTCCTTGCAGCAGGGGAGGGGGCGACCCTGGCCAGGGCGGGGTGGAGACAGAGCCTGCAGTGGGGAGCACGACCCGGGAAGAGACCCCACGGGCTAATTCGGGGACGGAGAGCTGGGGACAGGGACCGAGAGAGGTGGGGTGGGGGCAGAGCTGGAGAGAGGCGTGGAAACGGGTGGGATCCGGCCAAGGCTGCTACCAACTCGACGTCGCCCACCCCGAGGCGCCAGGCGCTGGAAGGGGCGGGGGGCAGGGAACCCAGACCTCGTCCTTGCCCTGGGGAGTCTCTGGCTGGCAGGAGGCAGTGGTGCGGTGGCAGTGGGACCCCTGCAGAGTCTCGCGCACTCCCCGCCCCCGCATCCCCCAGCGTGGCTGATCTCGAGAGCCCGGGGATGGGGCGCCCCCAGTCCCATCTGCAAGCAGCTCCGGGAGATGCTGGAGCACTGACCCCTCCCCCCTCGCCCCGCCCTCCAGGACTCTCCCCAGACCCTCGAGCACTTGCCCCGCGGGGAGCCCGGACCCCCCTTCCCAGCTGGAATGCCTGGCGGAGGCTCCTGTGTCAAGAGCCTGAGAACCTGAGAACCCACCCGAGGCCCCCGCCAGGCAGCGCCGCCAGCAGATTTATTTACTCTGGGCCCTATCTCCGCGCCATCGGGCCAGGTATTTGCCCTGGCGGGATCCAGGGAAACTGCGGTTTTTGTTATGATAGCTGGGGCAGGGACAGCATCCCGGAGAGACCTGTTTAGAGTGGAGAGCTGACTCGCTGAGACCCACGTTTCCTGCTGGGAGCCTCGGTTCCCTCATTAGTAAAATGGCGAGCACAAAAACAAAAGCGCGCCGGAGATGACCCGGGTTACGGAAGGAGAAGCTCTCAGAGCAGAGCCTGGCCTCATGTTCGTCTATTTTTTTTTTTCTTTTTTTTGAGACTGAGTCTCTCTCTATTGCCCAGGCTGGAGTGCAGTGGCACAATCTCGGCTCACTGCAGCCTCCTTCTCCCAGGTTCAAGGGATTCTCCCTCCCAAGTAGCTAGGATTACAGGCCCAATGTCAGGCCTCTGAGCCCAAGCTAAGCCATCATATCCCCTGTGACCTGCACCTACACATCCAGATGGCCGGTTCTTGCCTTAACTGATGACATTCCACCACAAAAGAAGTGAAAATGGCCTGTTCCTGCCTTAACTGATGACGTTACCTTGTGAAATTCCTTTTCCTGGCTCATCCTGGCTCAAAAGCTCCCTCACTGAGCACCTTGTGACCCCCCCCCCACCACCCCTGCCCACCAGAGAACAACCCCCTTTGACTGTAATTTTCCTTTACCTACGCAAATCCTATAAACGGCCCCACCCCTATCTCCTTTCGCTGACTCTTTTCGGACTCGGCCCGCCTGCACCCAGGTGATTAAAAAGCTTTATTGCTCACACAAAGCCTGTTTGGTGGTCTCTTCACACGGACGCGAGTGAAATTTGGCGCCGTGACTCGGATCGGGGGACTTCCCTTGGGAGATCAATCCCCTGTCCTCCTGCTCTTTGCTCCGTGAGAAAGATCCACCTACGACCTCGAGTCCTCAGACCAACCAGCCCAAGAAACATCTCACCAATTTTAAGAGTAAGCAGCCTCTCTTTACTCTCTTCTCCAACTTCTCTCACTATCCCTCAACCTCGTTCTCCTTTCAATCTTGGCGCCACACTTCAATCTCTCCCTTCTCTTAATTTCAGTTCCTTTCCTTTTCTGGTAGAGACAAAGGAGATGCGTTTTATCCGTGGACCCAAAACTCTGGCACCGGTCACGGACTCGGGAAGACAGCCTTCCCTTGGTGTTTAATCATTGTGGGGATGCCTGCCTGATTTATTCACCCACAATCCACTGGTATCTGATCTCCACGGGGATGCTTGCCTTGGTCATTCACCCACATTCCCTTGGTGGCAAGTCAATTGCGGGGATGCCTGCTTTGGCTGCTCACCCACATTGCAGCCAGGGCTGCTCACCCAACCCATTCTCTCCGTGTCTCTACCCTCTCTTCTCTCCACTTTCCTGGGGGGCAAGCACCCCCCACCCCTTCTCCACTTTCCTGGGGGGCAAGCATCCCCCACCCCTTCTCTCCGGGTCTCTACCCTAATCTTTAAACTTGCCTCCTTCCCTATGGGCAACCTTCCACCCTCTATTCCTCCCTCTTCTCCCTTAGCCTGTGTTCTCAAGAACTTAAAACCTCTTTAACTCTCGCCTGACCTAAAATCTAAGTGTCTTATTTTCTTCTGCAACACCGCTTGACCCCAATACAAACTCGACCATGGTTCCAAATAGCCAGAAAATGGCACTTTCGATTTTTCCATCCTACAAGATCTAGATAATTCTTGTCGTAAAATGGGCAACTGGTCTGAGGTGCCTGACATCCAGGCATTCTTTTACACATCGGTCCCTCCCTAGTCTCTGTTCCCAGTGCAACTTGTCCCAAATCTTCCTTCTTTCCCTCCTGCCTGTCCCCTCAGTCCCAACCCCAGGCGTCGCTGACTCTTTTGAATCTTCCTTTTCTACAGACCCATCTGACCTCTCCCCTCCTCCCCAGGCTGCTCCGTGCCAGGCTGAGCCAGGTCCAAATTCTTCCTCAGCCTCCATTCCCCCACCCTATAATCCTTTTATCACCTCCCTTCCTCACACCTGGTCCGGCTTACAGTTTCATTCCGCAACTAGCCCTCCCCCACCTGCCCAGCAATTCCCTCTTAAAAAGGTGGCTGAAGCTAAAGGCATAGTCAAGGTTAATGCTCCTTTTTCTTTATCCGACCTCTCCCAAATCAGTTAGCATTTAGGCTCTTTTTCATCAAATATGAAAAACCCAGCCCAGTTAATGGCTATTTGGCAGCAACCCTGAGAAGCTTTACAGCCCTAGACCCTAAAAGGTCAAAAGGCCGTCTTATTCTCAATATACATTTTATTACCCAATCTGCTCCCGACATTAAATAAACCCCCCAAAATTAAATTCCGGCCCTCAAACCCCACAACAGGACTTAATTAGCCTCACCTTCAAGGTGTACAATAATAGAGTAGAGGCAGCCAAGTAGCAATGTATTTCTGAGTTGCAATTCCTTGCCTCCACTGTGAGATAAACCCCAGCCACATCTCCAGCACACACAAGAACTTCAAACACCTGAACTGCAGCTGCCAGGCATTCCTCTAGAACCTCTTCCCCCAGGAGCTTGCTACAAGTGTTGGAAATCTGGCCACTGGGCCAAGGAATGCCCCCAGCCCGGGATTCCTCCTAAGCCATGTCCCATCTGTGCGGGACCCCACTGAAAATTGGACTGTTCAATTCACCTGGCAGCCACTCCCAGAGCCCCTGGAACTCTGGCCCAAGGCTCTCTCACTGACTCCTTCCTACATCTTCTCGGCTTAGTGGCTGAAGACTGACGCTGCCCGATCGCCTCAGAAGCCCCCTAGACCATCACGGATGCTGAGCTTTGGGTAACTCTCACAGTGGAGGGTAAGTCCGTCCCCTTCTTAATCAATACGAAGGCTACCCACTCCACATTACCTTCTTTTCAAGGGCCTATTTCCTTTGCCTCCATAACTGTTGTAAGTATTGACGGCCAGGCTTCTAAACCTCTTAAAACTCCCCAACTCTGGTGCCAACTTGGACAACATTCTTTTATGCACTCTTTTTTAGTTATCCCCACATGCCCAGTTCCCTTATTAGGCTGAGACATTTTAACCAAATTATCTGCATTTCAACTAAATTATCTGCTTCCCTGACTATTCCTTGACTACAGCCACATCTCATTGCTGCCCTTCTTCCCAACCCAAAGCCTCCTTTACGTCTCCCTCTTGTATCTCCCCACCTTAATCCACAAGTATATCATGCACCCTTTACCATCCTATTAAAACTTAATCACCCTTACCTGCTCAATGCCAATATCCCATCCCACAGCACCCTTTAAAAGGATTAAAGCCTGTTATCACTCGCCTGTTACAGCATGGGCTTCTAAAGCCTATAAACTCCCTTTACAATTCCCCCATTTTACCTGTCCAAAAACCAGGCAAGCCTTACAGGCTAGTTCAGGATCTGCGCCTTATCAATCAAATTGTTTTGCCTATCCACCCCGTGATGCCAAACCCATATACTCTCCTATCCTCAATACCTCCCTCCACAACCCATTATTCTGTTCTGGATCTCAAACATGCTTTCTTTACTGTTCCTTTGCACCCTTCATCCCAGCCTCTCTTCGCTTTCACTTGGACTGACCCTGACACCCATCAGGCTTAGCAAATTACCTGGGCTGTACTGCCACAAGGCTTCACAGACAGCCCCCATTACTTCAGTCAAGCCCAAATTTCTTCCTCATCTGTTACCTATCTCGGCATAATTCTCATGAAAACACACGTGCTCTTCCTGCTGATCGTGTCCAGCTAATCTCGCAAACCCCAATCCCTTCTACAAAACAACTCCTTTCCTTCCTAGGCATGGTTATTGCAGTCAGAATTCTTATACAAGAGTCGGGACTGCACCCTGTAGCCTTCAAGCGAGATTAGGGGTGGCGTGGGAACCTAGAGTGGGAGAGATTAAGCTGAAGGACGATTTTGTGGTAAGAGGCGATATTGTGCGGTTGTTAGAAGGAGCATTTGTTGTATAGAATGACTGGTGATGGCCTGGATGCGGTTGGTAAGGTCAAACAACTTGACCTTACTGTTTTAGCCTATCCCTCATGTCTGCGTGCAGCAGCTGCCACTGCTTTAATACTTTTAGAGGCCCTCAAAATCACAAACTATGCTCAACTCACTCTCTAATCTTTTCTGGCAGGGCTATGCTGAACCTCCTTGGGCACTCTCTCATTGGATGTCCTGGGTCCTCCCAATTCTTAGTCCTTTAATACCTGTTTTTCTCCTTCTCTTATTCGGACCTTGTGTCTTCCCTTTAGTTGTTCTTTTTTTTTTTTTTTTTTTTTGAGCTGGAGTCTCGCTCTGTTTCCCAGGGTGGAGTGCAGTGGTGCGATCTCAGCTCACTGCAAGCTCCGCCTCCCAGGTTCATGCCATTCTCCTGCCTCAGCCTCCCGAGTAGCTGGGACTACAGGCGCCCGCCACCACGCCCGGCTAATTTTTTGTATTTTTAGTAGTGACAGGGTTACACCATGTTAGCCAGGATGATCTTGATCTCCTGACCTCGTGATCTGCCCGCCTTGGCCTCCCAAAATGCTGGGATTACAGGCGTGAGCCACCTCGCCCGGCCTGCGTTTAGTTTTTCAATTCATACAAAACCGCATCCAGGCCATCACCAATCATTCTATACGACAAATGCTCCTTCTAACAACCACACAATATCGCCTCTTACCACAAAATCTTCCTTCAGCTTAATCTCTCCCACTCTAGGTTCCCATGCCACCCCTAATCTCGCTTGAAGCAGCCCTGAGAAACATCACCCATTATCTCTTCATACCACCCCCAAAAAATTTTCGCCGCCCCAACACTTCAACATTATTTTGTTTTCTTTTTTTAATTAATATAAGAAGACAGGAATGTCAGCGCTCTGAGACAAAGCTAAGCCATCATATCCCCTGTGACCTGCACGTACATATCCAGATGGCCAGTTCCTGCCTTAACTGATGACATTCCACCACAAAAAAGTGAAAATGGCCTGTTCCTGCCTTAACTGATGACATTACCTTGTGAAATTCCTTTTCCTGGCTCATCCTGGCTCAAAAGCTCCCCCACTGAGCACCTTGTAACCCCCACCCCTGCCCGCCAGAGAACAACCCCCTTTGACTGTAATTTTCCTTTACCTACGCAAATCCTATAAAATGGCCCCACACTTATCTCCCTTTGCTGACTCTCTTTTTGGACTCAGCCCGCCTGCACCCAGGTGATTAAAAAGCTTTATTGCTCACAGAAAGCTTGTTTGGTGGTCTCTTCACACGGACGCGAGTGAAACCCGCCACCACACCTGACTAATTTTTGTATTTTTAGTAGAGACGAGATGTCACTGTGTTGGCCAGGCTGGTCTGGAACTCCTGACCTCAAGTGACCCACCCGCCTCGGCCTCCCAAAGTGCTGGGATTACAGGCATGTGCCACCGCACCCAGCCATGTTCGCCTCTCTAAAAATGATTATTACTGTGATTTATCTTCACTTTACAGATGAGGAAATGGAGGCACGGAAAGTTTGTCACATGCCACTTCTCCCTTTTGGGGAGGACAAGGTCTCACTCTGTAGCCCAGGCTGGAGTGCAGTGTTTCAATCACAGCTCACTGCACCCTCCTGTGAGGAGGCCACAGCGTCTGGCCAAGTGTGTTTACCTTGACCTCATGGAGCACAGTTGTAATGGCTGCTTTTTCTGAAAATTCCAGTATCGGGTCCTCTCAGGGTTGGCATCTGCTGAGCGTCTTTTCCTTTGAGCATTGGCCACTGTATGGCGAACGATCTTGGATTGTGTACTGGACATTGTGAATAGTGTGTTGTGTAGATTCTTAGTCCTGTTACAATTCCCCGGAGAAGGTGGGTTTGTTTGGTTTCAGGAGGCAGTCAGCCTGCTCAGTTTCAGGCCAGAAATTCTGTTTCATCTTCTATGAGTGGCATTTCCAAACTTGGGTCAGTTTTCAGAGTTTTTGTTAGGCTGGTCTGGGTTTGTCTCCTGCACATGCAGTTCGGGGGGAGCCCAAGACTTGTGTGAATTCATTCTAGGGAGTCCAACCATCCCAGTTTGTTTGGGACTAAGGAGTTTCCCAGGATGTGAGACTCTCAGCAGTAAATCCGAGAAAGTCCTGGGCAGACAGTGATATGGTGGTCACCCCAGGTCACCCACATAATCAGGGACCCCCTTTCTCCAGCTCTGTCTCTTCTAGGTCTGCCTCCATCTTCCCACTCTGCAGAGAGTGGGGAGCCCTTTCCTTTCGTGGTCCGTCTGGTCGGAATGCCAGGGTTTCTACTGGACTTTTAGTCTCCTGTTCTGCTGCTCCAGTGCGGGTCCGGTGCTGGTGCTCTGAGCTGCAAGGGCAATGAGAGGGGAAAAGCAGGAAACTCACCCCTTCGAAGTCCATTTCTCTAAGTTTTTTGTTTTGTTTTGTTTTGTTTTTTGAGATGGAGTCTCACTGTTGCCCAGGCTGGAGTGCAGTGGCGCAATCTCGGCTTACTGCAACCTCTGCCTCCTAGGTTCAAGCAATTCTCTTGCCTCAGCCTCCTGAATAGCTGAGATTACAGGCGCCCACCACCACGCCCAGCTAATTTTTTTGTATTTTTAATAGAGAGATGGGGTTTCCCCATATTGGCCAGGCTGGTCTCAAACTCCTGACCTCAATTGATCTGCTCGCCTTGGCCTCCCAGGCATGAGCCACCGTGCCTGGCTCATTTCTCTAAGGTTTTTTTTTTTTTGAGACAGAGTCTCACTCTGTAGCCCAAGCTGTATAGTGCAGTGGCGCGATTTCGGCTCACTGCAACCTCCACCTCTGGGGCTTGAGCAATTCCCCTGCCTCGGCCTCCCAAGTAGCTGGGACTAGATGCATGCGCCACCACACTTGGTTAATTTTTTTTTTTTTTTGTATTTTTAGCAGAGACGGGGTTTCATCATGTTGCCCTGGGTGGTCTCAAACTCCTGAGCTCAGACGATCCACCTGCCTCAGCCTCCCAAAGTGCTGGGATTATAGGCGTGAGCCACGGCACCTGGCCATTCTCTAAGTTTTGACTCCACTCCACAACCTGCCTGCTTTTGTTTGTCTTTCAGTGACCTCAGATGGTTCCTTTTTGTATTTTGTCTAGACTTTTCAGTTGTCATCAGCTGGTGAGACAGACTTTTAAAAAATGGTGCTAAATACGTATAACATACAATTTACCATTTGAACCACTTCTAAGTGTGCGATTCAGTGGCATTAAGAACACTCACATTGTTGTGCAGGCATCACCACCATCCGTCTCTGGAACGCTTTTCAATCTTCCCAAACAGAAACTCGACACCCATGAAACACTAACTCCTCAGCCCCAGCCCCTGTTAACCTGGAGAGAAAAGTTTTTAAAACTTCTGCTTACAAAATGTCCCATTGTGCAAAGCAAGTCACATGGTCAAGCCCAGATCCAAGGGGTGGATAAACAGAGGGAACATCACAGGTAAAGGTGTGGAGGTATAAACAGCATGGCAAGTGTATGGGGTGCGGGGGCCATGAGTGAGCCCCTGGCTGCTGGGAGGGGGTTGAGGCAGGACGCGCCCAGGGGCTCAGCATTCCCTGCCATTGGGATTGCTCTGGCAAGGATTCCTGCCTCCACCCGTGGGGGACTTCAGGAAGGGTTCACCCACCCCCACTGAGATGTCTGTGTGATGTCTGTTTCACTCATCCCTCTGCCTCCCATAACCCTTAAGGACACTTAGGAAATGGACCTCCAAAGCCAGACCCCTGGCTCTGGGCTGCCCAATTCTGCTGTGAGGCCTGAATGCCCACCTAGGTCAGGGGAGCCCACTCTGCGATTCTCTTCCAGGGCCTTCCTTGTACCCTTGCCTGAGGCCCTCTGGTGCTCAGCTGGTCGGGATGCTCTCAGGAGGTGCAAAGGACCTTAAGAATTTGTTGGGACCTGACCAGGCACTACCAGGACCTATCTTTGGGTGCTGAAGGCCAGGGCCTGGGTCGGGAGCAAGGCAGCTGGGCAGCCATGAGGCTCTGAGACCTGGCTTCAAGCTGCTGGGCCCTGTATGTTCTGGTGTCCATTCTCTCGGTGCCTCAGTGTGCATATGGCCCTTAGTGACCTCCTGGCTTCACCATGTTACTCTAGCTACAGTTTGGCAGCTCCTGGGCACTTCACCCCTCCCCTACAACTCCAAGCCAAGAATCTAATTGGTTCAGCTCATCTCCTCAGGTAGGCGCCCCCTTCATTGGAGGTGTATCTCAAGATAGCCAATCAGGGGCTTCCCTGGGTTGATTCTCCTTTTCTGGTCCAATTAACTTTGCATAAAGGCCTTAGTTAGGGCCGAAACTACCTCCCAATAGAGGCCATCTGCCAAGGAAAGGGGGTGGGGCAGCGCATGGAGGGGCGGGGTCGGCAGCCTGGGTTCTCACCTAGATGGGTGGCTCAGTCTGTGTGACTCCACCAAGGCAGGTGGCCCCTCTGGGCCTGTTTTCTAGTCCCTTTGCGTCAAGATCCTATGAGGCCCAGCTGCAGAGGGCTGGGAGCTTGGTTCGTGGGAACTTCGCGACCAGCAACGTCCCACCTAGCCCGGCGGCCTCTTGCTCACGACGGCTGCCATTTCTTTCTAGGGTCCGACACGAAAGGGGGCGGCAGCCCCGTCACCCCCGAGGACCCCCGGAGCCCCGCGAAGCCCGCCGCCCCCGAGGATCCCCAGATGCCCGTGCAGCCCGCGCTCCCGCAGCTCCCGCGCCGCCCGCGGACCCTGGACGAGGACGGGGCGCCCAGCCAGGACGGGGCCTCGGGGGGCAGTGACCCCGCCCTAGAGGACGCCCCGGCCCAGGCGGCGGGCGAGGCCGGGCCGGTTTCCAAGGCGGTGGCCGGCGGCGCCCCACACATCGGCTTCGTTGGGGAGCCCCCGCCCTACGCGCCGCCGGACCCCAAGGCCGCGCCGCTGCTGTACCCGCCCTTCCCGCAGGTGCCCGTGGTCCTGCAGCCCGCGCCGTCTGCACTCTTCCCGCCGCCCGCCCAGCTCTACCCGGCCGCGCCCACGCCGCCCGCGCTCTTCTCGCCGCCCGCCGGGGCCGCCTTCCCCTTCCCCGTGGTGAGTGGCCGCCGCCCTGGGCGCGCTCGCTTCCGTGCTGTCTGCGCGTGGTCGGGGGCGCCCGTGCGGAGGCCGAGAGGTCACTTCTGTCCTTGCAGAGGAGGAAGCGCCACCTTGGCCTGGGGGCGGGCGAGTCCGGGAGGCTCCCTGGAGGTGGAGGCATTTGAGCGGGGTTTTGGAGGATAAATAGGAGGGCTAAGGCAAAGAGAACGACGGGCACCCTGGACAGAAGGCACCGCACAGGCGTGGAGGGGCCGAGACTGGGCCACCTGGGGATGGTGGAGGCTTGTTTGGCTTGGTAGGGAGGGGAGGATGGTGGGACCCGTGGTGAGGGACCCCAGAAACTTTGGGCAGGAGGTGACTTGATTAGATTTTCTTTAAAAACAAAACAGTCCCGGCACGGTGCCTCATACCTGTAATCCCAGCACTTCGGGAGGCCAAGACAGGCAGATGGCTTGGGCTTAGGAGTTACAGACCAGCCTAGGCAACATAGTGAGCCCTCATCTCTACTAAACGTAAAAAAATTAGCCGGGCATGGTGGTGCGCGCCTGTAGCCCCAGCTATTCTTGAGGCTAGGCAGGAGGATTGCTTGAGCCAGGGAGGTTGAGGCTGCAGTGAGCTGAGATCACACCATTGCACTCCGGGCTGAGTGACAGAGCAAGCTTCTGCCTCCAAAATAAAAATAAAAATAAAAACAAACAAAAACCCTGGGCTGCCTGTGGGGGAAAGATTGGAGGTCCCCCAGGGAGGGGTGGCGAGCCCAGTGAGGACGATAGAGGTCTCACAGAGGCTGGAGCCTGGACTGAGCCAATGGTAGAGGGCAGGACTGAGGGCTCAGCGTGGCTGAGTGGCCAGGGGTGCAAGAGGGAGAGGGCAGAAGGGCACCCTGACCCAACCCCTCCGTGAATTGCAGCCTCAATGGGTGGGGACTTGGGGGACTGAGTGAGAGAACTTGCATGGCCTGGCTGGGCTTCTCACTCACTCTGTTGTCCAGAGGCTGGGCCAGCTCCCTCACCACTGTGGCTCTGCCCCCACAGTACAATGGCCCGATGGCTGGCGTGCCAGGCCCTGCCACGGTTGAGCACAGGCCCCTGCCAAAGGACTACATGATGGAGTCAGTGCTGGTGACCCTCTTCTGCTGTCTGCTCACCGGCCTCATCGCCATCGTCTACTCCCACGAGGTAGGTGCGGGGGCGGCCCTGGGCACAGCCTTTCCTAGCACGCAGTCACTGGTGCCCCTCTTCCAGCAACACGGTCTCTGGTGTCTGTCTCTCTGGAGGGGGGTGGGAATTGGGAAGTCAGAGCCTAGTTGTTTGTGGGGTCCTTGCCCCTCCTGTCTCTGCCCCCAACTACTCAAAATGTGCTGTGGAATGTTTGGCCAAAACAATTCACGGTAAAGGTGTGAATGACTGATAAAGCCCAATGTGCTGCCCATTCTAGTGGAGGCTTGTGTGTGTTTTTTTTTTTTTTTTTTTTTTTTTTTTGAGACGGAGTCTCGCTCTCTTCCCCCAGGTTGGAGTGCAGTGGTGCTATCTCAGCTCACTGCAAGCTCCGCCTCCCAGGTTCACACCATTCTCCTGCCTCAGCCTCCCGTGTAGCTGGGACTACAGGCGCCCACCAACACGCCCGGCTAATATTTTGTATTTTTAGTAGAAACGGGGTTTCACCGTGTTAGCCAAGATGGTCTCGATCTCCTGACCTCGTGATCCGCCCGTCTCGGCCTCCCAAAGTGCTGGGATTACAGGCGTGAGCCACTGCACCCAGCCGAGGCTTGTGTTTTAAAGGGGGTACAATCTGCTCATTCATTCCTATGCTCATTTCATTTATCCATCCACTCCATCTCTCTAGCTACGCATCTATTCACCCACTCGTTTATCCATCCACCCACCCATCCACCCTCTCTCTCTCTCCTTTTTTTTCTTTTCTTTTTTTTTGATACAGAGTCTTGCTCTGTTGCCAGGCTGGAGTGCAATGGCATGATCTCAGCTCACTGCAACCTCCACCCTCCAGGTTCAAGCGATTCTCCTGCCTCAGCCTCCCGAGTAGCTGGGATTACATGCGCCCACCACCACACCCGGCTAATTTTTTGTATTTTTAGTAGAGATGGGGTTTCGCCATGTTGGCCAGGCTGGTCTCAAATTCCTGATCTCAGGTGATCCACCTACCTTGGCCTCCCAAAGTGCTGGGATTACAGGCGTGAACCACCGTGCCTGGCCCATCCACCATCTCTCTAGCCTCCATCCATCCATCATCCATCTACTATCCATATACCATCTTCCATTCATTCACCCCACTATTCATCCATCTGCCTACTCACCCACCCACCAATCCCTATCCATCCATCCATCCATCCATCCATCCATCCATCCATCCATCCATCCCTCTATTCATCCATCTACTCATCCATACACCCGCCTACCACCCATCATCTCTCTACTCTCCATCCATCCATCTATCCATCCATCCATCCATCCATCCACCCACCCACCCCACCCATCCCTCTATCCATTCATCTATTTATTAGGCCCTTGGGATTCAAAGATGCCAATGTGATGACACTCTAATAGAGACAGAAGCAGGGCTGGGCGTGATGGCTCACAACTGTAATCCCAGCATTTTGGGAGGCCCAGGTGTGTGGATCACCTGAGGTCAGGAGTTCGAGATCAGCCTGACCAATATGGTGAAACCCCATCTCTACTAAAAATACAAAAATCAGCCAGGCATGGAGGCGGGCACCTTAATCCCAGCTACTCAGGAGGCTGAGACAGGAGAATCGCTTGAACCCAGGAGGCAGAGGCTGCAGTGAGCTGAGATCACACCACTGCACTCCGGCCTGTGAGACGGAGCAAGACTCTGTCTCAAGAAAAAAACAAACAAAAGCAGGCAAGCCTCTGGGGGCCTATGCTCAAGGCTGACCTGGACTCAGCCCTGGCTTGACTCTGCTGTTCAAGCCCCCAGCCATAAGCAGAAGGCAGCTCTCAGGATAACTTGGAGGTGGGACTTGAGAGGCTGCTGCCTGCTTGTGAATTCTGGCTCCACCATTAGTGTTGTGCCCCTGGATAGGTCATTTAACTTCTCTGACTACCTCTGCTGCGAGGATGGTAGAGGTTGAAGCTGAGGGCATCTGTCAGTGCTGAGCGTGACAAGCGCCCCAATGGCTGGTGGCCGCCGCTGCCATCACTCCTGCCCCCTTTCGAGCTGTGGGCCTGGCAGGTCCCTGATCTTTGCAGCGTGTCAGTTTCTCAGTTTGTGGAACTGGGCCTAGCCCTCAATCGCACTGGGAGGGAGTGGGGGCTCCCTGTTCACTCCCACCGCCCCCTCCTGCCCTGTCTCGTTGCAGACCCGTGCAGCCGTGGGCAGGGGTGATCTGGCCCAGGCCGAGGAGGCCTCGCGGAAGGCCCGCTCGCTGGTGCTCTTCAGCCTGCTCTTCGGGGTCTTCGTGTGTACCAGCTGGGTCATCTACGTGGTGGTGGCACTCTACCTTCCCTGAGGCTGTGGCTCCTGCGGGGATGCCGGATGCCGGGATATCCAGGGATAACTGGCTGGGACCCTTTCTTTGGACTCAGATCCCTGCCGGTGACCAGCTCTTGCCTGCAGAGGGAATCTGGGGGCCAGAAGAGGGCAGGCTTGGCAACACTCAACTGCCTTGTGGCTGGGCCTCAGCTTCCTCAGCCTCCACAGGTGACCCACTGGAGCCTCAGTCAGTGTCCTAATCCAAGGTGTCTCCAGAGCCCAGCTGGGTCCCAGCCGTGGGACAGGAGCCCACCAGACGCCCGTTTCCTAGGTGCCTCCTCTCAAGGCCATCCTGGGACTCCTCTTGCCTTCATCTGTGCTCTTGGGAGGCCATCGTAGGGACCAAAGCCTTCACTGTCTTCAGAGCCATCTGGAAGGACACTGCAACCTCTGTCCCCCGCCCAACCTCCAGCCCAGCTTAGGTGATCAGGATGCCAGTATTACCTTTCCCTGCGGGAGACTGGAGCCTGGTGACTTCTGGCTGGTTGTTCCCCTATCCCTTCCCCATCCCAGGAGACAGGGTCCTTCATGCTGACTCTACATCCAGAAACCAGGGCCACTGTGTCTGGTCAATCAACAGAAGTGACACCCCATGCAGAGCTTCACACTGCTACTTTGGGGACACTTCCTGGCTCTCTTCCAGGGCCAACGGCAACATCTGTCCACAGCTGGGCTCCAGCGCACCCTACCCACCCCTCTCTGAGATACTGTTGGCATAGAGGTAGTGCTGGCAAGAACTACCCAATGACAGAGGATCAGCTGGGTCCTCATTTGACGAGGACCACCCTGACTGGGGAGCACTTGCACCAAGATCCCTCGGCCAGCCTGTAGAACTGTACCTATGACTCTGGCATCAGATTCCTGGCACCCCAGTCCCATTAGCTGTGGTCCCAAGAATGAACCTGCATTTTAACAAGATTCAAAACCATTGCAGAGACCAGGCGAGATGGCTCGCACCTGTAATCCCAGCACTTTGGGAGGCCGAGGTGGGTGGATCATCTGAGGTCAGGAGTTCAAGACCAACCTGGCCAACATGGCGAAGCCCTGTCTACTAAAAACACAAAAATTAGCCGAGCGTGGTGGCAGGCGCCTGTAATCCTAGCTACTCAGGAGGCCGAGGCAGGAGAATTGCTTGAATCCAGGAGGCAGAGGTTGCAGTGAGCTGAGATTGTGCCACTGCACTCCAGCCTGGGTGACAGAGTGAGACTCTGCCTCAAAAACAAAAAACCATTGCAGACAGAGGAGGAAGGGGACCCCCAGCTGAGCCACATGAGATTGATAGCTCAAGCTAAATCAGTTGGTTTCAGAGCAGCCTCGGTGTGCTGCTTACAACCCTGGCACCAGGGACTGAAACAGGAGAATGGCCTAGCCCAGCCCAGTCCTTCCTCCAGAAAGCTGGAGAGGCAGGCATGAGGAAGTTAAGTCATGAGCAGCCTGGAGACTCTGGATTTTCGCTCAGTAAGCAGGGCCCGAGGTTCTGCATCTTCCCAGTGATGCTGAAGCTGGTACTCAAACCAATAGCAAAGTGGGAAATTATCAAAACTACTAAAAGGCATTAAAACCAGGATCATGACATGGATGCCCCCTGGTGTATCTATTATTTGACATTGTTGTGAAGTTCCAGCTAATGCAAAAAATAAAAAAGTGAAATTTGTAGTATGAAAACTAGAACAGACAAAAAATTATTACCTAGCTAGACTATCCAAGAGTCAATTAAAAACATGGAACTAGTAAGATAACTCAATAAAGTGGTTGGATAAAAAATAAATATACAAAAGCAATAGTAATAACCAGGTACACTTGGAAAAATTTAAAATTCAACTTATAATAGTGATAACAACAGTAAAATTTAGGAATAACTTAACAAAAGATCTGGAAACCAAATTAAGAAAATTATTTTTAAAAACTACCAAAAGGCCAGGTATGGTGGCTCATACCTGTAATCCCAGCACTTTGGGAGGCTGAGGCAGGCGGATCACCTGAGGTCAGGAGTTCAAGACCAGCCTGACCAACATGATGAAACATCTCTACTGAGAATATGAAAATTAGCCAAGCATGGTGGTGCACACCTGTAATCCCAGCTACTTGGGAGGCTGAGGCAGGGGAATCGCTTGAACTTTGGAGGCAGGGGTTGCAGTAAGCTGAGATCGTGCCACTGCACTTCAGCCTGGCTGACTGTGTGAGACTCCATTTCAGAATACATAAAAAATAAAATAAAAAATATCAAAAGACCAAAAATAAACAACAAAATATCCTGGTAGAAGATGTAATATACAAATATCTCTTTTTTATAGATATTTTAGATAGATTTAATACAATTCTGGCAAGAAAACCAAGCTTTAAATCAATGACAAAAATTATTTTAAAATTAATTTGGAAGGAAAAATATGCAAAGATTGCTAATCTTTTTTTTTTTAAGTTGAATGAGAGGGGACTTTCTTCACCAGATATTAAAACTTACCATAAAGCTATAATAATCAAAATGGCATGGCATTGCCACAGAGTTAAATCAGTGAAAAATTATTGAAAATCTAGAAAACATTACAAGTATATGTGGAAAGTTAACACTTGCTTAAAATGGCATTTTAATTGAGTGAGTAAAAGAAGGTTCCTAACAAGCAGAGTTGCTATCTGGTTGGAAAAAACAATTATTCTAATATTGTGTGCAAAAATAAATTCAAGATGGATTAAAGAGCTAAGTATAAAATTAAGCTCTAATCATAATAAAGCTTAGGAAAATATGTTTGTAACTTCAGGGTGCTGGGGCAGTATGGAAACAGGAGGCCTCTTAAAATCTAGAAAACCATAGAGGGAAAGATTGATTTATTTGAGTCCTATATATTAGGAACATGCAGATTTCAATCATGAGATATGATTTTTACCCACTGGATTGTGAAAGAATTAGAAAAGTGGACACATCTAGAGTTGCAGAGGGACTGCTGACTCTCACATTTATTACTAGTGGATATGTATTGCCATAATCTTTGTGGAAAGGAGACTGATGGTATCTATTACTAATGTATGTATGGACCAGGCATGGTGGCTCACACCTATAATCCTAGCACTTTGGGAGGCCAAGGTGGGAGGAGTGCTTGAGTCCAGGAGACCAGCCTGGGCAACATGGCGACATCATCTCTACAGAAAAAAAAAAAAAAAAAAAAAAAAAGGCAGGTATTATGGCATGGGCCTGTAGTCTCAGCTACTTGGGAGACTAGAGTGGGAGGATTGCTTGAGCCTGATGTCGAGGCTGCAGTGAGCTGTGATCATGCCACTGCATTCCAGCCTGGGTGACAGAGCAAGAGCATGTCTCAAAAAAAAAAAAAAAAAAAAGAGTAGGTATGTGAGAGGAATTTAAAATTTTTGCACTTTTAACTGCTTATCACTATTGATTTGCATATATATATATATATATATATATATATATATATAAAATGTTCCTGTCACGTATGCATGGGCATATAACTATGGACATATGTATGCAAAGAATAGAGTCTGAAGGATTTATCCCAAATTGCTGATAGTGGCTGCCTTTGGGGACAGAATGTGATGAGGAGGGTTTGTGCAATGCATTGCTGAATTTTAAAATAGGATGTATTGTGAATTTAAAAAATAACAAAAAATATGCACGGCTTTTGACTCAGAAATTCTAGTTTTAGGATTCATAGTCATGAAGAAGGAAGGGTCTGCTTTCCTGGAGCTAGCAGTCCAACATGGGAGACAGACATTTAGCAGATAATGTAGCTGCAAACTATTCTAAAGCGCCACGAAGGAGAGGTAGCTCCTGCAAATCTGAAATGTTGAGTGCAACTGAGAAAAAACTGCCATTAAATTAGAGTGCACCCTGATTTAAGAGATGTGAAAATATTTCTTAGAATCATTCAGAGGTGGTTGAGTGAGTGGTGAAAAAAGGTTTTTTTGAGCATAGGTTGTGAGTATATTAACATTAAAAGTCAACGAGATGCTGCCAAACTATATTCCAAAGTGGTTGCATCATTTTGAACTCCCACCAGCAATGAATGAGAGTTCCAGCAGCTCCCCGTCCTCATCAGCCCCTGGGATTTGTCAGTCTTTTACATTTTACCTCTTCTGGTATGTGTGTAGTAGTATTTCAGTTTGGTTTTAATTTACATCTCTCTGATGACTAATAATACGTAGGCTTTTATCATGGTTTTTTTTTTTTTTAAATACAGACAAGGGTCTCACTCCATTACCCCAGGCCGGAGTGCAGTGGCATGTTCACAGCTCACTGCAACCTGGAATTCCTGGGCCTAAGCAATCGTCCTGCTTTGGCCTCCCAAGTAGCTGCAACCACAGGTGTGCACTGCTACATCTGGCTGATTTTTAAATTTTTTTATAGAGACAGAGTCTATGTTGCCCAGGCTGGTCTTGAACTCCTGGCCTCAAACAATCCTCCTGTCTTGGTCTCCCAAAATGCTAGGATTACAGGTGTGAGCCACTGCACCTGGCCTAGCCTTTTATCATGTTTATCAGCTATTTGGATATCTCTTTTTACAAGGTGCCTGTTCAAGTTTTGTGCCCATGTTTATGTTTGACTGTCTTTGTTTTAGAGCAGTTCTGTATGTATTTGGGATGAGTCCTATGTTAGATACAGTATTGCAAACATCCTTTCTCACTTGGTAGCTTCCCTTTTCACTTTTTTTTTTTTTTTTTTTTTTTTTTTTTTTTTTTGAGACAGTCTCGCTCTCGTCGCCCAGGTTGGAGTGCAATGGCGTGATCTCTGCTCACTGTAACCTCCACCTCCCAGGTTCAAGTGATTCTCTGGCCTCGGCCTCCCTTGCTTTTCATTCTTAATGGTGTCATCTGATGAAAAGTTCTCAATTTTGTTTTTTTTTTGAGATGGAGTCTCGCTCTGTCACCCAGGCTGGAGTGCAATGGTGCAATCTCTGCTCACTGCAACCTCCACCTTCCAGGCTCAAGCGATTCTCCTGCCTCAGCCTCCTGAGTAGCTGGGATTACAGGTGCCTGCACCATGCCCGGCTAATTTTTTGTATTTTTAGTAGAGATGGGGTTTCGCCATGTTGACCAGGCTGGTCTCAAACTCCTGACTTCATGTGATCCTCCCGCCTCAGCCTCCCAAAGTGCTGGGATTACAGGTGTGAGCCACGGTCCCCGGCCCCAAATTCACTTCTTAATTCTGATAATTTATCTGTAGATTCTGTTGGGTTTTCTATATACATAATGTTATATATATATAATGAGTTGTCTTCCTTTTCAATTCTTACCCACCTTGGGTATTTTTCTTGCCTTATTGCACTAGCCGGGACCCCTATTATAATGCCGAATAGGAGTGCTGACAGCAGGCAACCTTGTCATTTTCCCAGTCTCAAAATTAAGGCTTTCAACATTTCATCCTGTGAAAAAAAACAGATTTTTTTTTCAGGTTAAGTACCCTTCTATTCCTAGTTTGCAAAGAGTTTTAAAAAATTATGCATGGATATTAAATTTTATTTTCATGTATACTGAGAAAATGATCAGATTTCATCCATTAATATGGTAACTTATGTTACCATACTAATTTTCAAATGTTAAAATAGCTTTTCATTCCTGGAATAACTTCATCTTGATGAGGATGTATTATTATACTTTCTGTATTTCACTTTGCTAAAATTTTGTTTAGGATTTTTGCATTGTGTTCATGAGTGAAACTGGACTGTAATTTTCATTCTTGTTATGGTTTCGGTATCATAGTTATGTTGGTCTCATCACAAGAGTTGAAAATGTTTCTCATTTTCGTTTTTGGAAGTGTTGTATAAGATCTGACATTTTCTTTTCTTTTCCTTTTTTTTTTTTTGAGATGGAGTCTCACTCTGTTTCCTGGGCTAGAGTGCGGTGGCGCCATCTTGGCTCACTGCAACCTCCACCTCCTGGGTTCAAGCGATTCTCCTGCCTCAGCCTCCCCAGTAGCTGGGATTACAGGTGCCTGCCACCACACCCAGCTAATTTTTTGTATTTTTAGTAGAGACGGGGTTTCACCATGCTGGCCAGGCTGGTCTGGAACTCCTGACCTTGTGATTCACCTGCCTTGGCCTCCCCAAGTGCTGGGATTACAGGCATGAGCCACTCCGCACGGTCAAGATTTGATGTTCTCTATTCCTCAAATGTTTGGGAGAGGTGTGTTAGCACTTCCCACTAGAAGCATAGATTTATCCATTTCTCCTTGTAGTACTGTCAGCTTTTGCTTTACATATTTTGAGGCCATGTAATGAGGTGTATACAAATTTAGAAATTGTCAAATCTTTTCGGTGTAATTTATATCTTTACAAAGTGTTTCCTTTGTAACTCTAGCAATGCCTTTTGCCTTGAAGTCTGTTTTTTCTGATATTAATATAGCTATGCCTCGGGTTTTTTTTTTTTTTTGGTGGGCCATATTTGCAGAGTATATCTTTTTCCAAAATATTACTTTCAACTTTTCTGTACTTGTAACTTAATTTTTATTTATTTATTTAGAGACAGGGTCTCACTTTGTTGCCTGGGCTGGAGTGCAGTGGTGGCGATCACAACTCACTGCAGCCTGGAATTCCCAGGTTTGGGCGATCCTCCTACCTACCTCAGCCTCCCGGGTAGCTGGGACCACTGGCACTCACCACTACACCTGGCTAATTTTTGTCGTTTTTGTAGAGATGGGGTTTTGCCATGTTGCTTGCCCAGGCTGGTCTTGAACTCCTGGGCTCAAGCAATCCACCTGCCTCAGCCTCCCAGTGTTGGATTACAGGCATGAGCCACCATGCCCAGACAAGACATTTTCATGGCTGTCCTACATAGCAAGTGTTCATTTATCCACCTGTTTACTCTTTTTGTTGCTCTTTCATTCTCTCCTGCAAGTGTGATCTTCCATTTGGGATCATTTCCCTTCTGTCTGAGACAGTTGAGTCTTTGCTTAGTGTGGGTCTGCCAGTGGTGAGTTTTCTGTTTTTGTTCATCTCACAGTATCTTGATTTTGCCTGCATTCTTTTTTTTTTGAGACGGAGTCTCGCTCTTTTGCCCAGGTTGGAGTGCAGTGGCGTGATCTCGGCTCACTGCAAGCTCTGCCTCCCGGGTTCACGCCATTCTCCTGCCTCAGCCTCCTGAGTAGCTGGGACTACAGGCGCCCACCACCACGCCCGGCTAATTTTTTGTATTTTTAGTAGAGACGGGGTTTCACCGTGGTCTCAATCTCCTGACCTCGTGATCCGCCCGCCTTGGCCTCCCAAAGTGCTGGGATTACAAGCGTGAGCCACCATGCCCGGCCGTCTCTTTGGTTTTCAAAAGCTTCATCATGCTGTGCTTTGGTGTATTCTTCTTATTTATTATCCTGCCTGGAGGTTCATGAGGCTTCTGGAATCCAAGGCTTGATGCTTCCAGTCAAGGACTGATCAGGAGACATAGAGAGTAATTTGGACAGGAAAAGATTAATATAAAGAATAACCCGAAGAGAAGAGAAACTGTGAGTGCTAAAGAATGCCCTAGGGCTAAAGGTGAGTACCCAAGAAGAAAAAACTTAGAAGGGCCCAATCCCCATGGCTGGGATTGAGAAGTCACCGGAGAAGGTGTGAGTGCAGCTCACTGGGCCCCGGGGCCAGAGCTGGCTCACTGGGCTGGGCAAGTCCCTTTGAGGTGCAGGTAGGCTGAGGCTGGTAGGTGGGCATGCGTTGGGAGTTGGGGCGTTGGGAACCTGCTGGCCAGCAGGGTGGCACAAGGGTGAGGTGTGCATTACCCATGCCTGGAGGGCCACAGCAAGGTGGCCACCGTAACACCACTGGGGCTGAAGTGACAGGTGTGCGGTAGGGGCAGGTCTCCACACATGCCTCTAGCAGCCATTGAGCCAGAGCAAGGACAAAAGGCCAGGGCTTTCCTCTAGCAGTGTCTCTCCAGCGTCTCTACTGACAGAACTTAATGTGCTCGCTGCAAGAGACCTCTTCACTGCAGAGCAGGTAACGAAGGGTGGACTTGGACATGAGAAGCGGTGACATAACTGGCCAGTTGGTTTAGGAAAACTTTTTAAAACAACAGCTTTATTGAAGTATAATCTACATATCATAAAATTTACTCATTTAAGTATATGATTCAGTTATTTTAAATTTGCAGAATTGTGCAACCAGCACCGTGATCCAATATTTAAGCTTCCATCATCCCCAAAGACCGTTCATGTACCCCTTTTGAGACAGAGTCTTGCTCTGTCACCCAGGCTGGAGTGCAGTGGCGCGATCTTGGCTCACTGAAACCTCCACCTCCCAGGTTTAAGCGATTCTTATGCGTCGGCCTCCCGAATTGCTGGAATTACAGCCCGGTGTGGCACACACTGGGCTAATTTTTGTATATATATTTTTTTTCCCGAGAGGGAGTCTTGCTCTGTTGCCCAAGCTGGACTGCAGTGGTGTGATCTCGGCATACTGCAACCTCCACCTCCTGGGATCAAGCAATTCTCCTTCCTCAGCCTCCTGAGCAGCTGGGACTACAAGGCGCCCGCCACCACACCCAGCTGATTTTTGTATTTTAGTAGAGACAGGGTTTTCCTTTGTTTGCCAGGCTGATCTAGTACTCCTGACCTCAAGTGATCCGCTCACCTCAGCCTCCCAATGTGCTGGGATTACAGGCATGAGCCACTGCGTAATTTTTGTATTTTTAATAGAGATGGGGTTTCACCATATTGGCCAGGCAAGTCTCAAACTCCTGACTTCAGGTGATCCACCTGCCTTGGGCTCCCAAAGTGCTGAGGTTACAGGCGTAAGCCACCGCGCCCGGCCCCTCATGCCCTTTTCGTAGTCCGTCTCTGTTTCCACTTCCAGACAACCATGAATCTGCTCTCTGTATCTATAAATTTGCTTTTTCTGGACACTTCATATAAATGGAATCATGTGATAACACACCCTTTGCATCTGGCTTCATGTCCATGTTTTTCTTTCTTTTTTTTTTTTTTTTTTGAGATGGAGTCTTGCTCTGTCGCCAGCTGGAGTGCAGTGGTGCCATCTTGGCTAAGTACAACCTCCACCTCCCAGGTTCGAGTGATTCTCCTGCCTCAGCCTCCCAAGTAGCTGGGACTACAGGCACCCGCCACCATGCCCGGCTAATTTTTTGTATTTTTAGTAGAGATGGGGTTTCACCATGTTGGCCAGGATGGTCTTGATCTCTTTACCTTGTGATCCATTCGCCTCGGCCTCCCAAAGTGCTGGGATTACAGGCGTGAGCCACCGCACCCGGCCTCCATGTTTCTTTTTTTTTTGAGTCGGAGTCTCGCTCTGTGCAGTGGCACGATCTTGGCTTACTGCAACCTCCACCTTCTAGGTTAAGCGAACACGTCCGGCTAATTTTTGTATTTTTAGTAAAGACAGGGTTTCACCATGTTGGCCAGGCTGGTCTCGAACTCCTGACCTCAAGTGATCTGCCTGCCTCGGCCTCTCAAAGTGCTGGGATTACAGGCGTGAGCCACTGTGCCCGGCCATGTCCATGTTTTCAAGGCTCATCCATGTTGCAGCATGTGTCAGCTCATTCCTCTGGATTGCTAAAGTGTTCTACTGCATGGAAATACCTCATTTTGTTAATCGTTTCACCAGCTGATGGACACTTGGGTCCTCTCCCCTTTTTGGCTAGTGTGAATAATCCTGCCGTGAAGATTGATGTAAACATGAGTCGTTCCTTGCTTCTGCTCTGACCTTTTCCTTTCTGCTGGTCCACTTACCCTTAGGACTTCCATCCCTGGGTCTCCTCCTACCTGGTTTGCTCCATCCTGTGTCTCTTCATGCTGCATTCTACCCACAGCGTCTTTTTTTTTTTTTTTTTTTTTGAGATGGAGTCTCACTCTGTCTCCCAGGCTGGAGTGCAGTGGCGTGATCTTGGCTCACTGCAACTTCCACCTCTTGGACTTTAAGCGATTCTCCTACCTCAGCCTCCCAAGTAGCTGGAATTACAGGTGCCCGCCATCACATCCAGCTAATTTTTGTATTTTTAGTAGATATGGGGTTTCACCATGTTGGCCAGGCTGGTCTCGAACTCCTGACCTCAAGTAATCCACCTGCCTCGGCCTCTCAAAATGTTGGGATTACAGGTGTGAGCCACCGTGCCCGGCCCACCCACAGCTTCTAACCTATCTCCAGTTCACTAATTTTGCTCTTAAACAGTCATTGAGTTCTTCATATGAGGTATTTTTTGGTTTAGAATTTCCATTTGTCCTGTTTATATTTTCCAATTATTTGCCAAATTTCTCAGGCTTGTGTTACTCCTAGAAGAGTTAAGCATTGCGCATTCACACTCACATTTAAGAACTCCAAATTTCAGCCTACTGATTCTGTCAAATGCTTCTTTTTTTTTTTTTAGCAGGAAATGCTTGTGCCCTAGTTATTTTTTGCTGTATGTGAAAAATTAAGAAATAACTAGAGACCTAGGATGATGTTAACCTCTCCAGTTTCTTTCTTTCTTTTTTTTTTTTGAGACAGAGTCTCACTCTGTTGCCCAGGCTGGAGTGCAGTGGCGCGATCTCGGCTCACTACAAGCTCCACCTCCCTGTCTTGCCATTCTCCTGCCTCAGCCTCCCGAGTAGCTGGGACTACAGGTGCCCGCCACCATGCCCGGCTAATTTTTTTGTATTTTTAGTAGAGATGGGGTTTCACCATGTTAGCCAGGCTGGTCTCGATCTCCTGACTTTGTGCTGGGATCTCCCAAAGTGCTGGGATTACAGGCATGAGCCACCGTGCCCGACCAAACCTCTCCAGTTTCTTTGCCTTTGTTTCTGGCAAGTGCCTGGGTTGCTGGGTGTCCAGAATCATCTTAATCCAGTTTCAGGGACTGAGACGATTTAGAGATGGCTCTGTCCCTGTGAGGGTTGGTATACTTGTCATGGGTCACCTTCCACCTGCAGGGTAGCTCCCTGAGGTTTCATTTCAAAGCCTGGTGAGTTCTGGACTCTCCCCTTTTTTCCTTAACTACCCTTTTGTCTGACGTTCTGCTCAGTTCCTGGGCCATGTCATCTGGAATTGCCAGACGCCCTTAACATTACATGGCCTCAGGTGCCAGGCTTCCCTCCTGTCTCTTCCTGAATCCTGGCCCAGTAATTCCTCCTTCTCTCCTAGCTCTCTGATGACTTTAGGCAGGGTTTTATTATATATATTACATTATTATTTTATTTTATTTTTTGAGACGAAGTTTCGCCCTTGTCACCCAGGTTGGAGTGCAATGGCGCGATCTCAGCTCACTCCAACCTCTGCCTCCCGTGTTGAAGCGATTCTCCTGCCTCAGCCTCCCAAGTAGCTGGGATTACAGGAATGCGCCACCACGCCTGGTTAATTTTGTATTTTTTTTTTTTTTAGTAGAGATGGGGTTTCACCATGTTGGTCAGGCTAGTCTTGAATTCCTGATCTTAAGTGATCCACCCACTTTGGGCTCCCAAAGTGCTGGGATTACAGGTGAGAGCCACCTGGCCTGGCCGCAGGCAGGCTTTTAAAATTGATCAAGCTTTCCTAGCAGGACGGCTGGGTGGAATCACTAGAGTGGTAATTCTTTAACACATGTTAGAATTAACTTCATCAAGGACCACATAAAGTCCTTCCTTTGATTTCCTTTGGAATAGTTTTGAATTTATACATTATCTGGGGGAGAAGTGACATCTTTACAAAAATTGGCTGGGAGTGGTGGCTCATGCCTGTAATCCCAGCACTTTGGGAGGCCAAGGCAGGTGGATTGCTTGAGCCCAGGAGTGCGAGACCAGCTTGGGCAACATGGCAAAACCCCGTCTCTACTAAAAAATAAAAATAAAAAAAATTAGCTGAAGGTGGTGGCATGCACCTGTAGTCCCAGCTACTGAGGAGGCTGAGGGGGGAGGATCACCTGAGCCCAGGAATATGAGGCTGCAGTGAGCCAAGATCACACCACTGTACTGCAGCCTGGGTGATGGGAGTTGAGACCCTGTCTCAAAAAACTCCCAGAAAGTTAATTTTCCTATCCACAAATATTCACATCTCTCAATTTATTAAGGTATTTTTTACAGTTCTTAATAAAATCTTATCACTTTTCCTATAAAGGTTTCACACATCTTTTGCTGGTCTAGGACCTTAACACTTGTGATGCTAGTATAAATGGGGTCCTTTAAGAATTACATTTTTTGAAGCTGGGCGTGGTGGCACGTGCCTGTAATCTGAGTTCCTTGGGAGGCTGAGGTGGGAGGATTGCTTGAGACTAGAAGTTTGAGACTGCAGTGAGCTATGGTCACATCACTGCACTCCAGCCTGGGCAACAGAGCAAGACACCATTAAAAAAACAGAAACAAAAACAAAACAGAAAACAACCCCAAATCCTCAAAAAACAAACAAAAAAAGGATGACATTTTCTGATTGCTGATTGACTGTATATAGGAATATATGGAACTTTTTATCTGGCTGTATAGCTAGCCACCTTGATAGATTTTCTTGTTCATCTCTCAGTTACTTTTCTTACAACATTGGCAAGGATCTCCAGTACAATGAACAGACAAGGAGTTAGTGGGATCTTTCTTTTGTTTCTGATTTTAAAAGAAGCACTTTGACTATTTCACAATTAAGTATGTCTCTATACGATCTTGGAAAGTAACCTTTATCAGATTAAAGAGGCTTTCTATTTCTAGTTAACAAAAAGGGTTTTTTTTTTGGCTGGCCGCAGTGGCTCACGTCTGTAATCCCTACACTTTGGGAAGCCGAGGTGAGTGGATCACTTGAGCTCAGGAGTTCAAGACTAGCCTGGCCAACATGGTAAAACCTGGTCTCTACAAAAAATAAAAAATTAGCTGGGTGTGGCAGTGCGTGCCTATAGTCCCAGCTACTTGGGAGGGTGAGGTGGATCACTTGAGCCTGGGAGGTCGAGGTTGCAGTGAGCAGATGCCATGCACTCCAGCCTGGGAGACAAAAGCGAAACCCTGAATTTTTGTTATTCATAATAAAAATAATGGCCAGGTGCGGTGGCTCAAGCCTGTAATCCCAGCACTTTGGGAGGCCAAGGTGGGCGGGTCACGAGGTCAGGAGATCGAGACCATCCTGGCTAACACGGTGAAACCCCGTCTCTACTAAAAATACAAAAAATTAGCCAGACGCGGTGGTGGGCGCCTGTAGTCCCAGCTACTCAGGAGGCTGAGGCAGGAGAATGGTGTGAACCCGGGAGGCGGGGCTTGCAGTGAGCCGAGATCGCGCCACTGCACTCCAGCCTGGGTGACAGAGCGAGACCCCATCTCAGAAACAAACAAAAAAAGGATGTTGCATTTTTAACAAAGGCTGTCCTGTGAGTAATGCGGTGATTCTATGGCTTTCTCTCTTTAATTTGTTAGCGTGGTACATTCGGGAGAAGAGAGGCCATGCTGTGAAAATAAACCCTGATGTCTCCACGGCTTCATTTTTCATTCACATCAAGCAAGCCCAGCGTGGGTGAGTGGGGTGGTCCCTGTCCAGGCTCCCCCAACTTGGGGCTCTGCCATCTCAACACCCAGACTCCAGGAGCACGGCGGGTGGGAAAGAGTAAGTATGGAGCTACACAACAGTCCTCAAACACCCAGCCCACAGTGACACGTGTCTGCCTCTCAGATCTCAGGCAGGGGGCTGGGAAGTGTAGTCCCCTGTGTGCCCAGGAAGGAGATGCAAACCAGAGGTGTGGAGCAGCAGCATCTAGCGTGGGGTCAGTGACATCCATTAACCGACTGAAATTATTCCATCCTTGTATGTTTGAGATAAGCCCAACCAGGCCAGGAAGGACTGATTTTTATGTGATGCTAGTTTGGGGTTGCTAAGATGATTTTATAAGTTTTGTATCAGTATTCATACATCGGATGGACTTGTAATTATCTTGTACTGTCCTTGTTTTGATTCGATGTCAAGGTTATGTTCCATTCATAAAACAAGTTTAGTGTTTCCCCTTTTTCTTTTTCTTTTTTTTTTTTTGAGACAGAGTCTCGCTCTGTTACCCAGGCTGGAGTGCAGTGGTGCGATCTCAGCTCCTTGCAACCTCTGCCTCCCATGTTCAAGAGATTCTCCTGTCTCAGCCTCCTGGGTAGCTGGGATTACAGGCACTCACCACCCACCACCATACCCGGGATTTTTTAGAAGGAGTCTCGCTCTCTCGCCCAGGCTGGAGTGGTGGTGCGATCTCGGCTCACTGCAAACTCCACCTCCCGGGTTCATGCCATTCTCCTGCCTTAGCCTCCTGAGTAGCTGGGACTATAGGTGCCTGCCACCACACCTGGCTAATTTTTGTATTTTTAGTAGAGATGGGGTTTCATCATGTTGGCCAGGCTGGCCTCAAACTCCTGACCTCACTTGGCCTCCCAAAGTGATGGGATTACAGGCATGAGCCACCGCACCCAGCCTGTGTGATTTTTGGATTAAGAGAAGTGAATGAGGTAAAGAAGTCTGCAAAGTGCTTGGTACCCCAAAATGCTCACCGGACACTGTTCCAAGTATTAACTCATTGAAACTTTGTGAGACCTTAGGAAGCAGAGGCTGTTATTATCCCCACTTCCAGCTGGGGAAACTGGGAAGCAGAGAAGAAAACCACTTACCCAGGGTCCTTTTGCTTATCAGCTGCAGAGTCAGGACACAGCCCTTTGCAGCCAAGGACATATTCCCCCAGACTGCTGGCAGCCAATGAGGGACTCAGATGGCCCGAACCACACCTTGACTGCTTCCTAAATAATGCACCCCTAGTGAATGAATGAAAAAAAAAAAAAGGTTTGAATGAATGCTGGGGCCTGCCTCTCATCCCACCGGGGGAACAATGAGCAGTCAGCCATCATACCCCATTCTCCAGCGTTGCACCACTGGGGGCGGGACCCAGATTGTTGACCGACTGCGAGGTCAGAGCAGGTGGAAGGCTTGGGGCCCTCGGCTCAGACACCTTTGGTGGGACCCCAGTTCTTGGTTGGAGCAAGCATCTCAGCCTCCTGGGTTACTGGCTAAGCATGCACACTCTCAGGCCCTGGGCGGGGACACTCTGGGGGTGGGGTGGAAGCCAAGGTGTTTCCTCCGTGACTATGGCGGCTCCCTCAGTGAATCTCGCAGTCTGCCGGTCACCAAAGACGAGGGTGGGTCACAGCAGCTGCTGCCCCGCAGCCCTGGTGGGAAGGCTGAGGCCTGAGGTCCATACTTGGCACGTCACCTCCTGCTCACTGGGGTTGTTGGGGCCAGACCAGGTTCCTGGCATTGCTGGCAGGAGAGGGAGATGGGAGTGGAGGACTCAGGAATGGACTGGTCTCTCTCGGGCCTCTGTGTGCTCATTGGTCGAACTGGACAAAAGCAGATAATGAGGAGCCTGAGGTATGAGTGGCTGAGCAATCTGCCCGAGGACACAAGGAACAAAAGAGAGAACATGGGCTTCCATCACCTACGAGGTTCATGGAGGCTTCAGGGTGGTGCCTGACATACAGGCAGCCAACAGCTGAGGGGATGCTGGATGCCTGCCTGATGAGGGGTCCCTTCTATCAGATCTTGTGATCAGCCCAGGAATACTTGGCCTCCTCCCTTTAAAGGGACAGACTTAAGCTGCTGCCTTTGGGGGGCATGAGGGGAGATGCCTCCTCCTCACCAGGTCCGACCTCTGCACGACCAGTTAGAGAGAGATGCAGAGATCCTGGGCTTCCCCAGGGGCCGCTGTGGGGCTGAAAGCTGGGGACTAGGAACCAGGGTGAATATGAGGGCTGGCCCTGATCCCCGCCATCCTTGGGTGGCTATGCCGGGGTGCTTGGTCTCAGGTGCTAGGGTGGAAACCCTGGGGCACAGGTGGGCCGTGGCGTGGGGGTGGCTCTGGGAGGACAAGGAAGACAGGGAGATGGTGAATGGCCTCCCGGAGCCATTGGGCCCTGTGCCTTACTCCGCATGGAGGGGACAGAGCACACCTCAGGGCAGAGAAGGGACTGGAATCCCTGGGGCCTCCTCACTCCGTCCCTTGTAAGTGCAGAGGCTCTGCTGTTCCTCATCAGGGCTGGACCCGAGCCTCTGTGTGCCGCCTCCTGGGCAGCAGAGGACACACCGCAAAAGGCACACCATAAAGACAGTGCTTCTGGGCCCTGAGGAGCAGTTCTAGAGCCTGTGCCCCCAAATCCCACCCGAGGAATGCCCTTTTCACCAGGACACTGGGGTGAGGGGCTCTTGTGCATGAACCGACCTCTGGGGCACGAGCAATTCTTCGTCCAGTTGAATGCTTCTAGGGCACAAGGCCTAGGAATGGAGCTGAATGACCCTCAGCCTCCCAGGAGCCCCGCCTGCGAGAGGGGTCTCAGAAAAGAGGTAGCAAGGCCAGCCTGGAGCAGGCTGGACTGTCACTGTAGTTGCACACATGCAGCTGGGCTCGGACATGGCATTGGGCAGCTTTCATCTGTGTTTATTTTTTTTTTTAATATAAAAGTTACATGTTTGAAATGTCTGCAGGAAGATGCCACCATCAGACAGGTTAGCTGGGGCATATATATTACAATGTAACCCTGTGGAGGTCGTGGGGCCGGAGCGGGAAGATGCTCCCCAGAATCGGGTTCAGGTCAGACATGGTGTGTGCCTGCCCCTCCTTGCCCCCCTGACACCTGCAGGTGAGGACTGACCTCTGCAAGGAACGAGTCCTCCGCCTGGCTCATGTCTGTCTGTGAAGACTGATTCCCACAACCCGCCTGGCCCCCCCAAAGGAACAGACGAGCCACGGCCAGGCCGCAGCACTGAGCACAGAGCTCAGCAATAACCAGGGCCAGGTGCAGGGGGTGCAGGGGGATGCCTGCCATCAATAAGTTAGACATACATCGCACCTTGCTGTCCTCACACAGGGAACCCCTGGGCACTGCTCATGTGCTGCCTGGGCCCTAGTGCTCAGAACACCAAGGGCTCCCAACGAGGGCCTGGGGAGTTGCTTGGGCACACTGGCGCCAGGCACAGAGTCTGTTCTGAATTCGGGGAAGGTGAAGAGACCCCACCTCTATCCGGCTCAAGCCCAAGAACAAGGCAGACAGAGCTGTGGACAGCACCTGACCACAGACACGGTTCCGCCTGCTGCTGGGGTGAGAGGCCTGGTTTCTGAGGCTGCAGCATGGCACTGGCATTGCCTATGCTACAGAGGGGGACTCCTACGAGTCTCACAAATACAGGGAGAATTTCAGTTCGCACAACCCAAGGGCCCTGTGTGCAGAGCGGCCCTCACACGCGCACAGCAGCATTCAACAGAGCTGGGCAAGGGAAGGGGAGAGAGAGGCAAGGATTGAAATGAAGGGACTTCAAAAAGAAGGAACAAACTAAAAACCCAACCCACACACAATACTGTTAATAAGCCAGCGACTCTACACACACACTCCTTAAATAATAAAGTGACAGGTCCCCGCTGGCCCCGCAGGACCACCGCCAGAGGGGGTCCCGCCTGCCACTGCACGGCTTTCCTCCCTCTATCTACAGGACAAACAAAACACGGGAGAGGGGAAAAAGCCCACATTTTCTTCTGATAAATGCTGTTCAAAAACCCATGAAGGACTCAAAGTGACATGGCTGTTTTAAAAAAAACCTAAATGATCAACAGATGTTGCTTTCTATATTTTTCCTTTGTTCTGTTTGAACTGGGCTAAGTAAGCACAGTTAGACCCTGCTGTTCACTTGACCACGTCCTAAACCCGGGACAAGTGAGCACTCATTCATGCACAGCAGACCCGGAGGCATGGGCTGGGGCAGCACGACTGGGTTCCCGCAGCGCCCTGCCTGCAGGCTCATGCTGGAGGCCACGGAGCCAGGCGGCACAGGGCAGATTCTGTTTGCCAAGCGCCCCACAAGCCTTGCCCAGATTGTCAAGCTCAGCAGCGAGAACGGTTTTGACGAGGAGGATGGAAACAGCATCTGCTCTGGAAGCCGCTCTGGTGTGGGGAGAGTGGGGAGAGGGCGCGCCTGCTGCAGCTGCTGCCTTAGGAGGCTCCTCTGTGGCCAGGCTTCTGCCTCCCTGCACCCCGAGGGCCCACTCGGGTGCCTCAGGGATGCCCTTCCCTCCCAGAGGCACTGACAGCACTGGCTGAAAGGTCTGAAGAGCCAGAGGAGGAGCCCCACTGGCCGGCCCAGGATGAGGCAAGGAAGGAGGGGAAGCCAGGGGATGGGGAGGGACAGGAGATGGGAGTTTAAGGCACACAGCGAGCGATGGAGGAGGGAGGTGCTGGCCTCTCCCCTCTGAATTAACTCCCCCAGGAGCTCAGCTCTGGCCTCAGTTTGGTGAGGTTCAGAAGACTCCCAGCAATAAAAAGTATTTCTTGGATGATCAAGTCCTCCCTTACTCCAGCCTCCTCTTCTCAGCTCCCCAGGTGGTGTGGGAGGGGCCCAGTGGCCTGGGGTGGGGGGTAAGGGGCAACGGGATGACAGAGACTGCTGCTGCTCTCAGGCAGGCAAGGGAGGCCCTGATGGCGCCAGTACCGCGGGGCAGAGCACCAGCTGCGGGGCTGCTAAGGCGTCACCTGCGTACCTTTCCGGGCCTGCTGAAAAGCTCACATCATCCTCCATGCATCAGAAGCAGAAGCGGAAAGTGAAAGGATCTTCCCCCGAGTCTACTCTGCATTCTGCCCACCCAGCTGCTTGCCCCCATTCCAGGGCCCCTGGAGGACAGCCCACCCAGGAAGGCCTCCACTCATTTGAGATTTCAGAAGATTCAGGGACCCTGGAACTTAGGGAGGGGGAGCACCCACCACTTCCTTGGTCTGTTGATGAGGTCTCTGCTGCTCTCTCCCTGGAGGGGAGTGGGTGGAAGGTCAAGAGGGGAGAGATGCAAGTAAAAGCAGAAAACAAAACCAAACCAGAAAACCACCGGTTTGCAGATTGGCAACAAGACCTGCCTGCTGGCTGCCCTGAGGCCCATGGGTCTGCTCCCACAGAGGAAGGAGGCAGGAAGCGGCTGGCAGGCTCCAGCTCCCGCCCGGCCCCGCTGAGGCCTGGCCAGCCTCGTGGCTCCGAGGCCGGGACTCCTGCCATGCGCCTAACAGGTCCAAGGTCCTCTCCGGTCTGGGAGCTGCCCTCCGCGCCCCTTGAGCATTCTCCTCGATCCCGGCGTCTGCTCCTAGGTCTTCTCTTCCCGGTCTGTTTTTCTCCTTGTTATGTTCCTGGGTTTAATTTTCAGAGAGAGTTCCCATAGGGCCTCCTCAGCCAGGTGGTCACTGAAGTCATTGAAGAAGTTTATAATGTCGTCGTTCCTCCGGATGTCATAGTGCCTGGTGCAGGGGATGGGGAGCAGTCAGTGAGCACCTGTGTGGGCTGGACGGCCTGATGGCGCCACCCTCCTGGAAGGTGCCTCGGGGATCATCCCCACAGCCTCGCAGGAAACGGATGCTGCAGGGGCTACCGTTAACCAATGTGACAGAGGGGACACCAGCACTCAGAGATGGTGCCACCAGCACGTGGAGCACAAACAGGGCCCTGAGGCTGGGCTGCTCACAGGGAAGGGGCCCCAGGTGACCCTACTGCCCCCAACAATGCATGCCAGGGCCCGCCCTGGGGGAGCTCTGGTGCCTCAGAGTCAGGCAGGCCAGGGTTTGTCAGGCCCTTCTCACAGCAAGGTGGGCACCAGCTTCTGGTGTGTAAAATGGGATGACGAGCTGTGCTGTCATGGGGTCCAGGCCCAGGGCCAGGCTAGGCCTGGCATGGAGCCTGGTGGGCATGCTCTCAAGTCAGCCTGGCAGAAACTGAAGGGCCCGGACTATATCTCAGCAGTGGCAGGTCCCTGGGTCCTCTGTGGCTCCCCCTCCCCTCGGTGTCCCGGGCTGTCTCTCCTTGCGTGTGGCCTGGGGCTCAGCTCTACCCAGCACCCCTGGGGCGGCGGCACTCACGCCTGCTGGAAGCACCGCATGCTGTCAAGGATGTTGAACTGCTGCCACCGCTTGGAGAAGTTCACTTTCCCGTCGATGTAGTCTGGGTTTCCCAGGTGAACGAAGGTCAGGTCCTGCAGGATCAGCCCCCTGGGAGGATGGGTTAGGCAGCCTGTTACTGCTACAGGGTTTGGAAGCAGCAAGGGCTAGAGTCATGTGTCGGGTGCTAGGACTCACAGTGAGCAGCTTCCAAACCCCAGAGCAAACCAAAGAGCCACTCTGGGATGTCTCTTTCCCAGAACAAACTCCCACCTCAGCCTCTGGCCTCTGGCTCCACAAGCACCTGCTGGGGACCTCAGAAGCCAGTATGCTGATGAGGACCCTAAGGGTGACGTGGCTGCCATGGCTCAACCCACACGGGCAAAGCTGTGGGCTGCTAAAGTAACATTAACAAATGAGCAGTAAAAAAACCAAAAAAAACAAAAAAAACAAAACACAAACCAGGGGGCAGGGGCAGAGATCTCCTTTTATTAAGAGGTGTGGCGGGCTGGGTGCAATGGCTCACACCTATAATCCCAGTACTATAGGAGGCCGAGGCAGGAGGATTGAGCTCAAGAGTTTGAGAACAGCTAGGCTGGGTGTGGTGGCTCACACCTGTAATCCCAGCACTTTGGGAGGCCAAGGTAGGAGGATCACCTGAGGTCAGGAGTTTGAGATCAACCTGGCCAACATGGCGAAACCCTGTCTCTACTAAAAATACAAAAAGTAGCCAGGCATGGTGGTGCATGCCTGTAATCCCAACTCGGGAGGCTGAGGCAGGAGAATCACTTGAACCTGGGAGGTGGAGGTTGCAGTGAGCCAAGATTGTGCCACTGCACTCCAGCCTGGGTAACAAGAACATAACTCTGTCTCAAAAAAAAAAAAAAAAAAAAAAAAAGAGTTTGAAATCAGCCTGGGCAACATAGCAAGACCTCGTCCCTACAAAACATACAAAAATTAGCTGGGTATGGTGGTGTGCGCCTGTAATCCCAGCTACTAAGGAGACCGATGTGGGAGGATTCCTTGAGCCCAGGAGTTCAAGGCTGCAGTGAGCTATGATTGCACCACTGCACTCCAGCCTGGGTGACAGAGACTCCGCCTTTATTAAACAAACAAAGAAACAGGCCAGGTGTGGTGACTCATGCCTGTAATCCCAGCACTTTGGGAGGCCAAGGCAGGTGGATCACCTGAGGTCAAGAGTTCGAGACTAGCCTGGCCAACATGGTGAAACCCCGTCTCTACTAAAAAAATACAAAAAAAAAAAAAAATTAGCCAGGCGTAGTTGCGCATGCCTGTAATCCCAGCTACTACTCAGGAGGCTGAGGTGGGAGAATTGCTTAACTCAGGAGGCAGAGGTTGCAGTGAGCCAAGATCATGCCACTGCATACCAGCCTGGGTGACAGAGTGAGACTCCATCACAAAGAAACAAACAAAGAAACAAACAAGGTGTAGTAACTTAATAGGTGCTTCTGACTGCAGAGGACTTAAGGCCAGATGAGAAGGACGGTGGCAGTTCCTCCACTCAGGGAGAACTCAAGCTTGAGGGAGCAGATGTGGAGCCACGGTGGGAAAGACTGTTAAGAGCTCAGAGCAGAAAGGCTGGGGATTTGTATCTCTGAGGGTTGAGGCCTCGAGGGCAGCCCTGCAGTAACCCTATAGGATGTGCCATTGAACACTCAGCCTTGGGAGGCTGCTGCGTTTTTGGTCTCTCGGAGATTCTCAGTGTCTACCAGTATATACTAAAGGCTCTCGTAAGTCCTGCAACCGACACTTGTTTGGCTTTGGTTGTTCCGCTATGTCCCTTTTCTATGAAACACATATTTCCTCTCGCCCATGGTCCACATTCAGGAAGCACTTTCTGAACTTCTTTACACCAAGGCTCTCAAGGTTCCTCGGTGGCTGTGCATCCTCAGGTTGTTCTAATGCGCAGCCACGTGTGAGGACACTGGAATACTGTGTGATGCCGTGTGTGGGGAGAGGGGCCATACATCTGTCACAAGCATGGCTGCACATGCTCACTGGCAGGCTACAGAAGGAAATGAGAGTGGGGCTGGGGGCTGGGGAAGGAGAACCCGTATTCTTCACCTGAGCCCTTCTTTTCTGTTTAAACTGTATTATAAGAAGCATTATATATTATATATATGTATTGTATATTATGTATTATAACTGTATTATAAGAACCTTAAGTAAAACCGAAGTACAAATGTCTCCATTAGAAACTCTTAAATTAGGATTTCTCTGCCGGCACCTGACAGATCTTCCCCAGAGCAATGGAGGCAAACCCAGGCGGGGCTGGGGGCCTGGAGGGGCTGCTACTCACAGGTACGGGATGCACGGCGGTTCCACCTCTGAGAGGGCGGCCCGGTAGGCTCGGAAGGAGGACGAGCTGTCGATCAGTGTGCAGTACTCGGCCAGGCCCTGGCAGGACAGGACAGGACAGGACAGGACCGGACCGGACAGGGGTGAGCGAGTGCTGGGGCAATGCTGGGGCAGAGCCCTGGTCCTCCTCACTAACTGGAGGGTCAACCACCCTCTGCCCAACTCCACAGGTCCCACTATGCACAAACACCCAGCCAGGGGTGGTCCTGGCCCTGGCCAGCAGGGATTCTGTCCTTTCCGAGTGTCATCCCAACCCCTGGTCACAGGGGGACTTCAGGCCGTTTTGTGGAGAAACACCCCACGGTACTCATTGTGCCTGGGCAGCCAGCGCTTGCGTGTGTACGATGTCCCGGAAGATGGGCTCCTGCCTGGCCCTGCTCGGCAGTGCAGCCAGAGGAGCTTCCCAGGCACACACTGAGTGGCGTCACTCCTGGCTCAGAGCTGCCTTTGCTCTGCCCTGTACTCAGGGAGGACCAACTAGAGATAGCATGTGACCTCACCCTCCCCAGGGCTGGGCGGCTTCTCTCCTGCAGGGGCGGGGGGCTCCCACCTAGTAGACTCAGCCAGCCCTGCCCCGCTCAGAAGGCCCCTCTCCTGCCTCTTCTCCTGTTAGGTGCCTCTCCCTGAAGTGCTGCCTCCTCAGGACCCCCCATGCAGAGAGGCCGTGAGAATTTCCCAGCTCTCCCCATACACTAGCTTACAACCATCCCTGAACATGGGCTTGAATAAGAAGACCCTGGGTGGCCTGGCTGACACCTGGGTCTCTGACATGACCCCTGGGTGGCCTGGGTCACACTCGGGTTCCTGACACGACCCCCAGGTGGCCTGGCTGACCCTCGGGTCCCTGACATGACCTCTGGGTGGTCTGGTCACACTCAGGTCCCTGACACAATCCCTGGGTGGCCTGGCTGAACTTGGGTCCCTGACATGACCCCTGGGTGGCCTGGCTGACACTCAAAGCCATGGGTTTTGCCCCCATTTGCAGAATTATTTCCCTACACAGGATAAAGGTCTAACTCCTCACCAGGCTCCTGAGGCTCTCATGACCTAGAGCTGGTCCCCTTCTCCCGGGATGTGGTCTCCTGGCCTCCTCCTGTCCCTGGAGGTGCCGACCCCCACCTGCTCCTGGCTGTGCACTCCTTTGTCCCCTTTGATTTTCTTCCCTTCCCAGGAAACTCCTCCTCCTCTACAGATGGTAGCATGAGTGACACTTCCTCTGGGCTGGTCCACCTGCCCACCCTTCTTCTTTTAGTGCTTATCCAGCAGAAACTCACCCAACATCATGTTGGGCTGTTCACAGTGCGTCCCCAGCACCTACCGCAGCACCCGGCCCGATGCAGACCCTTCAGAAGAATGGGCTGAGGGTGGGCGGGGGCGGGGGAGGCGGGAACCTGGGGATGGGCCTGCTGGGTGGCAGCAGAACACCAGGACGTGACCACCCCAGAACCAACCTCGAAGCTCCCTGGGGCCTGAAGATTGGGGATCAGAGACACGAAGGTGGGAGGGCAGCTGTTCTGGCCACACAGCATGTCAGTGGCAGAGCAGGGGCCTAGGCCCAGCGTTTGCTCCAGTGGGAGCACTTTCTGCCACAGCTGGTCGCCTGAGGGCTGGGCGGCCCCCCTTACCAGCCACCCTCCCACCCACGCCCCAAGGCCACTCACCTCCGAAGTCTGCTTCTGCCACTCCAGCCTGCGGATGGGCGCCGAGTCCAGGGCAGAGAGGATGGCCAAGTAGGAGTTGAAGTTATTCAGCTTCCGCAAGTGCTGCAGAGAGAGGGGCGGTGCTGTGAGGCAGGAGGGCAGGCGGGTCCCGGGCTCCCCAAGCAGGGACTGATGATGGGGGCCTGGGGAGGACTTGGCCACCATTACCTTCATGATTTTGATGAACTTCAAGAGCAGCCGTTCCCTGTCCTGGGCCTTTTCTTGTAACATGATTATGGACCGGACCCTGCATGGACCAAGGGAAAAAGAAACAGCTGAGCTGACAGGTCCCTGCAGGCCCCAAGGGTCCTGGTGGAGACAGGACCTGTATGACCCCCATGTCAGTGGCCATGAGCCCACCCCTACTGAGTACCTGCAGCCTGCCCCAGGCATAGACCTCGTTTCTGCTCTCCAGGAGCTCATAACATCCTGGGACAGAGGCACAACGAAATCTGGTGAGAATAAATCTGGTGACCATAAGGAAATCTGGTGAAGGCCCAAAGGGGGCTTCAAATCTGCAGGTGGAGCACAGGAGGATGAAAGCAGAGTCTTTCCTGACAAGGATGGACCCCAAGTACCAGGGGGCTGGGCAAATTCCTTGTGCGGTGCCCGACTGGCTCAGGGAGACCTGCTAGCACGTGAGGTAAGAGGTCACCTTTGGCAGCCACGAGGGAAGGAACCTCTAAGAACCTTAGTAGCAACCAAAGCCGAGACCAAAGCCAAAGGCCAGTCTCATCTGTGCAATAAATGCAGCAGGGATGTCATGCTGGCCACAATTTCCTGTGGTTCACAGGGACCACTACCAGGGTCACTTGGAGGAGGTGCCACACTTTGCGCTGCTGGTTCTTTTTTTTTTTTTTTTTTTTTTTTATTTAAGAGACAGGGTCTTGATCTGTCACCCAGTGCTGTGAGTATATCTGACTGTAGTCTTGAACTCCTGGCCTCAACTGATCCTTCTGCCCCAGCTTCCCAAGTAGCTGGGACTATAGGTGTGCACCACTGCACCTGGCTAATTTTAATTTTTTGTAGACAGGGGGGTCTCTATGTTGTCCAGGCTGGTCTCGACCTCCTGTGCTCAAGTGATCCTCCTGCCTCGGACTCCCAAAGTCCTGGGATTACAGATGTGAGCCACTGCACTCGCACCTTTGTGCAGCCAGGCCCTGTGGAGTGTGCCCCTGAGCTTCTTGCAACCAGCCAGAGGCTGGTGTCAGAAGCCAGGCTTGGGGCCTTGTGTGCAGCTTCCGTCTGCCTTAGAAACCACATCCTGTTGGGCAAAACCCTACCCTGGATTGCCACAGTTAAACATGCTTTCCCCAGGACGGAGTGCTTCTGTGGGGAGGAAGGTAGGCAAAGGGGAGACGATCTCGGGGCCTTTAAAACACATCAGACATTCTCCTGGAGGCAACAGTGGGTGGGTGGGGGTGGCACAGCTGCTGAGCTCTGGGGGGTCCTGCCTGATGCTGAGCTGCTATGGGGGCTTTGTCGCCTCTTGAAGAGACAAGAGCTCTGGTTTATAAACACACTACTGGGATTCATTTTGATTTAAGAATTAAAGACTAGGCTGGGAGCGGTGGCTCACGCCTGTAATCCCAGCACTTTGGGAGGCTGAGGTGGGCAGATCACAAGGTCAGGAGATTGAGACCATCCTGGCTAACACAGTGAAACCCTGTCTCTACTAAAAATACAAAAAATTAGCTGGGCGTGGTGGCAGGCGCCTGTAATCCCAGCTACTGTGGAGGCTGAGGCAGGAGAATGGCGTGAACCTGGGAGGCGGAGCTTGAGGGGAGCCAGAGCTTGCAGTGAGCCGAGATCGCACCATTGCACTCCAGCCTGGGCGACAGAGCGAGACTCCATCTCAAACACACACACACAAGAATTAAAGACTAAATGCAAACATTAACGTTATAGAGCCCACTCCTTTGCTAACTGTTCTGTCAGGCAGAGTCAGTGTGAGCATCAGCTTGAGATCGCCTGGCAGTGACCAGGGCAGGAGGGCAAACTCGACGCCCTTCCCAACACCACCTATGGCGGACATCGCTCCTTGACCCTGGCACTCTTCCCTGCTGAGCCTCCTCGACCAGGTGGCCACTTCCAGCAAGCCCCGTCCTGTCCCTGCCCGTCCTCTGCCTGCCCCTGTCCGTCCTCTGCCTGCCCCTGTCCTCTGCCTGCCATTCATGGTCAGTGCTCACAGGGCCCCCCAGGAGCTTAACAGATAGAGGCAGCTCCTTCTCCTACCATTCAAGCTCCCTGCAAAGGAAAACGCAGAGCCCACCCAGACGTGCCACCATCCAGCGCAACAGGGCTTGGCGCTGGGCCCCTCTTACCAGTAGGACATGTTGTTGAAGTGCTCCGTGAACTGGGTCAAGTTGGGGCTCTTCTCCTCATTCTGCTCTTTTGCCCAAAGCAAAACCTCAGGAATCTACAAAAGGAAAGAAGGCAGATGGAGGTGGAGCCCCAGCTTTCCCGTGATGGGGGTTTCTCTCATTCAGGGATAACCAGTGTGGCTTCCCCTGGCAGGAGCAGCCTGTTACCTCTATTTTATAGAAGAGCTCAGCATCCAGCAGCGTCAGCTGCTCCGCTATCTCATGGCTGTGAAAGTCGTGCAAGGTCCCCGGCCTGGAAGACAGAGGTGTGAGAAGAGCTGTCAGGGGTGGGGAGGGCTGAGCAGGCCCGGGCTGCAGGCATCAGAGCAGGAGAGCCTCTCTGCCCAGCAGGAGTGCGGAGGCTATGGGGCGGGGAAGCCCCAAAAGGCTCCCTGGGGCCCTGTTGGCCTCCTGCCTCTCTCCAGGATGACACTGCCTTTCTCTCCTGCTTCTGCTGGGTGTGTCCAGCAGCTTCTGGAATCAGGAGCCTGAGTTTCCCTCGTGAGCTCATGGACAGTTGAGATGCCAAGAAAGCTCGCTCACAGCTGGAGCCCACTTCCAGGTGGCCAGCAAGAACAGAGATGGTGCCAAAGAAACGAAGGCTATGCGCTCACTGGAAGGAGCCCACTACTCAACAGACACGTATAGCTGCAAATGACACTCACCGTCGGTGTCGAGGGGACGGGCCACAGACTAGCATCAACCACTGCCATGTTCATGCTGGGACAACCCAGAACTGACCACAGCCCAGGGTGTGTGCACTCCTGCCCTGTCCTGTGAAGCCCCATGCCCTGCTGCCCACTTCCTGGTCACAAAGGGATCACCACCCAATATGTGCTTCCTGGAGAAGAGGCCCAGCCCCCAGGGATCCACGGGGCTGTTCCTGAGGCACCTCATCAAAAGGCCTGTGCAGAACCAGGATGGTGCTGTGGGGCTGGCAGGGACGGAGGGTAAACTGAGAAAGGCATGGCTCCTGGGGAAGAGGCAGGGCTGGAGAGGTGGGCTTCTCACCTGGCTGCTACCCCCCGGGCCGCCAGGGGCTGGCCGGAGGTGGCACACCTGAGTAGCTTCTTCTGGTCCACCTTGTCCAAGATGTTCTTCCGGAGCACACGGGCCAGGCTCAGCTCCCCGTTGCACACCAGGCGGAAGACCAGTTCCATCAGCAGCTTCAGGATCTCTTCTGTCAACTCCACCAGGCTGAAGGACCAAAGAGCACAAGGTGAGGAGCAGGAACGCAAGGCCCAGGCAGAGTCTGTCTTTGCCTTGAGACACACAAAGGGCACAGGCTGTGACTGGCACAGAGCTGGGCTGGGAAACTTCTCATGGGAAGAGAGCAGGAGACAAGAGACTGGGATGGCTGCCTGTGTTCTTGGAGGTGTTGGGATGGTCACAAGCACCTGCCACACACTCAACAGCCATCTATTGGCGCTGGACAAGCGCCAGCGACTCTGCTGGGGCCTGGGCTGCAGGGACAAGTCCCACACAAATCCCACCCTGGGGAGCTGCTGCTCCCATTGGGCAATGAGACACCAAGACTTCCCGGCCTCTCAGACTACATGCTCCCCAACTTGCCCTGCTGAGCACTGTCCACATGTGGCCATTTCCCAGCCACGCAGCCACTTACCATGGTCATCTCCCCCAGCAGGAGGAAGGCAGTCCACCTGATGGAGATTTGTTAGCGGAACAGATATGGCAAGTGCCATGCCGTCAGATGGCCAGCCATGGAAACGCTGAGGAGCGAGGGAGAGGTGGCCTCTCCCATTCCAGCCTCCACACAGCCTCCACCATGGCTGGCGGCTGAGAGCACGGCCTGCCGGAGACTGGACCTAAGATACCATGGGAGCAGGTGCGTGGGACGGGCTCTCTCCTGAGGGTCCAGGAGGGACCTCATGAGGAAATCCAGGGCCTGGGCACAGGGTGGAGAAACACCTCACCCACCTCACCCTGGTCTATCGGGGACAGGCCATTCTCTCAAAGGACCAAGATAAAGCAGGCAAGAGCCAGCTCTGCGCAGAGCCGGTGGGCAGGAGAAGCAGGTGGAATGGAGCCCTTGCCTCCCCACTGGCCCCCAGGACCCCAACGGTGAAGCACTCACCAGAGCTCATCCACCACCCGTACCAGCACGAAGAAAGTGTTCTTGCTGACGCGCTTCTTGAATGTGTCGGCAAAGGGAGAGAATTTCTCGTATGTGGAGCACGGGTTAAAGAAATAGCCATGTGGCTGGCTGGGGATGGTGGGAGTGGAGGACTGTCTCCTGGTGACCACTCGCTGAGCGCTCACAATGTGCCCATCTCCCTGCAGGTAAAGCACTGGCATCCAGAAACGAAGGCACGGGACTAGCGCAGTGGAACAACTGTAAAGCCAGGATTTGAGCACAGGCGTCTGACCCCAGGGATGCCCCCGGCTGCTGCCCTCTCCTTCCTGCCATGCCATCTCCGCTGCACTGTCCAGACCCGCCTTTCCATCGGGTTCACCCCGAGGTGCCCGTGAGATTACAGATATGTAGAGTGCCTTGCTGAACCTTAGGCAGAGAACGGTGGGCCCAAACCAAACACCCTCAAAACCCCAGGTCCCTGGGCAGGTGCGTAGGCCAGAAGTATCTCCCTCCAGTCTTTCTGTGAGTTTCCATCCTGAAGCTGCCTCCCTGGGCTCTGCAGGGGAGCTCTCACCTCTGTGACACTGGGCCGAGTCTCTCTTCCCAGAGCGGCAGCATGCTCCACATTGGCTCCCTGTCTCCAGGGCAGCCCTTCAAGCACCCGACCAGCTCTGGCTCATGCCCTGAGGTCGGGCTCTGCTTTGTGGTCAGGGTTTCCTGCCTGGCTGTTGTGCTCGCCATCGACTCCCCAGACCTCTCTGACACCCTCCTGCCTGCTCTCTAGCGATCCACGACCTTCCAAGTCATGAGGCTCAGGACAGAGCAACGTACCAGGGACAGTGGCTTGGCCCACTGCACAGGGGCCGCCAGCCAACCAGGCCCAGACCTTGATGCTGCAATATTTCCACGATGGCTGAGCCGGGCAGAGGCTGAGAGCCTGGGCGCAGGCAGCAGGGGGGCAAGCGGCGTGTGGCTGCTCTCCCACCAAGCAGCCACATGGGTCAGGTCCTTCACGTCTCTGGGCCTCGGTTTCCTCAATTACACAATAGGAAGTTATAGACCAGTGGCCCCATGTATAACATGGTAATTTTATACACACCCACACACACGTATTAAAAAATGGTCATAGAGCTAGGTGAAAGCACATGTGTAAAGCACATCTCGCCTGACCAGCAAGTCCTCGACATGTGTGAGTGACAGCCATTCGCTGAGTCAGGCCTGTGAGCAGGTGCTCTGAGTGACAGAACTTGCTGGGGACCTGAGGCTCCGCCAATGGAAGATGTCCACGTTTGTCTTGATAGATCAGGGATTCTAAAGGTCAACATGAGGGGAGAATGGGAGGCCAGGAGGTCTGCAGAAGGCCCTGAGTGGAGCAGTGAAGGCTCAGGGCACACAGGAAGGAGCGGGGGCACGGGAGGACTCAGGACTTCCTACCCCAGGTGGTGGCGGCTGCCCAGCAGATGGCAGCCGTGGGCTATGTGCAAAGAGGTGGCTGAGGAGCAGCTGACCCAGGCTGCCCTCCTGGAGCAGCAGCTGCAGGTCAGCCTCTTAGGGTGGGCAGGTTCGGACTTGAAGAGGCAACAGGTCACACAAGTGGGTCCTTCCAAGCCCCTGGGGTCCTCCTCAGCCACTACTGCAGAGGGTGACATTTACTGAGGGTGGGACCATGGGGTAGATCTGGGGACAGGAGCCCATTCCAGTTGTGGATGTGGCAGTCGCAGGGTCCGCTCCGGGGGAGGTGACTGTGCTGACTCCTGAGCTGTCTATTTGGGTCTTGGTACCCTTCGTGCCCAACACCCTGGGGCTCAGCTCTGAGAAGCTGCCGGAGCCGATCATGGGGGTCTCTGCAGGGGCATCTGGGGCATGTCTAATTCTTTTTTAGAATCATCCAGTGAACACAACTGCTACCAGACACACAATCCCAGACTATGTTCCAGCCTCCTCACATCATTTCACTCAGCCCTTTTAGAGATGAGGAACTTGCCTGAGCTCAAAGCTGGAATGCAGGAGGGTAGAGGTGGGAACCTCGGTCCGTGGGGCTCCTGTGTCCCCACTTCAATCATACTGCCACCCAACATGCTGCTCGGCTTCCCCCATGAGGGCCGAGGGGCAAGAGGGCCCCTCTCTCTCCAAAATGCCCATGGTGCAGGGGCCGTCGGTCAGGAAGGAAAGGATATCTGTACTGCAGCTTCTTGATGAGCTCCTCTGGGGAGATGAAGGTCCTGTAGGTGGTCAGGAATGCCTCGCAGTACAACACCAAATCTAGAGGGAAAAGCAATGCAAGCTGCTTGTCTGGGCGCAGAGTGCTGGGAGTGGGAGCCAGGGTGGATTTGAGTCCTTGCTCTGAGAGAGGCAGGGGAGATGGCACGGGGAGTGGGATGGGCGAGGGAGCCGAGGGCCTGGGAATCCACTCTGGTGCCTCCGCCTGCATGTCCCAGAGAAGTCACACGTCCTCTCTGTCGATCTCTCAAAGGAAACGGCAGATCAGAGAGGGGAAACAGGAATGGGTTTTATCTCATGGGCACTTTCTACCGATGATGGTGCTGCCCGGAGAACCGTGCTGTGGGAGCTGAGGCCAACTCTGGTCCCAGCGGAAAAGGGCACTTAGGCTGATGAGTGATGCCTGCCCTAGGCATCAAAACCCGGCAGCATGCCTGTTCCAGGTAGGAGCCAGCCGTGGATTAGACTCTGAGAGGCTCTGCCTGTCCTAAGGCTTGATGCTTCAGAGGGTCTTAGCCATCATGGGCACAAAGAAAATCATCTGTTCAAACTCGTCAGCAGGATCCTGAAACAAAATCCTAGGCATTACTTTTATTTTTAAATTATTATTATTATTATTATTATTATTTTTGAGACAGGGTCTCTCACTCTATCACTCAGGCTGGAGTGCAGTGGTGCGATCTTGGTTCACTGCAACCTCTGCCTCCTGGGTTCAAGTGATTCTCCTGCCTCAAGCCTCCCGAGTAGCTGGGACCACAGGCACGCACCACCACACCTGGCTGATTTTTGTTTTTAGTAGAGACAAGGTTTCACCATGTTGGCCAGGCTAGTCTCAAACTCTTGGCCTCAAGTGATTCACCCAGCTTGGCCTCCCAAAGTGCTGGGATTATAGGCGTGAGCCACCGCGCCTGGTCAGTACTTTTAGATGGTAGGGTCCAATCACAAAAATCTGGGGAAATTCCATGTTTTGGGTCCTAAGGGATAGGCTGAAGAGGCACAGCCTGGGCCGGGTACCGAGGAGGGGCATGGTGCCAGCCACTGGGCAGGTGTGGGCTGGAAGCTCCAGCCTACCCCTCACCTCTCCATGACTGCCTCCTCTCAGAGGGGGCTGGTACCAGTCAGGGACTCCCAGACTTTCCGGAATTACAACAGCCCTATTTATTTGCTGTGGTGACACCTTCTCAACTGTGCTGTCTCTGATATTACAGAAAAAAGTGGAATTTTAAAATGTAGGACACTGCCTGAGCCAACAGGCAGCCAGACTCACTCCCTGCAGCCACCCCCCATGCCTGCTGAGGTGTGAGGCCCAAGGAGGCTCCGCAGCTGTGCTCCTCACTGTGAGGCTGGGTGCAAACACGCACTGCTTAAATCTTGTGCTCTGGGCACAGACCACCTGCTCCCACCTTATCACTCATTCCCGAGCTGCTGGGTAGAGGAACCTTGAGGAACCTACGTCTCCAGCTGAGTTATGCTGGCTTGGCTCCTGCCCCCACCCTTGCCCCATCCCCTCCTGCATCAAACAAGAGAGGAAAACCCACGCCTGCTCTTGCACTGGGGGCTGCGTGGGGTGGGGTCAGCAGGTGAGGGAGGCTCTGGGCTGGGAATCACAGCAGGGCCTATCTGCACCATGCTCAGGCTCATTCCTGGGCCCCCACACCCACCCAGTTCACTGTCAAGCTTGGATTTTTGTTCAAAGAGTGTTTGGGGAAGGAAGCAGAGAAGGCACCAGCATAGACCCATACCTGCTTCTGGAAGGATGGGCCCAAGTCAACTGGCCTTTGCAGGCGCATCATTGCCAGTAGCCATGACAACTTCGTGGGACTCGGTGGTGAGCACTGGGCCACGCCCTGAACATATGCCACATCCTTCAATGCGCAGAGCAATCCCACAAGGACAGAGAGTCCTGGTACCCCGCCGAGAGAGGAGGAGCCCAGGCACGAGGCCACACCACCCACAAGCAATGTGGCCGGGTCTGTGCCCATGTCTGCCCAATTCCAGAGCCCTCCCCCATCTGCCGTGCCCTGGATTATGGCAGATGGGACAGCGCCTGGCTTCTGGGACGGGCAGTGCTGTGCCACCCCTCTAGTGATCACAGGACTCTCGGTGCGGCCCTGAGCACTCTGTGCGCCCTGGCTCACCTGGTCCTTGTGACAGCCCTAAAAGGCCTGAAATTGTCCCTCATTTTCCTCCTGAGGAATTGGAAGCTCCAGGGCTACGTGACAGGCCTGGCACACAGTTGCCAAGGGACAGACAGGATCTGAGCTGAGGCCTGAGGCCGAGGCTGACCTGACCTTCTCCCATGCAGGTCCTGACACCTGAGAGCTGGGCCGCGCAACCACAAAGCACCCCCACGTGGCCTCTCCCTGCCAAGCCCTGCTCGGCAGGCTGGGCTCCACCGGCCTCAGCCACGGGGCTCCCGGCTGCTTGTGCTACTGGTGCAGTCTCTGGCTTGCAGGATGCACCTGCCCAAGGACCTTGCTTTGTTACCTGCCGCAAGGTGCTTCACCCTCCCAGTGGAGCTGTGGCTTCTGCCTCAGTCATACTTCCTAGGTACAACTTTGGTTCTGGGGAGCCTCCAACCCTTCTGCTAATAAAATCAGGCAAAGCTCCCACCAGCACAGAGCCTCCTCTCAGCAGGTCCAGCCAGCAAAAGCCAGAAGCCTCTTGGCTGTCCTGTCTCGGGGACCCCTCCAGCCTTGCCACAGCTGGCTGTACCCGACAGGACAGTGGAGTTCACCCTTTGGAGCCGAGGTCTGAAGCCAGCTCCCATTTCAGCCCCTCGCTGTGGACAAAAAGGAAATGAAAGTCGCTCCTATGCCCGGCTGAGGATGGAGCTCCCCTGTGTCAGGCAGGGAGGGGGATTCACTACAGAGAAGCCAAGCAAGGGCTGCACTCGGCACTCAGGATGCTGCTGATCACGCCCCCAGCACCGCTGACATGCGGGGCAGGTTTCACACTCCCTCACATAATCCACACAACAACAGGCACTGTTCACCCCTGCAACAAGTGGAGTCGGCTCAGGCCGAGAAGCCCAGGGACTGCCCAGGGGCCCTCCGAGCCTGTCATGGCACAGCTGGGGCTAGAATGCAGCATCGCCAGGTCTGGGCCCTGCCCTGGTCAGAACAAAGGGTGAGGGAACAGTGAAGGGGAGGGCAGAACAGTGGCTGCGGTGAGTTTGTGGGAGCCATCTTTTCTTTTTCTCTAATTTTCTGCAATGTAAATATTTTTTAGTACTACTTCCATAATTCGGAAATTCTCCGAGTCATTGTGGGTCACATGTTTTGGGAAACGTGCTGAGGAAACACAGGCACAGAGTCCTTTACAGAAATGAAACGGGTTGGGCTAGGATTTCAAGGTGGGGTGTTTTCATTCCCTCCACAATTTACTTCACCATTGCTCTGACATCACCTTTTAAATCATTTTTTTAAATGTAAAAAGAGAAGCAGTGTGTGGAGAGACTGGCCGGTCGGGTGGTGCTGGCCCCTTGAGGGCAGGCAGTGAAGGGTGCTGCGGCCGTGCCCCATCAGGTCACTGGCACCTCCTTTCCAGAACATGACGGGGAATGACAGCTCTTTCGCTAGCAGAGTCCACCCAACAGGACGTTTTAGGGATTAGGGGGTGGTCCCTGCTTTTCCAGCCCTCTCAATCAGCACACTGAATGCATGGTGGGGTGGGGCAGCTGTGTGCTGTGAAACTGAGGCCACTGCTACAGAACTGAAGGTTCCTGGACAGGACAAACTTTCAAGAATTTCCTTGTGGAGTATGTGAGTGAAGTCCGGTCTAATGGTCTGGAACAATAGAGTGACTCAGCAGTCAGGAAAGGAATCAAAAGGTACCTGCATGTTATCTTAAGTTGAGTACTACTGGGTGACATGCCATCACTCAAGGCGCTGTCTGTGGCGCGCTTACTATGCGCTGAGCCCCTCAAGGACTCTGGAGCCCCTGGGGTCACTACCTTGTACCAGTAGAGGACAGATGCCACGCACGCCTGGAGTTGAACATGATCCACTTGTCCCCCAAGGTGGGCTCTCCCTGCTCCGACTCAGGCGCACCGGGACTGCTGATCAGACCTGCTCAGGGCTGGCTGCCAGGAGGGGACAGGATAGTGGTGGGAGGCCGAGTGGCACCCGGGGCAGGACCAGCCCCAATCTAGTGAGCTCGCTGACACAAAGGCCGCTGCGGTGAGGGCACCCTACCTTTCCGGTCAGTCTCAGTGGCATGGACCAATAAGATGTCCCCAGATCCTCCGCGGACGTCCGGCCCGTCATCGCCCTGCAATGAACGCAGCCAAGGAAGGTATGAGGCAGAGCGCGCCCTTCAGAGAATCAGTCAGGAAGAAACAGGCAGGACTGAGATGACAAAGACAACGCACTGCAGGGACTCCAAGTCCCCTCTCCTTCTGTGCTCCTCGGCCCAGGAGCAGTGTGGCTGCGCTGCAATGCCAGGGGCACCCTCCAGACTCACCTTGTGATTGCTGACAGGCACAAACTGGACTGTGTCTGGGAGCTGGATGGCCTGGGAGCTGCCCTGGCACCAAGGCACCAGGAAATGTCACTGTTGTGAGCACACAACTTGGGCCAGGGGACACAGCACCTTCCATCCTTCCCTGCTCACCAAACCAGAAGTCAGAGGTGAGGTAGGGCCCCCTGGGGGCAAGACAGTCCCCAGCCTTGCCCAAGACGCCTGTGGAGGCAGCAGGGCTATTTCTAAGCATCTTCATGTTCCCCAAAACTGCAGCAAGCTGCCCTAAATCTAAATTCGTCTCCCCAGGTAGAAGTAGAAGTTACTTGCATTGGCACAGGTTCTTCCATGGGGCCCTTCCTTAGAGGACAGCAAAGCATTACAGACAGAGATATTCAATGACTTCTGACGCTGCACACCTGCCATCAACCCACCTACCTGTTAAGAAGCAAGTCTTGCTTCCACGTGGGCAAACAGAGGCCACCCAGCGTATAGCCAAAAAGAGCTGTGACTAGGGCCAGGAACGGAGGTCCAGGACAAACCCCCAGGCCTGTTTCTGCCCCTGGCCCTCTATGCTCCTTGCTCTGTAATGCTGGACAGACGGAACCAGCCCTCTCAGCTGTGGTACACACTCCGGGACTCGCCCACCTTTTTGTTTTTAGGCTTTGGTATTTTACCTCCTGACTCCAGAGACCTGAGATTGTCTTGGGTTTACCTCTAGGAGTAGGAACTATGCCTCTGGCCTGATTTTAAGGAAGAAATATATGGCAAGGATCTCTCTGCAGAGGAGCCCAGCTGTGTGAGCACCCCCACCAGCCCTGCCTGCGTGTGACAGCCCAAGGCGCAGACACATTCCTGGGCTGCTCCCTGCCATGGCCAGAGCCAGCACATCCTTGCCTAGGAGTGTGCAAAGGGCAGTATCTACCCTTTTGTCCATGTGTCATCAAATCGAAGCCCCAAAACAGTTGCCTCCTGGTGCGGGCCAAGGCTGCTTTATGAAGCTGTTCCTTTGCACTTCTAGCACTGCACGGCAGGAGGGAGAGGCAGGGCACTCTCTGTCCTGTTTCCTCTCTACTGTCACAGGTTTGGGCCCTGTTTTCACCAACGAGGTTCCACAGGAAAGGCACAGGACCAGGGAATCCACAGTGTCCAGGCCTGAATTTTCTTTTCTTTTTTTTTTTAGAGATGGGTCTTGCTATTTTGCCCAGGCTGGTCTTGAACTCCTGGACTCAAGCCATCCCTCTGCCTCTGTCTCCCAGGCTGAAGCTACAGTGGGGCTATTTTTTCAACAACAGAAAAAGTTTCCCGTTAGTGAGGGCCGACCACACGCAGGCTCTGTCTGCAGAGCATTTACATGGGTTCCATCTCCACACCCTCAGGAGTTCTGGCATCTTTAGCTAGACAGACTGCAGAACTGGACCTGTGTAAGATCACTTTCTATAAGCACCAGAAGAAGAGGGCACACTTCCCCTGGAGTCTACCCCTCCAGAGCCCACAGCCCAGAGGCTCAGCAGGGGCACTGAAAGACTTGGTCTCTAAGCCTCCTAGGGTTGTTCCGCTTATGACAAGATCACATTCTCCTCTGCCCCACCTGCTCTCCTCTGTGGGGCCAGGCTGCAAAGCCCCAGCTCGGGAAGCCCTTACCTCCTGCTTGAGCGTCAGCCTGGACATAATTTCGTTGTGGTCGATGAGGGACAGCTCGTCCACTTCCTCCTCCGACTGAGCCGACTCCAGAGCATCTGGTGACTTTGGGGCCCTGCTGGGAGAAGTGGTTTGTGTTGCAAGTGTCAAACCGGCTCAGCTCCCGATGCCTGGAGGCCAAGGCAGTGCCGGTGTGCACGGCTCGAAACCGCTCCCGGAACATGCCTGCCCCGATGGCAGCTACGTCACTATGGACTGGATCCTTGGCTCTGCTACTGACTGGCTGTGTGGCCACAGGACAGTCGCTGCTGCCTCCAGATGTCCCATCTGTACACGGAAGTGATTCCGCTGGGAAAATAAAAAGGTTCCATTAAGCTGTTTGAGTGATGGTCTCAGGCACTCTCTGCCAAGGCCCACCGCACAGTCAGCATTTAGGGAGAGGAGGAGCAAAGGGGCAAGCAGAATGGGAGAGAAAGCCGCATTGCTCTTGAGGCTGCTCCCCAAGTCTTCTCCAAGGACCAACTTGCCACAGGACCCTTTGCTTGGCACTAAGAAAGAGCTGTGAACCAAGCAGACACAGCCTCTTGTCCCTGAGGGTTCAGTCGAGCAGGAGACAGAATTTATTTATTTATTTATTTATTTTTGAGATGGAGTCTCGCTCTGTCGCCCAGGCTGGAGTGCAGTCACAATCTTGGCTCATTACAACCTCCACTTCCTGGGTTCAAGGGATTCTCCTGCCTCAGCCTCCTACAGTAGCTGGGATTACAGGCACATGCCACTATGTCCTGCTAATTTTTGTATTTTTAGTAGAGACAGGGTTTCACCATGTTGGTCAGGCTGGTCTCGAACTCCTGACCTCGTGATCTGCCCACTTTGGCCTCCCAAAGTGCTGGGATTATAGGTGTGAGCCATCATGCCCAGCCATTTATTTGTTTTTTTTTGAGACAGGGTCTCCCTCTGTAGCCCAGGCTGGAGTGCAGTGGTGCGATCTTGGCTCACTGCAGCCCTGACCTCCTGGGCTCAAGCCATCCTCCCACCTTAGTCTCCCAAGTAGCGAGGACTACAGGCACAAGCCACCATGCCTGGATATTGTTCATTGTAGGGATGAGGCCTCACTATGTTGCTCAGGCTGGTCTTGATCTCCTGACTCATGTGATTCTCCTGCTTTGGCCTCTCAAAGTGTTAAGATTATAGGCATGAGCCACCGTGCCCAGTTTTTTTTTTTTTTTTTTTTTTTGAGACAGAATTTTAAAACAAGTGGTCATGGTAGCACAGAGAAAGGGGAAGCCCAGAAGGGTACCATGAGCACAACCGGGGGGTCTGGCCTCGTCTAAAGGTCGGGAGGCTTCTGGAATGGGATGGGTGAGCCGAGGCTTGCAGCACTGAGCCTAAGTTGCCGGCTGAAGGATGGGAGAGAACATTTCCCACGAAGGGGAAGGTGGGACAGCCGGGGGTGTCCAAGATGAGTCTCCCAGCTTAGGGTGTTCTCGGGAGAGTGGAAGCTGGGCCTGCAGATATGCCTGGCTTTCCCCTGGCATTTTCCTCCACGTTCCTCTGTTTGATTCTGGCCCATCTTGTGGTCATAGGTCACATTTTAACCCCAGGTATCTGAGATGTAAAAATATGTGACTTTAGGCCGGACGTGGTGGCTCACGCCTGTAATTCCAGCACTTTGGGAGGCCAAGGCGGGTGATTCACTTGAAGTCAGGAGTTCGAGACCAGCCTGGACAACATGGTGAAACCCCGTCTCTACTAAAAATACAAAAACTAGCTGGGTATGGTGGTGCTCGCCTGTAACCCAGCTACTTGGAGGCTGAGGCAGGAGAATCACTTGAATCCAGGAGGTGGAGGTTGCAGTGAGCCGAGATCACACCACTGCACTCCAGCCTAGGTGACGGAGTGAGACTCTGTCTCAAGGAAAAAAAAAAAAATGTGCCTTCAGTAAAAGAATATGGATGGGTCAGTGTGGGCCCTGCCCAGTCTTGAGAAGATCCCTGCTCCACGTCTTGTCAATTTCAGCCTGTGGTTTGGCCTTGATAGAGGGACAACATCCCATAATTATTTCTGAGCAGTCAAAGTGTTCATCCTTCTCTTTCACGAGAACCATCTGGAACTCTGAAGACAATACTTTGGGGTCCAGTGAAGCTGGTGGCACACCCAGGAGCTGCATTTGCTTGGCCCACACACTCTGCCCCAGGTATTAACCTAGAAACTACACCATTCCTGGCTTCACACCTGGGGAAACCTCAGTCTGGGCAGACAAGTCAGAGAGACAAGTCAGAGAGCACAAGAGTGGCCAGGAGGCGGGCTGGGCAGGTGGCCCTCTTCAACGGGTCCCTATGCAATGCTTTCTATTTTTTTTTCTTTCTTTTGCTGTTTTTATTAACTGCCTCTTCAACCATTCATGCTGAGCCCTGATAATGACAAGTAGGCACTCCCTTGCTCTAAGGTCACCAAAGACCCCAGAGGTGGCTAAAGCTTGACCTAAGGAGGGACGAAAAGCTTGAACACGTGGAACATTTCACAGAGAAGGGGAAGTCAATGTGAAGTTGCAGGTGGGAGTGCCCATTTGCAGATCCTACACATCATATTTCACAGGTGCATACTGGGGAAATTTACTACATATTTCTACACTTGGTCAGGTTTGGTTTGTGCTAATATTGAAAAATGTGGCCGGGCATGGTGGCTCACGCCTGTAATCCCAGCACTTTGGGAGGCTGGGGCAGGCGGATCATGAGGTCAGGAGATCGAGACCATCCTGGCTAACATGGTGAAACCCCGTCTCTACTAAAAATACAAAATAAATAAATAAATAAATAAGCCGGGCATGGTGGCACATGCCTGTAGTCCCAGCTACTCGGGAGGCTGATGCAGGAGAATTGCTTGAGCCCAGGAGGCGGAAGTTGAAGTGAGCTGAGATCACGCCACTGCACTCTAGCCTGGGTGACAGAGCGAGACTCCGTCTCAAAAAAAAAAAAAAAAAAAAAAAAAAAAAAAAAAAAAAGTTATAAGACATTAAAGAGCTGTAACGACTAAATGCAATGAACAGCTCCTGATCTTGGCTGCAAAAAATTAAGATATACAAGACATTTTTGTTAGCAACACCACATGCACACATATGTCTAGAAATGCCCCTGATAACAAGTTTGTAGGTGGAGGGGGTGTCTTTTACACTCCCTATCAACTTGAAAGAGGCCAAGACCAAGGAAGGTTGGCCTGGGATTTGAAAAAGAAAAGACAAGGCTATCGTGGGTAATTTGTAAGGCAGATAATATAGGTGCAAACAATCAAGAAGTAATGGCAAACTACATGTGAAGGCCTTTGCAGGGTGGGGTTATTAGTGATTTTTCTTGCTTTCTTGCAGTTTTCTATGCTTTTCAACAGTTTCCTTCCTGAGCTTGTATTATTTGAGAATCAGAAAAAAGGGAAGAGGGCCAGGTACAGTGGCTCATGCCTGTAAGCCCAGCACTTTGGGAGGCTGATGTGGGAGGATCGCTTGAAGCCAGGAGTTGATGACCATCCTAGGCAACATAGCGAGACCTCATCTCTACAAAAAACTAAAACAATCAGCTGGGCGTGGTCCTGCATGCCTGTAGTCCCACCTATCTGGGAGGCTGAGGTGGGAGGATCGCTTGAGCCCGGGGGGTTCAAGGTTATAGTGAGCTGCGATTGTGCCACTGCACTCCAGTCTGGGTGACAGATCAATACCCTGTCTCTAAAAAACAAAAAAAGGAAATAAGGAAAGGAGGAAGAGTTTCAACTTGAAATACTCTCAGGCCTAGGGGCCAGCTGGGAGGGGCCGCTCAGGCAGGCCTCATGAGTGGGCACACTGCTCTCGGGGGACCCAGCTCCTCTGGGTCCACTTCCTACCTCTCACTGCCGTCTCTGCTGTCCTTCCCAGGGACGCCGCTGACCGCTGAGGGATCTCTGGGATGTCCGTCTTTCCCAGCCGGTGGTTCCTGGAAAGAGGAGTGGGTGCTGAGTTCTGGACAGGGGCCCTCTGCGGGGCTGCTCTGTCTTCCCAGCATTCCTGCCTGCAAGTGGCTGTGGAGTGCAAGTTCCTATGGAGCAATCTGAGATGTGAAGAAATTAACGATGAATGCTGTCAATCACAGGAAACACAAGCCCTCGAGACTAGCATGTGGCCTTTGGAGAAAGTGAAAGGTGCCACTATTTGTAACATCTGTAAGCTGCCAACCTAGGGAAAGCCACCTCAACCACCTCCTCAAAGAAGACTGTCATAGCCACTCTCCCCGAGCACAGCCAGGCACTGGGCTCTAGGCTCTGCCCGCTTCTCCTCATTTGACTTTGTCAGTGAGCTAACACCATCGTCCCCACTCCATGCACAGAAACAGAGGCCAGAAGTCAAGGACCCTGCTCAAGACCACATAGCTCATAAACAGCAGAGCTTGGATTTGAACCCAGGGCTATCTACCTGCAAAGCCTGTGCCCTTAACCACTAGGCCCTGCTGTCGTGAACCAAACTCTGCTGATTTAAAAGTCCTCAGGGCTGCAGTGCTCAACCGGGTTCAGTCCCCAAAGGGCCAGCTCTCAGGCCCTGGGGTGCCAGTCCCCTCTTCCTCCGGCAGACTCACTTCCTCCTGGGTCCCTGGGCTGGCCCTACTCAGTGACAACATGGCCCCCCAACATCCCCGGTCTGCTGCCAAGCCTCAAGGAGAACTGGGGCAGGACAAATACAGAAAGAGTGCTTCAAGGCAAGGAGCCAGTGAGCCCTGGAAGCATCACGGTGGAGGGAAAGAGCCGTGCGAAGCTGGCCTCTCCCTGCACATGGACTTCACCATGGGGAGGCTGAGCTGGGGGGTGCCAGATGCACATGTCAGCAGAGGAGACAGCCCCCCACGGACAGGGTCAAATCCCACTGGAGTGAACACTCTTCAATGTTCTACAACCTGCTAATGTGTGAAACAGGGCTGGCTCTGGGTGGGCCTCTGAACCCCTGTGGGGACCCTGCTGAGAGAACCACCTGAACGGGTGTGACCAAGCTCTTCATGGGTAGGGCCCCCGCCCTGGGGTGGATCACTGGGAGTCTTCCAGCCCTCATGGGCTTCCCTTCAAGGAACTTGTCCCACCTGGGCTCGTGGGGAGAGCAATTTCTGAAGCTTTTGAACTTGCTCATGTTTGGCTGAAGCAAAATGTGGAAAGTGGATTGCTCAATAGAACTGCTGTACCGCGACGGTCGGGAGCTGGGGCAGCAGCATCACGAGGGTGCTGACGTTGGGTACCTTGTGGCTCCCTCAGGATGGGGTGTGCATAGTCATGGCAGGGGCTACAGGCCAGACTCACCCGCTTCCTCGGAAGCAGTTAGCGTTGGAGCAATGGGACATGCTGGGGAGGGAGATGAGGTCTGAAAGGCCCTGTGGGGAGAAGAGTCCCTCCCTCTGCATGAGGGACAGAAGATGAAGCCAACACCAGAAGATGAGGGAGGAAGGAACCCCATAGAGAGCACCGGATACAGAGCAGGGGCCCGTGCCATGCTGCTCCCAGAGATTTCTGGAAGACCCATCTGGCCAGGCTCTGAGGAGTGCCACCACACTGAAGCAGGAGCAAAGGGCAGACCTCCACCTGGAAGCCACGTCCTCTCCCAAGGTCTGAGCTGGCTCCCAGCAGCCTGCAGGAGCCCAGTCTGCTGGTGACTACGAGGGGGCTCAGCCCAACAGAAGCAGGTGTGGGGGAAGCGGCCTCGGGAGGGCAGGGCCCAAGCCCCGCCAGGCTAGGCCACATGCAGGAGGCCGCCCGAGGTTACTTACTCCTCGAGAGGGAGCCAGCTCCTCGCTGCTCTGGCCAGAGGAATACAGATTGACATATTCACCCTCACCAGCTTCCTCACTGGCGTTTTCACTCTGGGGGAGACAGGACGAGAGGAAAGACACATGGGCCAGGCCCTCCAGCCAGCCCTCACAGCTGGCCAGGGGACACCACGGCCTGCACTCTGGTTTCCCCAGGTGCAGAGAGCAAAGCTGCTTTTGCCACCTCTTGCCACTGTGCTAGAGGAGACCCAAGTCTCCTGCTGCTGCTTCTCCAATGGTGTGTCCGGGGCTAAATCATCCTGGAGAGACGGCCCCACTGTAGTGGAGATGGCAGGGGTCCCCAGTGTGGCGGGAAATGATTATGGAGGGAGAGAAGCAACACATCAAGACAATCCCACATATTGGGGAGTGGGGTCCGCTGCCTGCACTTCCTCTGCCCCATGTACTTGTCTGCTTCAATCTGCAAGGCAGCATTTCTCTGAGTTGGACGAAGCGCTACAGGTAGTTTAACAGGCTAGAAACCAGGCTTCTGTCATCGGCACCACATGCAACCGAACAGATACTTGTCCCGAATCTGTCATCTCCACACTTGCAAACGGGTTTTTACCTTTCCCTAAAAACAGACAACTAAATGGAAAGCTAGTAGCATTTTGTATCTTAGGCGTCTGATAACTTCCTCTCTAAATGGCCACTAATCCATTTGTGGAAAATCAGATTCCTAGTTTGATAGAACTTTGTATAGAAGAGTCAGTTCTGTTCTGGAAACAGATGGGCTCCCATTGCACCTTGTGACCCTCGGTAGCTGTCAGCTCAGCCATGCTGCCAGCAGGTGCGCGCTGGCAGCCCCCAACTGCTAGTAAAGGGGAGGCAGTGTCTTTTAGGAACAGTGAAACCACTTTTTAAAAAACGTGCAGACCCATGTGCAGGGGTGTGTGTGTGTGTGTGTGTGCGCGCTGAGTTCTCACCGAGTCAGTGAAAGAGGTTTCGGAAGGAAGGCAGACAGCATTCCCATGAAAGCTGCTCTCCTGAGAAGCCGAGAGAGGCCCGTCCACGGTGCTGGGAGGTGGACCGGCCATGGTTGGCACGGCTAAGTCAGAGCTCTGAGACTGGTGGGCAGGTGGGAAATGTGGAGAGGAAGAGGAGGTAGGCGGAAGGAAAGGCGGAACGGAAGCTTGGTGGTGAGGCACGAAATCCTGGGAGTAGGACCTAAACACAGACTTATACTACAGAATCCAGGTGGAGAACAAACAAAAACGAGAATACAGGAAGAAAACAGAAAAGAGAAAAAGTAATTAGATCGGCAGTAGCTGAGCAGTGACAGGCCGTTCACAGTAACTCTAACAGGGGCCACCAATCATGCCAAGCAACCCCCAGTCCTCAGGCCACTGTGATACCCACACCCAGCACCTCCTTCCTTGAGAAGGGCCCTGAGACTGGAGAGTGAACAGCGCTGTCCTCAGGGCTGTCTAAAGAGCATGACACAGAGAACGGCTCGAGTGGCCACATGCTTGGCTGGGACAGAAAATAAATCCTTCGTGGCCCGTTGCTGTCTTGCCTGCTCAGGAACCTCATGACCAAACTCAGTGTCACTGTAATTACTCATTTTGAATTTCTGGATGAATCTCTCAGGTTTTATTCCTTAGGAGTCAAACACTGCAACTTTTAAACATTGAAATCCACCTTGAATGCTTTTGGAAAGGAGCGGCACAAACCTTAAGCGTGGCTGGCAAGCTGCGCTATGGAAATGCTAACGATGTCTGAGTCCATTTCTCTTCCTACCCCATTTTTTTTTTTTCTTTTTCTTTTTTTTTAACAAATGAAGTAGGCTGGGCATGGTGGCTCACACCTGCAGTCTCAGCACTTTGGGAGGCCAAGGCAGGTGGATTGCTTGAGCCCAGGAGTTTGAGGCCAGCCTGGGCAACATGGCAAAACCCCATCTCTACAAAAAAATACAAAAATGAGCTGGGGGTGGTGGTGAGTGCCTGCGGTTCTAGCTGCTCTGGAGGCTGAGATGGGAGGATCACTTGAGCCCAGGAGGCAGAGGTTGCAGTGAGGCAAGATCGAGTCACTGTACTCCAGGCTGGGTGACAAAGCAAGGCCCTATCTCAAATAAAAACAAATGTGATCTTACAACAGCTTTGATGCCACCTTGTAGCCACAAGGCTATACGCCCACAGATGCTCATCAGAGAGGAAAGACACTGTGCTGAGAAGTGACAGCAAATCCCATGGCTTCTGGGGTCCAGTGAGCACCCCAGGCTGGGGCTCTGCTGCTGAAGGAGGGACAAAGGTGTTCCAGGACCACTGGTCAGCAGCCACCACGTGGAGAGAACCTAATGATGTGATGTCTTCGTGTCCTACAAAGGCCTGCCACCATGCTGCTACCATCACGGGGAGCTGGGAGAGCGCTGTGGGGGTGGCCATGTCCAAAGTCCTTGCAGATATGGGTGAATGAATGAGTCACAAAATTAAACAAAACAAAGACCTTGCCGGGCTCACTGGCCCACTACAGAGGCTGGGACGTGAGGAAAGTCAAGCCCAGTGCAAATGTGCGTGCCACTCGCTCAAACACTCTCTGTGTTTGCCATGGCTGGGGATTTTCAGAACCCATGGAAAAGGGGAAGAAGAGGAAGAAAAATGAAGTTTTAAACTAACAAGAGGTCAAAGCCACTCATCCTTAAGTAGTTTTTTGTTTTCTCTTTTAAGACAGGGTCTCACTCTGTCACCCAGGCTCACTGCAGCCTCGACCTCCTGGGCTTAAGCAATCCTCCCACCTCGGGCTCCTGAGTAGCTGGGACCACAGGTGTATGTCACCACACCTGGCTCACTTTGGATTTTTTTGTAGAAACAGGGTCTTTCTATGTTGCCCAGGCTGGTCTTGAACTCCTGAGCTCAAGTGATCTGCCTGCCTCAGTCTCCCAAAGTGCTGGGATTACAGGGATTAGCCACCATGCCTGGCCCTTAAGCAGTTTGGCAAAGCTACCCTTTAACCTGTACAAAGAGCTACTGTAACTCGAGGGACAACGCAACCCTCTCGTTTCCACCTGTGTGTACAGCCGTGGCCCCTTCCTGGCTGCACTGACCAGAGTTTCAAGCTCCTCCCTCATCTCACTCCTGTGATCTCACACCAGATCCATGACATCTGCCCTAAGCACTCACTACCACTTACACATCTGCTTTCCCATCTAACCTACAAACTCAAGGCCAACCCTCGGCCATGGTCAAATAAATCAGTGGAAGTGTCATACATGTGACCAGCACTGAACACTCAGGTACCTGTACAAGTGAAGTTCCCTTCATATCCTTTCAGGAGCTCGGGGGGCAGACGCCTTGCTTGGTACACCCTGGCTTGCCGCCCTCACTTACGCCCTCACAGCAGGCTCCACCTAACACTTCAACGTTTCACAGCAATTACCCAGGATGACGCTGCAGGCCTGGGAGCTCACTCTGGGCCTTCCTGGGATGGCAGTGGGGTGAAGGGCTTGGCTTTCTGGGTTTTCCATCAATCTCTGGAGGATGCCTGCACACAGCAAGGCTCCCTCGCTGGCTGGGAAGGTCCACAGAGAAGACAGCGAGAGGGATGCACTGGCTGAGGGGTGGGACGGCGTGCTCCTGGGGGGCTGCCTTCAAGGAACCCTTGCATGACTGTTTCAGGGAGTGGCTCAATCTTTTGCAGCCCCAGTTCTCAGATCCGCCAGATGTTTGTTCCCAACGCCCAGACGCTGCCACAAGATTTGCTAAACAGATCCCCCTCACCTTGCCTTGCTGCCGCCTAGTTTAAGGAGTCATGTTCCACGCCAACTCCTTCTGGAGTCTTGAAACAACCTCATCGGCGCCCCCATGTAAAGTCACTTTGTGCTTCCACGTGCCCTGCAATAACTCAGCACCTGATTTACACATACACAAATGGCTTTCGTGTCATCACAAATTGTACCAAGTTGGAGAAGTGTCTTCCTAACCAATCACATGGTGTGTTTAGCCGGTTTTAATTCAACAAGGTGAGGGGCAGACTCCCACAGCGTGGTGCCTCTTCTGGGAGACGGCACAGGGCAGCTGCTGACTGCATGGTCTCCAGTTGCCCCTCATGGCATCTCTGCTTGTGTACCCAGTACAAGTGACTGAAGTTCTTGAGCCTCAGCTCAAGCTGTTCATCTTTAAAACGGGGATGAAAACAATAGCCCCTCTCCCATAAGGTTTCTGCGGACGTTCCGCGAGACACAGAGAACTACACGCAAGTCCTCCGCGTGGTGCTGGTGTGGATGACCTCTCGGCCAGCAGCAGCCATCCTCTCCTGCCCTCCAAACAATCCAGGAACTTCCCTAAATAACAGCACTGGGGCATTCAGTAGGGGCCTAATACATATTTGCTATTATGTATTTTAGTAGGCACCTAATACATAGTCTAGGCACTGTATTATTAATTAAGGTGTCTGGAATATTGCCTGACTCACAGCAGTGTCTCAGTTTTGAGTGTGGATGGGTAAGAGACAAACTTCACCCACTGCATGAGTTCAGGTCCAGACACTGGGGAGGGAGGCTCAGGGAAACGACCAGGGGTGTGGGCTGCCAAGGAGGGGGCAGCTACCAAGGAGAAAGCAAGGAGAGTCAGCCTCTCTTGGACAAAGGGGCCTGGCCTGCTCTGCCCCTCCCTATGCAGCTGTGAGCTCACGTTCTGGTATTCAAGCTATGCAGTCGTGCTGGGACAAGAGCCAAACTGGAAAGGTACCTTCACGGGGCAGGGAGACACAGGGAAAACCTTCTGATCACCATGAAGCCCTTGCTGTGCTCCCTGGGCTCTGCAGATGCTAGGAGCTGCATCAGGGCTCATGGTCACACAATTTACAAGAGGCCCCCATCTCTACCGATTCCTCAGAGCAATACTTCCAGCCCCTTATGATCACACTTACCCACAGGGGCAGGGAGAAAGGCATGGCGGGCCATTCCACAGAAACGCCGCCTCATCACAGCCTGGAGTTTATTTTAGGATCTGGCTCGTGCCCGGCTTTGCTTCTGACGAGCTGCTGCTCTCTGCATCAGGAACTTTTATTTATAGCCAGAATAAGACTGTTTGGGCTGAGGATTTTAGAATGGGAAGGGCTGCCTGAGACTTGCAAACTTCTGCAGAAGATCTAGGGGTGCCAGTTAGGAGAGGGGGTGCCTGGCCCCCAATGTCAGCCCTGGTCACATAGCCAGTCGAAACACAGCAGGGACTGCCTCACAAGGACGAGAACAACTACTCCTACCGCATGCTTCCTGCTAGGCAGATGAAGCGTTGCACGGATCATCTCAATTAACCTACACATAGTGCCTTACTGTTCTTATTACTGATGAAAATACTGAGGCTGGGAGGGGAGACCACGTGCCTAATAACACAGCTGGCAAGAGGTGGCGTGGGGATGGCTGATATCACAATCAGTTCATGTTTTCTGAAATACTGAGGTGTATCCTGGGCGAGACAGGCCCTAACCATGCAGTCCCACAGCTCTGCAGGGTACAGCCTCATCAACTCTGCAGAGAGTTCCTTAGCTGAGTGCTTTGTGACACCAGGCATGCAAAGCCCAGTGAGCTGAGACTTGATCCATAAGCCAGGATGCAGAGAGGGGTGCACTGGCCAAAGTGCAGCAGGACAGGCAGGGAAAAGGTGGAATCAGCAACCAGCTCCTTTGGAAACACACCCCTGAAAGCCACTGGGTCCTGGAGTCGAAACGATGCTAGAGGCTGATGACCTCATATGTGAGCGTGTGGCCAATTCATTAAAAGGCAAAGCTGCCTGAAGCTGGCCAGGCACCAGTTTTGTTTTTTTCTCACAAGTAAAATACTTAGAAAAGGGACCAGTTTTTGGTGACACCTTCTCTCTATTATAGTCCTGGCATAGAAAAAGGACTAGGGATGGGCTCTGTGTTGCCTTAGCAAGAAAGCAGGAAATATCTTTTTCTTCCTTTCTTTTTTTGAGACAGGGTCTCGCTCTGTCACCCAGGTTGGAGTGCAGTGATGCGGTCATGGCTCACTGTAGCCTCAACCTCCTGGGCTCAACTGATTCTCCTGCCTCAGCCTCTCAAATACGGGGGAATATAGGCATGTGTCACCAGGTACAACTAATTTTTTGGATTTTGTAGAGATAGGGTCTTGCTGTGTTGCTCAGGCTGGTCTTGAACTCCTGGGCTCAAGTGATCCTCCCACCTTAGCCTCCCAAAGTGCTGCGATTATAGGCGTGAGCCATCGTGCCCAGCAGGAAAGCAGATCTTTAAAGGAACAATTCTGAGTCCTCAAAGTAACAGCCACTCCACTTAATTCCTCTGCTGATCAGGAAGACCGCGTGCCAGAGGAGGCTGTCTGCTCATCAGCGGCTGAGGGTTAGGGACACAGGCCGAGGGACCTTGATCAGAATGGTTGCTCCACAGTGACTTGAGCTCCAAGCCCTGGAGAATTGTCAGCTCTACCAGTTACAGGGAAATGTGGTCATGTAAATGAATGGATTCACTGGCATGGTGAAGTGTTTGGGAAGAGAAGTTGCCAGAAATTGGTCATTACTGCATAATCTTGGCTCAAGCAAGGCTTATGACTTCAGAGTTTTTGGATGCTACTTAGCAAAACAGATAAGCTATTGGACAGCTGGTTTTCGGGCTTAAATTTTTATCCCTCATTTGTGAGAAAACACATTCAGGGGAAGCTGCTTTTCTAGTGTGGTCTGGGCTTCCTTCCTCAGCGGAGAATCAATGGGAGCCACAGCTCAGCACTGGCGCTGGGCTCAGAGCACCTATGTCCTTCAACGAGGGGACTGTGAGCCTCAAAGTGTGGGCCCCAATTTATCTATTCTGGAAGCAAATTGAGCTTTTAACTGCTGACGACACCCACATGATTGCCTGAGGAGAAAAGCTTATCTGATATGATTCTTATAGAAATGGGGTATGACCACTCCCAGGACACCCTCCTGCCCCAGGAAAGGTGCTTGGTAACACTCCTTGTTACTCCATTTGGCAAACTATTAGGGAGACCTCTGGCTTTGTCTTCTCTTTCCTTACAGTCCCAATTCACTATTGGTTTACACAGTAGGGTCTACCTTAGGCCCAGGGGCAACTCCTCTTCTTTGATGCCCCTCTGTTAATTTATAACAATAACTATACCTTACATAATGTCAAAAGATGAGTTCCAAAGCCAAGTGGTAGGTTCTGAGGCCAATGCCACATGCACCTGAACTGAGATCTGCCACAGACCGTTTTGTCTTTGATCCTGGTAAGAAGGCAGTCCTGTGGGTCACACTGTGTGAATGACAAGATGGCATTCTTCTCACCAAAGAAAGGCAACATTAGCATTATGTTGGGTCCAAAAAATATCTTCTCCCTTTTCAAATAAACTTCTTAGTGGAGCTTATTTTTAAAAACCACTTGAATATCCTATGAAAAAAGGATGTAAACGAACAAAAATGTGTTGCTTGGGAGAAGATGGGTGAATGTAAAAGTTCCTTATTAAGTTCCTTCTCATGTGACATATTTTTGCGACTGGAATCACAATATCTCCCTCGAAAATACTACGTTTTGGCCAATGGCTTCATGGCAAATTACACTCTTGCAAAACCTCCAATACATTCTAGGATGCTCTGTAATTCACTAAGTGTTGATCTGAATAGCATCAACCCTTTATAGAAAGATTTAGTACAGATTGAAAAATGATTCAAATTCAGTTCTAGAAGTCTGACAACTATTTTTACTCAGTTTGCATTTCAACAGCCTGACAGGGGCTCTAATTTATACTTATTCTTAGAACTCTATTTAGAGCCTGTAGCTACACTTTGTAACATGTCAGAACATGAAGGACAAATACACGCCTCTCGACATCCAGCCTACGCATTTTTCTTTTGACCCAGCCTTACGAGATCTCAAGATTTATTTGGCAATTAAGCAGTTAAAAAATGTTAACCTAACACTGTATTTTTCATGATGGGGATCTGGATTCCAACCCTGGCTCTAGCTTAACTTGGAACAAATGGCTCAGCTTCTCCCTCCTGGCTTCTCCATCTCTAGAACTGCAGAGAACCATTTGATCACAGAGTAGGAAGGAAGGCCCTCGATAGGGAAATGGTAGCCTGACGTGGAAGTAAAGGCAAGAGGCACTGGACGTGGAACTGGCCCTCAGGGTGCCTGTCAGTGCACGACCTTTACAAGGAATGGGGATCCTTTTGGTACCAGCCTTCCAAGAAGGTTTGTGTCTATTTCCTATAGCTTTATCTTAAAACTTCTCCTCTGTGATTTTCCCCACCACCCTGACTGAACTCTCACATGACAGTTTGCCTGTCATGGATGGAGTCAGAAGTACAACCACGGCCAGGTGCTACAGTGACACTACTGTGCCTGAAGCTGGTCAAGGGGCACCGATCAGCCAAAATGCCAGGCTGTAAACAATAAAGATTCTCAAAGTCTAGAACCAGGGGGTGGAAACAGCTCTGCATCAGAGTGGTTGCTTTTGAAAGCCCCCAATGCGAGGCACTCTCAGCTCTGTTCCTGCTGATAGGGCTGTGACCAGTCCTGCTCTCGAGATGGGCACAGTCCCTACTGCCCACAGTAAAGCAAGGCAGGCTCGCTCCTGGGCTCAGGAGGTAACGCCATCTCCTCCAGAGCTGGGCCTTTCTCTATAGGTGGCTCTCTACAGGTGGCTCTACATTATCCCCGGAGGGTCGCAGCGACCTGGAAGGGGCTCTGGTCTGCATGTACCTCCTTCCACAAGACCGGGTCAAGCTGAGTAGGATCTAATCCAGCCTTCACACTTCAGAGCAGCACTGGGTCTTTTAGGAAGAGTGGAAAAGCACAGGGGGAACGCACTGCAGGAGCCAAACTGCAGACAGGAACTACCTGGGAAACTCTCGAGCCAGACACAGCAGCCAGAGCCTCAGGTCAGTAGGGAAGGAAAATGAGGAAGAAAATGGATTCTCGGCCAGAGCCTGGGACCAATGCATCTGTTACATGGGAGCTAGAGGCTAGGCTGCACCAAAGCTGCCAGTTCATAGCCCATCCCCTCTCCTCAGGGGACATGCAATCCTGAGAAGACGAACTGGAGTATGACATAGGAAAGCAGCAGCCTCCCCCATGTGGCAACAGATCTGATGCTAATAGCTCCCTTTCCATGAAATGCTGGTTGTGCGTCACGTACTACATGTGTGCTTTTCATCCTTGTAACAACCTTGTGCTCCCATTGCACAGATGAGGAAAGCGGGGCCCAGGGCATTGGGGCGGGGCGGTGTGCTCAGGTTCATACAGCAAGTAAGGAGAAAACACAGTGTGGGAGAAGACAGGGTTGGGCAGGAAGGAGAAACTCGTATATTGGGAAGGGATGAAAGGAAGGCAGTGGAGGTGTGCAGGGGACAGGCTCATGGTAAGGTGGGGAGAAGCAGTGTGAGGGCTTCCGAAGAGCCAGGGAAGCTGGTCCTGGTTCTGCAGGGATGTGGTGACACTATAGTCTAGCTGCAGGGTTGAGAGGCAGGGAGGGCCTCCGACTGCAGAGGCAGGAAGGCCAGTCAGGAGCTGCAGTGCATCCAGGTGAGATGTGGGGGTGGGGAGGAAGTGAGTGGCCACGGGCTGGAGAGAAGCGGACCCGCTCAAGGCTAATGCCCTGTGCAGTATCAGCAAGACATGGTGGGATGGGGAGAAGAGGGGCAGGACGAGAATGAATGGGCACTGCCTGCCCATCTGCTATGTGCCAGGCACGGGGACTAATTTCTGACCTCAGGGAGCCCAGGGTCTGGTGAGGAGAAGCCTGCGCTCAAACAGCTAGAGATCCGCGGAGACTCAACCTTGGACTTGTAGATTCTGCCTCAAAGGGTATGAACTTGTAGACTCTACCCCTAAGGGCACAGACTGGTAGATGTGACCCTTAAGGGTATGGACTGGTAGACACTAACCCTAAGGGCACAGACTGGTAGACTACACCCCTAAGGGCAGGGACTGGTAGACCCTTAAGGGTATAGACTTGTAGACTATATTGTGCTGCTAAACCCCCAAGAATGGAGGAGAGTCTAGGAGTCAATGGTGTGAAATAACCTGAAGCACCTACGTACTATGTGAGCTATGCCAGGCCGAGGAGGAACATGCACCAGTGGGAGGGAGAGGCCTCAAGGGGGCTTCACAACACGGGGACAGCGGCACAGTCCTTTTCCCCAAAGAGGAGCACTCCATGCGGACTGTGCAAAGGGAGGGTCAGACCGGCCTGTGCACCAACACCCCCCACTCCCCGGGAGGGGCTGCCTTGAGAAACCCCTCTCCCACCCCCGGCTACTGGGTTCTGCCCACAGATGCTCCCTGCTCTTTCTCTCTCAATGTGATCTAGCTCTGACCAGGACAAAAAGCCAATGAGACAAGATGGCATCAGGGAGGAACAAGGGACAAAGGTCAGGATGGCAGGAACTTATTTTTTCCAACGGGTGCCGAGAGCCCCACAGTCTTCCACTTCCCTCCTGTGGGCCATTCCGTTTTCCTCTTCCTCTCCTCCCTTCTTCTCTCCTTCTCTCTCTATCTCTCCCCTTTCCTGCTTGGCCTTTAGGCCCGTCAGTGTACCCACGGTTTCTGTGATGGCTCATCCTTGGGGATGGTTTGTGGCCAGAAGGTTGGGGGTAGGGAAGGAGAGAAAGAGCGAGCGAGTGAGAGGCAGATGCATGGGCAGAGTGAAGGAGCCTGCGACGGGTCCCGAGGAGCTGGGCCTGGCATTTCCCAGTGAGGGGACACCATGGCATGGGGACCGAGCGTCTGCATGAAGCTCAAGCCTTCTGTTGACAGCACATGTGCTGATGCACAGAAACCTGGGCCCATCTCAGAAAATGACTGTTTTGCCCAAGAACGGGATGCCAGCTGCTCTGCAGACCCTTTTAAAAAAATTAAAGTCCTCAAGATGATACACACCAAACTCTCTTAGCCTGAAGTTTTTTTTTTTTTTTTTTTTTTTTTAAACAGATGACAGGTATTACAGGCATTTCAATGTAACTTCTACTCACAACTTGGGTCTGCTAGCAGTTTTAATTATCCAGATTCATTCTGGAAGCCAAGATGGTAAAGAAATATTTCAACAGATTTCTAGCACCCAAATAGATCTCTTAGTGAGAGTAAATACCCATAACTTTCAGTTAGCAAAGAAAGAACGTACAAGAAAGTAGTGTGGGGTATGGAGGAAGGTGTTTTTTCTTTTTTGAGACGGAGTCTCGCTTTGTTGCCCAGCTGGAGTGCAGTGGCTCGATCTCGGCTCTCTGCAAGCTCCGCCTCCCGGGTTCACACCATTCTCCTGCCTCAGCCTCCCGAGTAGCTGGGACTACAGGCGCCCGCCACCACGCCTGGCTAATTTTTTTGTATTTTCAGTACAGCCGGGGTTTCACCGTCTTAGCCGGGGCGGTCTCGATTTCCTGACCTCGTGATCTGCCCGCCTTGGCCTCCCAAAGTGCTGGGATTACAGGCGTGAGCCACCGCGCCCAGCCGGAGGAAGGTGTTTTTTCCAATGGCAACCCTGCAGCATTGGCAGGGCAAGGGCAGCCCTAATGGTTACTGAGAGATTCTGCATCTCTCAGTCTGAAGCCTGTGCAGGGGATAGTAGGAGGGACCCCCTGGGACCAACTCATGGGCGGTGCTAGTGAGAGAGAAGCCCAGCAAACAGTCGAGTCCAGGCCCAGCAGAGCCTGTGGGTGGGGAGGACTGGCTTTTCCTGGAGTGGAGGTTCTGGGGAGACGGGAGGGCTGGCTGTCACCATTCCCCTCATGACCTTATTCTAAGTGCTTACATTTGAGATGACCTTCCCGAATGGATGCTGGGCTTCCTGGCCTCCATGCCTCTGGCAGGTCCTTCTGTTTGGAACATCCTGACTTGCTTTCCCTGTCCTTTAGCTCCTAAAAATCCCGAGTGTCCTTCAAGTCACAGTTCAAGCTCCACCCCCAGCCCCCACGACCCTGTCCTTGCTCCACCACCCACAAGGTTTCTATGCCTACAGCTCTCATGTCATTCCTCACACGTGCCTTAATGTGGTGTGAACTTGTATTTTACATACAAGGTATCTTAAGACTCCCATATATTCCAGGGATAAAAACCATGACATGACCAGGAGCAGTGGCTCACGCCTGTAATCCCAGCACTTTGGGAGGCCGAGGCAGGCAGATCACCTGAGGTCAGGAGTTTGAGACCAGCCTGGCCAACATGGTGAAACCCCATCTCTACTAAAAATACAAAAAATTAGCTGGGCGTTGTGGCGGGCAGCTGTAATCCCAGCTACTCCGGAGGCTGAGGCAGGAGAATCGCTTGAACCTGGGAGGCGGAGGTTGCAGTGAGCTGAGACCGTGCCACTGAACTCCAGTCTGGGCAACAGAGCAAGACTCCATCTCAAAAACAAAAACAAAAAACCAAAAACCATGACGTACTCAGACCCCAAATTAATTAGTATGTGTGCAGATGTTCTTTGGTTCTGCGCAGGCTTCGTGCCTGTCTTCCTCTGCTGCTGACCTGCAGCCCTGCTTTGCTCGGGGCCATCCTCCTCAACTGCATGTCTTTTGCAACCTGGCCCGGAAAAGTTGATGTCCTGAGCTTGTTGAATTAAACCTATCCCTGGTATCAGGGGAGGAGTGAATGAGAATACTTCTCAGTATCCACTTCCATTTAAATTGTTCCACACAGGTTTAGTGCCCTACAAATTCCCTTGGCAAGAGGTTTTCAATGGTTAGAATCTTTTAGTGGAAATAATCGTCCACTGTGCCAAGAACCATGTGAGGTGTCTTCAGATCTGACAACTGCTGTGTTTCCAAGGGGCACTCATTCATAGTTCCATGCTGGACAAATGACACAGGCCCAGGAGCAATGAATGAAGAAATTCAGGAATAAAGGGCCGCTCTGATAGTAATCCAAAGCCCTATGTCTGGGGCTCATCTTACAATTTAACCAAAGGATATATGAAGAATGTTGGCACTGTACTAAATCCCTTCTCTGAGGTTTCGGCATACTGGGTGTTGAATGTCCCAAACCTGGCCATTACTAATGGTTCCTGAGGTATTCTCCTTTTAATGACATAAGGCACCTTATAAGGTCCTTCCCCCAGGCTCCTTGGTGGACTTGTTGCTAAGAATGCAGTGTTTTAGACACAAGATGTCTTAAGGCTCTTGTATGTCCCAGGAATAAAAACTATGACGTACTCATAACCAAACTTAATTAAAATGCCCTCGAATTTAATTTTGTGGCAAACAGTCCAGTTCATTCACAGTCCTCTAACCCTAACAGCTCAAAAGGGATATTGTGGAAACTCTAAGGGGAAAGAAAACAAAAACAAAAACCTAGCTCAGTCAAGAGCTCGGACTGTCTAAAGGCCAAGTTTCGTAAGATTTGTGAAAGGAGCTTGCCAGAGGTACCTCTGAGGAAACCAGGGGCTTGTGTGTGGCCAGAGCAGGGTGAGGGGAGCGCATCTTCCCAGCATGAGTAGGGCTGCTGGGGGCTCTAAGGCGTGAGGCCTCAGTACCCAGTGGGAGAATGCACTCCAAGGTCCTCAGACAGGCAGGACCATCGTGGGCACTGGAAGGCACTGGGCATTGGACTGCCCACCCTGGGCACAGATGGAAACCAGACAAGACCAAACTGGGAACCTGAGTTTGGATAAGTCTTTAAAAGTCACTCGGTCCAAACTCATCATTTACAGAGGGGAAAAAAAGGCCAAACAGGTTAACTCTCATGTGTAAAGTCAGAAGCAGAACAAGACTAGAATCCAGAACTCTTATTACTAAGACAATGAGAGCAAGAACAGCAATAAGCTTTCTAAGCTTACCACATACCTAGCCATTTCATATAATTTTACTTAATCCTCACAATTACAAAATACGAGGCAAGTAAAATCCAGTCCCAAAGGAGAGACGCTGAAGCATCTTTGGTGGGGGGCCATGGGGGGAGAACTGCACTGCCCAAGGCCAAACTTCTTTCAAGTGGGACTCGAAATTGTTCTAGAGTTCTTTCCCCTGTGCTAAGTTTCATTTTAACAGACGAAAGGGAGAATGGTGGCCATTTTGGTTCCTGGACATGCGCAGATGCCAGTGAAAGACTCCCCTCTTCAGTGTCAGCCCCTAGGCTTCAGCAGTAAGCTGTTTACACAAATGACTGCAGCCCATTCCCTTCCTGGACCCACACCCCGTGCAACATGACTTAGCAGCAACTACCATCAAGAGGCAGAAGCAACTTTCTTGCTCCCTGAATCTGGGCTGGCCTTGTAATTTAACTGAGCAAATGCAATGGCACGGGCATCACACTACTTCTGAGCTTAGGCCCTGAGGGGCCTTGAATGCTTCCATTTGTTTTTTTTGGAAGCCCGCCAGCTGTCATGTGAACAAGCCCAGGCCAGCCTGATGGAGGTGACAGACTACATGGGTCACAACCAAATCAGCCCCATTGTCCCAGCTCAGGTCCCAGGGATGTCAGTGAGTTCAGCCAAAATTGGCCAAGCCTGGGCCATAGCAGCACACCCATCCTGCTACTCCATGTCCTAAGCAGTGACAAATGGTCACTATTATTTTAAGCCACCAAGTTTTGAGTGGTTTGTTATGCAGCAAAAGCAAACTAATACATCCCTTAGAGTCAAACTATCATGTGCTAGTGAAGCCTGCTCTCCTCGACCTGGCTTTCTACGTGAGGAATAGTACCACCCATCTACTCACCCATCTCATCTATCTTATCTATTTATTTTGAGACAGGGTTTCACCATGTTGCCCAGGCTGGACTTGAACTCTGGAGTTCAGGTGATCCTCCTGTCTCAGCCTCCTGAGGAGTGGGGACTACAGGTGAGTGACACCACACCTGGCTATATTCCTTTTTAATCCTGGAACACAGAGGACTGATCCAAGGTCCAAAGGGAGATTGGGATAAAAAGGCTAAAATGTCTCTGTCAGTTTATGCCAGACTGGTGATGCTCCCAAGATGGCCACTCACATTTCCCATGCTTGCCCCTGCCTCACCTGGATGCCTCATGGTCTTTAAGGCCCCAGAGAACCAACCATTCATAGCCTTCCCACCTATGTGTAGGGACCCGCAGAAGGGCAGGGGCCGTGATGGGCAGCAGAACACACGGCTGAGGCACACGCTACCAAGGAAAGGCCTTGTTCACGCGTTTCCAAGTAAAGAACAGCAGAGAGCAACTCACCGAGGGCACGGGCAAGCTGCCGTGCCGGCTGAGAAAGGAGTTAGAGACGGACACACTGAGGCCCTGAGCGGCACTGCCGTCCTCGGGGGTGAAGGCCACTTTAGTTTGCTGGACACAGTAGGAGACAGAGGAGAAGGAAGAAGCAGCACAGGAGGCCTGCTGGACAGAGGGGAGGAGAGAGAAGGCAGGGAAGGAGGGAGAGAAGCAGAGAACAATCAGGTCCGTGCAGGGAAAGGCCCTGGATGTTGCTCTCCACATCCTCCAACAGACGTTCTGGAGAGGGATGGCTTCTGGGCCCAGTTCAGGGACTAAAACCAGCTGCCGAAGGCTATCTGCATGAAAAGCCACCCTCCTTCACTTCCTTACACTAGATCCTAAAAATTGTGTCCACTGGAAGCAGGTTGGGTGGAAGGAGGACGAGGGGGCTGGAGCCACACAGAACTGGGCTGACTCTGGGCTTGGAGCTGCTCCTCTGTGGCTAGTGGATCCATGTGTCATTCACATGTCTTCAGAACTCAGATGGGGCTCCGGCTGCCTAGGTTTGAGTCTGGACCCTGACATTTCTCACCTGTTTGGCCTTGGGCACTACCTAAAGGTCTCCGTGCCTCAGGTTTTCCGTCTGTAAAATGGGGATAACCCTGGCGCCTCCTGTACAGGGCTGTTGGGAGGATGAAATGGGATGATACGTGTGAAGCACCTGGAATCTTGCTTACCACACTGTACGTGGGCCAATAGGTGTGTGTAATGAGCACCATTTTTGTCTGTGAAGTGTGGAAACACTTCCTGCATCTGCATTTGAGAGAGGGTGTGACCAGCAGCTGGCAGGACCTGTCAGGTGGTATGCCTGGGCTGTCATTAGGATTGGGTGTGGCTCCCGGGTCTTCTGTTTCTAGCTGTGGGCTTGGATTCAGGTTCGATGGCTCTGTCAGCCTCAATTTACTTATAACGGGGATGCCAGGAGCTGTGGCAGGGACCACGTAGAGCCAGATGAGAGCCCTGGTGCTTACCTGGGGAGGTGTTCAACACAGATGTTCCTAACAGGCCTCCGGGGGCTGAGCTCACCACTGCCCTGCAGCGTGGTAGAACAGGTTCTGATTCCACGTGCTCACTAGGGGTGTCTCCCCGAATATTCAGAAGCCTGTGGACTCCACAGTATGGAGAAGATGCCCAAGGATGGCAAATGGGCCAAAAATATTTTCAAAAAATCTGGCTCCGCAATGGCTTTTTTTTTTTAGACAGGGTCTCACTATGTTGTCCAGGCTGGTCTGGTCTTCAACTACTGGGATCAAGTGATCCTCCACCTCAGCCTCCCAAGTAGCTGGGAATACAGGCAGGTGCCGCCACCACTCCTGGCTCTCGGCAACGGTTCTAACCAAACATTTTAAGCAAGGGGTCTCTAAATTAGGCATTTATGTTTCCATGGTGGGACCCTTTTTGAAACATCTTCAGAGCAATTGAGATTCATATTCTCAATTGTGTCTGTGGGGTGGGCAGGGCAGGTGAGGATCTGAGACCCTGAAAACGGCATGTGTGACACAAGTGGCAGGACTGGAATTCAGGACTCCCAACTCCAAGCTTGGCCTTTCCTCTACTGGACATGGCCACCTCTGAAGGGGCTGAGTGTGGTTTTTGAGTGGAAACAAAACAGCTTGTTGGTTAACCAGAGCCCACTGAGTATAGGAAGGCTCAGGGACTCCTGGGACTGGGCTGAGCCCCAGGTGATTATATTGAGTAATCCAGGGACATTTGTCCTCCAGTCTGCAGCTGCCTCCCAGAAGAATCAGACGGCCCCTCACGTCCTCTCGCAATGGATAAAAGATGGCCCAGTGCACACCAGTCGCCTCCTGGTAAAAGCCACCAGACTGGCCAGCACACGAGCACAGCAGCCCAGGCAGCTCTGAACAAGCCTGGAGCTCCCTGCTGGGGAGCTTCCTCTTCCTGGGGAGCATGGCTGGACAAGAGGCTCAGATCCTCAAACCTGACTAGGGCCCTCCATGTTCATTAACTGGCAGCAAAGGGAGAAAGTTTGGAGGGATGCCATAGGCACCCCCGATCTGCCCACCCTCCCAGTGCCTGGGCAGTTCCAGAGCCTCATGGGGTGCCCACGGTGGAACAGCTTGCCTTGTGTGCTGACCCGTGCTTCCTTACATGCACAGGAGTCCTTAGCACAGGAGTGTTTTCTAGAAGAGGAAGGTGCCATGTCTGAAACAGAGTGGCTCTGTTTAAAGCCATCCTCCACTTCAATGGCACTTGTTTTCCTTGGGCCCTCCCCGGCCAAGGCTGGGTTGTAAGTCACTCTACACAGTTAGGCCCATTATGCCAATCAAGTCCACAGATGGCTGTGCACAGACCATGTCCTGTGCTTTGATTGAGTCCCTCCTTTCTGGGAGGTCTATGTTGAAGCCAAAGAAGAAAGAAAAAAATACAAGAGACTGTCAGCAGAGAGAGCAAACACCCTGAGTACAAGCCTGTCCCTGCTGCATGGGGCTGCTGTGGAAAAGAAAGGTCCCTGCACCCCAGGGTGGGGAGGTGGTAGAGTGGGCACTGGGGTGCTGGTGAGCATCTAAGGAGGAAGTAAAAGCATCTGTGTGGGAGATGGTGCCTTCCACACCACACCCAAAACCAGGGCCCTGCCACAGCAGGGAGGAGGGTTAACCTTGCCCCCGAGGAGGGTCATTTTGGTTCCTAGAGACTTGCTAGGATCGGAAGTTCTAGTCACAAGGGAAGGTGTCACTCACCAGCTGCCGCTGCTTGGGGGGTAGGGCGGGCGGCGGGGCCAGCTCCTGCACAGAGTCCACCCCACTGAAGGAGTCGCTGAAGCCGTATACCTCCATGAGGAGTTTGTTCTTCTGCTGGTAGATGTGCTCGTTCTGAGGCGTCTGGTAGAACATAGAGGGCTGCGGCTCCGAGTAGTCCTCCAGCAACTGCATGTAGGCCAGCACTGTGAAACGGAGGGAGAGAGCTGCAGCAAGGCCAGGGGAGGCCATGTCAGGGAACCCCTCCCCCCATTCTTCCCACAGCAGCTAGGGGACTTTCCACTGAAAGCACCTCAGGGAGGGACGAACAGGCGGAGCGCAGAGAACTTTTCGGGCAGTGAAATCACACTCTGTCTGATGCGCTAACGGAGGAGACACGTCCAGACCAGCAGATGCGCAACACCAACGGGGGAACCCTAATGTGAACTGGGGACTAAGGTGAGGGCACGTGGTGGGTGCAGGGATGGCAAATCTCAGCCACCTCCTGAGCAGGCACTTTCCCCTCGAGGCATGTCGCAAGTGCCACGAGCACCTGCCAGGTGGAGTTGAGATTCAGATGCCAAGAAAAAGTGGTGGCTCTGCAGTGCTAAATTTTGTACCTTCAAATAAGCACAAAGCCAGAGGCTTCTCTGCAAACCTCAACTAGTCAACAAATCAAGGAAGGCCAGACACTGAGCTGAGGAAGACAGTCACAGAGGTAGAGAGTTTATTTCTTCCCTGAGCCACACTGGGGGTCCAGGGATAGAGGAAATGCTCTCTCTCCAGGAGTATCACTGAAGGCAAGTGTTCAAAGTCACCTTCTTTATTTAAAAGAATATGTAAGAATTTCTTACTAGCTCCAACAAGCACCGAGCAGAACTTGGTTGTAAAAGATGCACAGGAAGAGATGGTTCCCCCCTGAGGTCAGCTGCTGCTACTGAAAGGGCAGCTCACAGCCCCTTGAGCTTGTCTCACACTTTCTTTTTTTTTTTTTGAGACAGAGTTTCACTCCTGTTGCCCAGGCTGGAGTGCAGTGGTGCGATCTCGGCTCACTGCAACCTCCACCTCATGGGTTCAAGCGATCCTCCTGCCTCAGTCTACCGAGTAGCTGGGATTATAGGCATGCACCACTGTGTCCAGCTAATTTTTGTATTTTTAGTAGAGATGGGGTTTTGCCATCTTTGTCTGGCTGGTCTCGAACTCCTGACCTCAGGTAATCCACCTGGCTCGTCCTCCCAAAGTGCTGGGATTACAGGCGTGAGCCACCGTGCCCAGCCCCACACTTCCTCTTTAATGCTGCACAACCAATGTCACCAGGCTCCAGAGGAAGAGGCAAGCCTAGGAAGGTGATCCCAAGCACCCACAAACTGCTCCCTAAAAAGACTAAATACTGCCGGGCGCAGTGGCTCATGCCTATAATCCCAGTGCTTTGGGAGGCTGAGGGAGGAGGGTCACTTGAGGCTAGTTCAACACCAGCCTGGGCAACATAGTGAGACCCTCATCTCTAAAAAGAAAAAAGAAAAGAAAAACATTAGCAATGGTGGTTATGTGCCTATGGTCCCAGCTATTCAAGAGGCTGAGGTGGGGGGATCCCTTGAACCCAGGAGTTCAAGGTTGCAGTGAGCTATGGAAAAAAGAAAAAGACTAAACACAACCACCTCTGCCTGACTTTTCTGTAAAACTGTGATCTCTTCAGAGGTCTTTCTGAACTCTTGATGTTGAAGTCCTTGTAGAAACCTGCTAGCCAAGCAGAGAACCGCAGTGATGCTCCCAGCCTTCTAGAAATGAGGAGGACCCCATCCATTTCAAAAGCAGCCCAGAGGCTGATTTTAGGGGTCTTGCTCCTAACACAGCCAGCATTGCTGGGAAGGTTCAGCCGCCAGTGCTCAGGGCCTGGGACTGTGGGGATTTCAGGTGCCAGAGAGTGATCACAAGCCTCATCTGGCACAAGGGACTCATGGGGCTGCCCCTGGCAAGAGGGGGTGGGGACCCTCATGATGTCAGTGCATCCCAAATGATGAGGACATGTCATGACATTGGGACTGAGAGTGCGTGAACTCAGGCCAGCGTTAGCCACTCAGCCAGGGTGATGATTCTTTCCTTCTTTCCCTCAAAGCAATTTTGAGGCATTTTCCACAGAGTCACCTGAGGGTGCCCTCAGGGAGTGAACAGCAGACTGGGGACAAGGACTGAGGCTCAGGGTGCCTAAGTTTGGGGCTCTTTCACAGGGTACGGAGAAGACCACCCCCTGCACAGGGGTCAATACTGTAAACTGGATGGGATCTCAAGGAAGGAGGGCTGAATCTCTTCCTCCTCAGCTTAGGAGGAAGTGTAACAGGCTTGTACAACTCAGGCCGGGCTCTCAGTCCCAGATCTGTGCCCCACTTGCTTGTTGATCTTGGGCAATACTCAGTTCTTCTGAGCTCCAGTTTCTCTACCTATGAAACTGGAGCTAATAGAGGCTGCCTTGCAGGTGGCTGTCAGGACTACCTTCGATAGGGCATGTGAAGCTTTAGCTCAGGGCACACCATGGCTGCAGCTCAGGAGGTTTTTAAAGGTTTGCAGGCTCCAGTGCTGGAGACACTGATGAATGGGTTAAAGCCTCAAAATGGTGGCCTAAATTAATAGGGATTTTCAGCCACTTGAGACTGTTTGAAAGGAAACGATGGCTACCCCTCCCTTTCCTTCTCCCCTCTACAGACCCTGCATGAGGACCGCCGCCCACACTTGTTCTAGGAGCTGGAAGGGTAAGGCTTTCTGGCATCTGCTGCAGTCTGCAAGGATGCCATCCTGCCCAGTGTCTGAGCTCAGAGGACCCCTCCCCTAGGGAAGGAAAGGGGGTGAACCTGAATGGCACGTAGCCCAAGATAACAGGGGTGGAGGGGGAGGCCAACAGCTCTTTAAACACTTGTCCAAGCAGAGGGAGAGGAAGAGAAGGAAATGCTTCTGGCATTGCCATTGCACACCCCTCTGCGGGAGCCCTGGTTTCTGATGAGCGAATATACAAGACAGATGGGGATGACATCATTAGTCCCACAGAGCCAGCTCTCCCTCTAGCTGGGGGACCACACCGCTGAGGCCATCACACATGCTGGGCAACACCCACTGAGGAGCTGGGGATACATGACATCATCGCAGCCGCCGCCTTCTGTGGACCACGCAGCGAGCCCTCAGGGTGATCCTTGCTGGATTGAACCAAGCCAGGTCTTCCCTTCTTTGAGAATGGGGCCCAGCTCTAAGCTGGGCTCAGAAGCTCTCATTTGGGAATTTGGAGTAGAGATTCCATTTCTAGGTCATAGAAGTTCTCTGCTGGATGTGTCAACTGAGGCCAGGGAAGCCTGGGGCTGTGTGGCTGATGTGACCACACACATTGAAACGGTGACAGCTGTGCTGCCAAGAAAATCGAAGCAGAACTATGCTAGTGAAGCAAGGAGAGGGTGGGGACAGAGGGGGCCAGGCAACTTCCAGAAGTGTGGAGCAGTTAGGGGAGCTAGAAGAAAACCGAATTTCCAGGAGAACTCTCCTTATTACTTTTATGGCAGACTTACAGTTGGAAAATATTTAAAACTTCAGCTCCACCCCTGGGCTCCAATAACATCATATATTAAAATGTCGGGTCTGAGAAGTGTCCTCAATTACTCCTGCCGGCAACCTCAGCTCCCAAGTCATTCTGGGAGCATGAACAGAGACAGTGTGCTCTAGACAGGGATCCTTAGACAATCACTCTGTGGAAACTAGGCAAGTTCTGCTGAAATTCACATATCCACCTCACTCTACGCAATGCTGTTGCTGCAATGCTGTCCTGCATGCCAGGACACTCCTTCCCCTCTGTCACTGTGATCAGACCAGAAGGTCAACTGCTGCCATCTAAAGAGGAGAATCCCTCGGGCTACATGGAGACCCGACCTGAGATTGTATAGAAACTGTAAAGAAGAGGTCAGCTGGTCAGGCTTTAAAAATGATCACGTGTAATGACAAAACCTGGCTCCCAGAAGTGTCCACATACCTGGCTGGCCTATCTTTTATGAAATAATGAGGCCACTGATTTGATTCTGGTCTAATGTTGAAATAAAACATACTGCCATTTCAGGTTATAAAATGCACTTCCTGACAACAGTGCAACAAAAGCTTACTGTGTTTGTTTTTCTTCTCTGGTAGAGGAGGTGGTTTTTCTGGGTCACTCGTTGATTCAGGAGCAGTAAAATCACCCACAAATTCGACAGGGGCTGAGGAACCTCCATGCTGAAAGGGCAGAATAGCAGCAAAGGGCGCGTAGGGGACGGATGGGATCGGGGCTGTGCTCTGTAGGTCCTCCCCAGAGATGTTGTCATACTGCGAGGGATGCCGCTCGTAGGACACCCTGCAGCCAGAGCTGTCCGCCGTCTGGGAGGCTGCGCTCCTGCGCTTCTTCTCGGGGAGAGCAGGCGGCGTATCTGTCTGCTGCCCTGGGGCCAGAGGTCCGTCCGGCTGGGGATGGCCGCCAAGAGGCAGCTGGAAAGGAGGGCCAAGAAATGGAGACCCAGACTCCCCCAAAGACTCTGGCAACGGGCTAAGGTTCCAGGCCGTCTGCTGAGGTATCTGGTCTGCGTTAGAGAGGTCTTGCTGGAGGAATTCATAGTCGGGATCATAGTGGTCTGCAGTTACAACAGGGAAAAAAGACTCGTTAGCCACAGGCCCTGCAGGAGCAGCCAGCTCCCCCTGCCCGCCTCTCGCCGGCTCGCTCATGGGTGTGTGACAAAGACCTGTCTCCGGGGTTTATTTTATATTTACATGTTATATTCTTCATTCTTCTCACTGATTATAAAAGCAAACCAGATAGGAATATGGCTGTTTGCTATACTTTATTTTTTACACTTCTTACTTAAAAAAAAAAAAATACACAACCATTACGGAAACCATGGCAAATTACATCAAGAAAATAAAAATCACCCACAATCCCATAATCTAACTGTACTTTCTATTTACATTTTGAAGTATTTCCTTAAATGTCTTTTTTGCCTATAAGGATTCCTTTTTGAAAAAGCCCAACTGAGGGCCGCGTGGTGACCCACGCCTGTAATCTCAGCACTTTGCGAGGCCGAGGCGGGCCAATCAGTTGAGGCCAGGAGTTCAAGATCAGCCTGGCCAATGTGGCAAAACCCCGTCTCTACTAAAAATACAAAAATTGGCTGGGCGCGGTGGCCCACTTTGGGAATGGAAAGATCACCTGAGGTCAGGAGTTCAAGACCAGCCTGGCCAACATGGTGAAACCCCGTCTCTACTAAAAATACAAAAAAATTAGCCAGGTGTGGTGGCACACACCTGTAATCCCAGCTACTTGGGAGGCTGAGGCAGGAGAATCACTTGAACCCGGGAGGCGGAGGTTGCAGTGAGCCCAGATCGTGTCACTGCACTCCAGCCTGGGTGACAGAGTGAAGCTCTGTCTCAAAAAAAAAAAAAAAAAAAAAGCAACTGAGAATATTACATAAATGGTCCTGTACTTTTTCTAGTTATCAATATGAGTGATTTTTAATAGCTACAGATTATTTCAGCAAATGAATGTACCATAATTCATCTGATTTCCTACCAATGAAATCTTGCTATTAATCACTGATTATGCTCCTAGGATACATTCTCAGAAGTGAAAATATCTAGTTCACAGGATACGAACAGCTTCCTGCTCTCTAAGCCCCCTGCCCAGCAGACTCAGAGGGGCCCGCACAGTACACATTCAACGCTGACTAACGAGAAGGCTGGCTCACGCAGCTCCCTCCCCTTCAGCCTCTGTCAAGTGTTGTCAGGACCCCCACCCCTTCGTTTAAAGCTCTCAACACAAATGGCTCTTAATTTTGGTAAAGAGAGTCAAATTACTCACTGACAGATGAACTAACAACAGTCACTGCTTGAATATCTAGGCTGTGGTTTTACATTGTGATTTCATTTACACGCTCAACTTCCTTGGGAGGCAGATACTGTTATCCTTATTTTGCAGATGAGGATGCTGAGGCTCAGATTTTAAACAAGTTGGCCAAAGCCACGTAGTCAATGATCGCATGACCTGGGACTCCCACCCAGGACTGTATGGCCCCAGAGAAGCCACTGAGACAGGATGGAACAGGAGGATACTGGCGGCTCACCTAGTGTTTCACAGCTTGTGTTCCGGGAGCACTGCCCACTGTCCCTGTCCAGAGAGGACAGCTGCTCATCTGACTTGCTGAGCTTGCCTATGCTGCTGCAGGGGGAGAGGCGGGGTGACTCTCCACCATACGAGTGGCTGCCTCCTGACAGTCGCCTCTGTGCATAACAGTCAACGTCAAAATCCTCAAGTGGAAAAAGAAAAACAAAGCCAAGTTACTTCTGAGAAACGGTGGCAGAGACCAGGGGTGAGACAACCGGTGCATTTACTTAAAGAAGGAAATACTGCCAGGCAAACTCAGAAACCACCTCTGACGTCAGCAGTCAAAGGACACATACAGCTGAGAAGCAGCCATCTGGAGTTTGTGGGGGGTGTGGCCAGGGAGGGCCCTGGGGCTGGGCTCACCTATCCCCAGGAGATGCCCTTTGGCTCTGGCTTCCCTGCCCTGACCCTTATCCCCATATGGGAACTTGGACCGTGTCCTGGAGAGAGAGTCTCACACCCTCGATGTGACAAACACCAGCGCCTGAAGACCACGGGTTTCTTTCAGCTTCAGGAGCCACATCCCTGAGCCCCCCACCCCCTCCCTGCCTTCCCATGCAGGGAACAGGGGCTGCATTACCTGCCTATTGATTCCAACAGGCAAACTGGAGCCACTGGTGGCTCGGCTCATGGGGGCCACCACAGCCACTCGGGTAGGGGACGGCGCCGACTGTCTTTTCTTGGGTGGCAATGCTGGTGGAGGACTGAAACAGACCAAAACGTCCAGGCAGACCAAACCACACTCACCAAAGCTCTTCAGTGTGATACTGGGGTACAGGATGTGGGGTTCTTTGATTACTAGACCCTCCACACCCAATGTTCACACTTCAACTCCTGCCTACTCCCCTCTGCCAAAATAAAACCTGTAAATACCAAATGAACAAAAAAGAACAACCCTTTCTTTTTCTTTCATAATAAATCATACCATGTCTCCCTGGGCTGAGGACACAAGGAGGCCTTCAGGAGAGCTCAGGGTGGCCAGGGACGGCTGGTGGGGTGGGGACAGCTCCAGAGTCAGCCTCCCAAGGGGGGCCAAGCCCTCAGCGCTGAAGGGAAAGGGCCCGAGCCCTGTCTTCCTCCCTTTCTTGCTCATTCTGCCATGGGAGGCACTGGACAAATAGGAAGGTAATTACCTATTATCAACCACCCGAATGCCAGGCAGAGGAGGCTTGGGGGGCGCAACCTCTTCATCCGTGGCATCTGGGAGGAGCTCAGTTGACTGTGACATCCCAGTCGTCTTGTTTAGGATCTCTACCTCGCGGTCTGTCAGGGGGAGCTCTGCTGGGCTGGAGAATTGGGAAGAACTTAGGGTTACAGAAGGTCAAAGACGGGACAGAGCACACACAGGCCCTGAGAAGGTGAGGATGTGACCAGGAAGAACATGGTGGGTGAGGTGGGGCTGAGGAGCAGGCTCCCTGGATATAGAACCCTGGGGTTCTGGTTTGGTTGCTAATGAGCTACTGGAGCTTGGCTGTGCCCCCAACTTTGCACCTCAATTTCCTCATCTGAAGATGATCTAAGGGCTCTCTAAAATGCTCCAGGCCGGGCACAGTGGCTCACACCTATAATCCCAGCACTTTGGGAGGCCAAGGCGGGCAGATCACTTGAGGTTAGGAGTTTGAGACCAGCTTGGCCAACATGGTGAAACCCTGTCTCTACTAAAAATACAAAAATTAGCTGGGTGTGGTGGCGTGCACCTGTAGTCCCAACTACTTGAAAGGCTGAGGCAGGAGAATTGCTCTAACCTGAGAGGAGGAGGTTGCAATGAGCCCAGATCGTACCACTGCACTCCAGCCTGAGCAACAGAGACTCTGTCTCAAAAACAAAAAAAAGCTCCAAATTTATGTTTTATATTTTTACCAGGAGCTTGGAGTAGAGATGAATATAAACCCTTACAACCATCCATGTCATCCTCAGTTTACTCTTGATCAAGCAAGAGTGCTCTCAAGTCAAAGCCCCCAAACCCGAGCCCTTAAAAGTTCTTTGTCACTATGAAACGAAGCTGCCCAGGAAAAGCACTGGTATGTGTCACTGGATGCGCTCACAGAAGATCCTTAGAAACAGTCATGCTGAAGGGTAAACTTGAGATGGGGCAATACTTCAAGCCTGTGTGAAATATATACACACTGCTAACCACTGAAAAAGGAATATGGGCTTCCAGCAGCCCACCCTCATGCTGCCCACCCACTGGGCCCTATCCTTGTCAAGTGCAGCCTTTGCCACTGAGCGTGACCCCCGCGACAGGAGGGTTAGTCAGCACCTACCCATCAGGCTTGCCGGCAGGGGAACTGGGCTTCACGGGGCTCGTCGGAGATGGACGTCCCTGCTTCTCGATGGTGAGCCTGACCAGCTCCTACCCCACAAGAAAAAGGCAGTGAGCAAAGCTCCCGTCACTGAGTTTCCACCAGAAGGCAGGCAGGTGCTGTCTGTCCTCTGCTGCTGGGTCTCATTTCTGTGCCTATAGATTCCCCACGCACCATAAACGCAAGTAACACTTGCCTTAGGTAATCTGCATGACTTCCCAAATGTCCCCTGCCCTCCAAAAATACCTTCATGGCATGTCAAGAAGTTTCAAATGCATAAAGGCACTTCCTCTTGGAAGGGGAAATGGCAAACCCCAGACTCTCAAAATGATTGTTTATCACACAAATTAAAACACTTGGCCGAACAGATTCCCAGTCAGTTTGTTGGGGAATAACTCTGTTCCTAGTTCTCTAAAGCCATTAGATCATATGCATGATGATGGCACTGGGTGGTTTCCCAAGGCGAGCTGGCCACAGGTGTGGTGGAGCTGCTAGCTGGTGGGGGTGGGTGGGGGCTGGCTGGGATCCTTGTCAATGGAGAGGGAGTTAAGGGGAGATAACCCAGCAAAGAAATCACTTTAGAACCATTAACTGAGAAAAACAGAAAAGAAAAATAGCCTTTTTCAAATCATAGCAAAAGAAAAAAAAAGGGAAGACATTAAGGGCCCATGTGTTTTTTTTTTTTAAATTAGAATGCATTTTCTCCCAGTTTGATGAGTTTTGACAACTGCGTATACTCAAGTAAGCGCCACTAAAAACACAAAGAACATTTCCATCACCGTCTTCAGCCAATCTGCCCTGCCCCAACCGTTTTTTAACTTCTATTATCATAGATTACTTATGCCTGTCCTAGAACTTGATATAAATGGAACCATATCATACATACACTTTTGTGTCAACCTTCTTTTTAAAAACAGCTTTACGGATATATAACTCATACGCCATTAAATTCACCCATTTAAAGTGTACGATTCAGTGGTTTTTAGTCTGTTCACAGAGTTGTGTGACCATCAACACAATCAATTTTAGGACTTCTCATCACCCCAAAAGGAAACTCTGCATTCCCCTCGACCCCCAGCCGCTGGCAGCTGCCAATCCACTTCCTGTCCGCATATCTTTGCCTGCTCCGTCCCCTGAGCTCAGCGTCAAGGGCTGTGCTTCGTGTGTGCGAGGCGCCTGCTGCTCGCTGCCGGCAGTGTTCTCACGTGTGGATGCACCACAGCTTCTCCCTCCACCTTCCTGTCGATGGACTTCTGGCCTGGCCAGGGCCTGCATGTGTGTGATGAGGGGCTTCCAGCAGGAAGCTGTTTCCAAGTTATAGAGGAGGTGGCAGCAGATGCCAGTGGGCAACACAGTAACCAGAGATGCTGAACCAGCGGCTGCCAAGCCTCTTCAGACTCAAAAAGCACCACACACAAAAATGGCAGCGTATGCTGCAAATAAGGCAAAGAGTCAGTTACCATCCTTCCCAGCGCAAGGGTTCTTTCGAAAACACAAAAACTAGAAGGTGAACATACCGAAAAAAATATCAAACAAGAAATTTACAGATACCAATGGTCAGTAATCATAAGACATTCACCATCTTAGATGGTAATAAAATAGAAACTTCCAGACATGGTAGGTGGGAGCACCACTTCAGACAGCCTCTCCAGAGGGATGACTTATCAGTATATATCAAAAGCCTTAAATATTTGCATTAAGAGAATTTTGCACCAGGTGCAGTGGCTCATGCCTATAATCCTAGCACTCTGGAAGGCTGAGGCAGAAGGATGGCTTGAGCCCAGGGGTTCGAGGAGCAGTGAACTGTAATCACACTCCAGCTGAGGTGAGAGATTGAGACTTCGTCTCTTAAAAAAAGAATCCTGTCCAAGAAAAATGTCAGGAATGTGTGCAAAAATTAAACCACAAAAGATGGTCATCACAGAATATACATAAGATTATGTATCATTAATGTGGTCATTTTGAATAGTGCAACATCCCACAATTAAATATTTGATAATATGTACTGATTACATAAGTCATGATAGAACCAGACAATGGGCTGACCATTACATTGTTATTAAAAACAAAGTCACAAGAATATGCACTGTATCATGGAAAGATACTGTAATACACTGAGTGGAAAAACAGTTCTAGGTGATATGCTGGTTTATATTGCACGTTTTGTAAACAAAGCCAAATCAAGAATATATGTAACACAAAAAATATGGCTATGAAACACACTTTTATCTTGTTCTTTTTCTATTTTCTAAATTTTCTGAAATGAACATATATTACTTCTGAAATAATAATTAAGCAACCCCCCCGCCCCCAAAACTAAATGCATATATCAAACTCTTGGGCTCAAGTGATCCTCCTACTTTGGCCTCCCAAAGTGCTGGGATTACAGGTGTGAGCCACCACGCCCAGCCAGGCATATCCATAGATGCAGGTTCAGTGTTACCCTAATCTGTGACAGTTGTTACCCCATTCAGATGTCTATTCTTGAAGAAATGTGGAGAAGCAAAATCTCTAAGAGCCAAGTACTGGCAAGAAAGGAGAACCTTAATACTTGCATGTTAGCACAATTTAGAAGTTAATATTTAAGGAACAGCCATCTAGCTGGTGATTACAAACAGGACAAGATGGAGGAGGAGAGACTACACAATCAGTGAAGAGAGCAGTTAGAACAGAGGCAGCTCCCTTGCACCCTATCGCCTGGAGGAGGGAGGACGGTGGGAGAGGTAGCTCTTCCTAAAAGCACAACACCAGACCCCAAAGAAGAGCATCACGGCCTTAGAGGGAGTTAAAGAGCACCAGAATACAGTGCCCTGGATGCCCCACTTTCAGATTCACTCTTCTTCACAAGCAGGGCAAAAGGAATAGAGAGAAGTCTGTGTTGTCTGCGTCTGTTGATACAGGAAAACATTCTCGATTCTTCATTGATTCATGAGCAATTATAATTAGATCGTCATCTTTCTGGAGAGGCAGCTGTGAACTCAGCTAATGAACAATGGCAAAACAATCCTGGAATGACAGGCACACATGTGCAGGCATGCGCCCAAATTCAAAGATGACGTCATGATCCCGATGACGTCATGATCCCAATGACGCTCCCTACACTAGCTCGCATGGCCTAGGCTTGAAAAGAGTATAAAAGGGGCGGGCTGCTTTTTAAATTTACCACCTATCTCCCTGCCTAGACAGAAGGTCTTTAGTCTTGACTTGCCTTAACTATCACAGAAGAGAAACCTTAAAATGTGCACATATCTGGCTACTGTGCTAACACCCTAATCTCATTGAAAGTTGACCATTTATAATTTGGCATGAGCCCAACACCTCCTACTGAAGGTAGAATTTTTTGAAAGGGAGGTCAGACTTTTCAATTGTCCTGAGGCACAAGTTAGAAAAGACTGAAAAACGCCAGATGTGGTTGCTCATGCCTGTAATCCTAGAACTTTGGGAGGCTGAGGCGAGTGAATCACTTGAGCCCAGGAGTTCAAAACCAGCCTGGACAACATGGTAAAAATCTGCCTCTACAAAAATTAGTTGGACGTGGTGGCATGCAGCTGCGGTCCCAGCTACTCAGGAGGCTGAGGCTGGAGGATCGCTTGAATCCAGAGGGCGGAGGTCGCAGTGAGCAAGACTGTGCCGTTGTTGCACTCCAGCCTGGGCAATAGAGTGAGACTGTCTTAGAACAAAAAAAAAAAAAAAAAAAGACTGGAAGAGACTACTCTAGAGTCTATGTCTAAAGCAGTGACTGGAAACTGCCGACTGGTCACTGAAAATCAGTTTTCAAAAGTCAAAAACGGTATTTGGAAAAGTAGCTCTCCAAATATGTAATACTTTATTTCCATGTTCATTTTATTCATATTGAAAATGATCATAGGCTGGGCGCGGTGGTTCACGCCTGTCATCCCAGCACTTTGGGAGGCCTAGGTGGGCGGATCACTGGAGGTCAGGAGTTCGAGACCAGCCTGGCCAACATGGTGAAACCTTGTCTCTACTAAAGATACAAAAATTAGCTGGGCGTGGTGGTACGTGCCTGTAATCCCAGCTACTTGGGAGGCTGAGGCAGGAGAATCACTTGAACCCAGGAGGCGGAGGTTGCAGTGAGCCCAGATCATGCCACTGCACTCCAGCCTGGGCAACAAGAGTGAGAATCCGTCTCAAAAAAAAAAAAAAAGAAAGAAAGAAAAAGAAAATGATCACAGAGAGGGAAGGGCTTAAATAAGCGTTGACAAGTCAAAATACAGCTCTGGTGCTCAAGTAACAGAGGAAATTAACTGGTGAAGTTGGGAAGAGGTGGGGTACTGATTTCAAAAGGTCATGCTGGGATACCTCTTTGACCTCGAGTGGCTCGGCCCCCCAGCATCCAGGTGCTAGGCTGGGTGTGGTTCTCAGAGAAAAACATTGAGGGTCTTTAAATTCCTCAGATTTCCTCCCTTCAAGAGCCATAATCAGCTCTGAGCTACAGGCTCCCGGTGGAAAAGCAGCCCCAGAGCCAGATGAGGGGACAGGGGTCTATTTTTTACCTGAGATGATAAGACTACCTGGAAAAGAGCCATAATCACTGTCAAAAATGGTCACTGTGAGCCATTATAAATGAACACTTCTCCAGGTAACACTGTTTCCCCACTGCCTCCTGGTCACCTAGTTCTTACCAGGTACTTTATATACTTTATCTTACTGAATTTCCTCAAATCTTCAGGGTAAATATTTTAAAACCTACTTGAAACTCAGGGAAGTAACTTGCCCAAGGTTATACAGCTTGAACAAGTGGCATTTATGTGGAGGTTTAAATGATAAATGCTACTAGGCATTCAGGGACAAAACCAAAGTAATCCTGTTTTACAACATATGTTCAATCATTTGAAAAAAAAAAAAAAAGAGGAAAGACTCCCTTGAACAACTGAATGAATTACGTAAACAATGGTGAGTCAGTGTAAAGAACGTCCAACGCCCCTCCTCCAAGTGGGCTGACAACATCCTCATGAGTGCATTTCCCTTCTGCACAGCTCCAGTCCCTCCCAGCTGGGGGAGGCTCTCTCACGCCACCAGGGCATGGGCTTTTAAGGTGTCCCAGGCCTGAAAGGGACGGTGAGAGAGGCTGGAAGCCAGCTAGCTTGGAGGTGGGAGTGCAGAGAATCCTGTCCTCCCATGGGAGGCAGCTCAGGGTGACATGGTGCACAGGTGCCGGGGAGGAGGCAGCAGGTTGGGGGTGGGAATCACAGCCTTGCCAGACTACTGCTCCACCTGAGCCTGAGTCTCCACACCTGTGAAAGGGGCAAGGGGCAGCCATTTATGCCTATTATGGAGGGTTGTCATGAGTATTAAGTGAGGACAATGTACAAAAAGCACCCCATAAATGTTAGCTGTTATTACTATTAGACAATAACAACAAATGCCAACGTCATAGTGTCTCGATCACTCTCACTGCCTGTAATGACTCCAGCATGAAAAGCTACCAGCCACAGGCAGCTCCTGTCCATCCTCCAGATGCTGGCCTGTCTGTTCCTTGGGGAAGCGTCTCTGACCACCCTGAGAAAGGAAGGTCATCATACCCTTTCATCGCACCCTGTGCCATCTCCCTTGGCAGCGCTATACCACATGGGTGTGCCTTTGTGTTTGCGGTCCTGCCCCCCTTAGACTGTAAGCGCCATAAGGCAGGGTCTGTGCCAGCTTTGCTCATATTTCCAATTATCTCTCACTGCCTGGCACATAGAAGGTTCTCACTAAATGCTTCTTGAATAAATGAAACAAAACTGAATTTGTAAAGCTTCTCACCTAGATAATCTTTGTTCTGGCTAAAATATTTTTAAAGCAATTGTGGAAAAGTTATTTGCTCTGACACTGACAAGTTCATAACCTATAGGTTTCTCTCTCCTTTTTTTTGTCCCAGTCACTTTGAAAAATCAAGGAAATTTTTCTTTCAGACATGCCTTTCTACTAATGAAGTGGTGCTGTAATGACTCCATAGAAGAAACGTACTTGGGAGTGCCACAAAGCTTTATGAGTGGAAACTCACTCTCCTCTGTTTTGGCTGCTCTAACTTGTGAACATCTCATCAGAATCAATTTGACAGAAGGAAACCTTAACAATATTACCTGAAAAATAACAATTTTCGGTAATAGCATTTTCAGAAGCCTAGACAGGAACAGCAGGGGTGGGTGAGCCAGAGTGACTCGGGGCTGCTGATAAAGCCCAGGCCACGTCCCATTCTGCTCTGCTGAACCCAATGTGCTACTGTGAGGACCAGATATGATAATGTACATGCCTGTCCTCCAAATCCTGGAAAGGGCCATCAGCTCTGATCACAACAGCTACCCTGGGCTACATCCTTGAGTCTCGCTGCCCTAAGCAGATACTAGTAACTTTTTGGAATGAAGGTAACATGGGGAGGCTGGGCGCAGTGGCTCACACCTGTAATCCCAACATTTTGGGAGGTCGAGGCGGGCAGATCACCTGAGGTCAGGAGTTTGAGACCAGCCTGGCCAACATGGCGAAACCCCATCTCTACTAAAAATATAAAATTAGCTGGGTGTGGTGGCTCACACCTGTAATCCCAGCATCTCGGGAGGCTGAGGCAGGAGAATCACTTGAACCCAGGAGGCAGAGATTGCAGTGAGCAGAGATCGCACCACTGCACTCCAGCCTGGGTGACAGAGTGACATTCCATCTCAAAGAAAAAAAAAAAAGGAGAACATGGGAGAATTCAGAGGAAAATATTGATGCCATCTAGGCAAGCCCCTTTTACATGAACTCCATGGCCCCAGCAGACACGTCAGCCTCCCCTTAAATACTGCCGGGGGTAGACGGCCACCCAGATGTCCTGGCAAACACACATTTCATTCTGGAGCAATTTGCAATGCTGAGCAATGCTTTCTCAGCCTCTCTCTGTAATTTAAGCCCTTTGGGGGTCCTTATTCTACTCTCCAGAGCTGCTGGGGAATGTTAAGCCAAGGAGGCAGCTTTCAGGAATTTGTTAGCCTGGTTGAGTGGGAAGGAATTTTTTTTGACCTGGGGTAAATACCTCAGCTATAATTTTGGATTGAGGGGTCCAGAATGGAGAGGGACACAGGTTTTTCAAGCCAAGAGATCTGTTTACAAAGCATGCATCTAGCACCACATAATTAATAATAAATAGCAGCTAAGGCCTGACTGCTCTGTATGCGCCAGGTGCTGTTCTAGAAGCATTATGTATATTGACCAGTGTAATCTTTCCTATAATCCTGCGATGCACGATGCTATTATTATACCTACTTTATAAAAGAGTTACTTAAGGTGCAGAGCAGTTGAGTAAATTGTTCAAGTTCATAGACTACTAGCAAGTGGTGAACGTGGGATTCAAATCTAGCCAGGTGCTAAGGCTGGCCCCCTTTCTACTACATTATATGGCCTCACGTAACAGCGGGGTTTCCACTGTCCTGCTGCCTGCAGCCCTGGCCCTGACCCAAAGGCCCTTACCTGGTTCATGTCCAACATTCTGTCTTGCTTCCCATCCGCTAGGACTTATTTTCTCTATTAGGATTTGTTCCCCTAACCCCAATTCCAGACCTTCTATGGCCTTTGCTTCCCATCTTAACTAGGATTCATAATTTCTTATGCTGTTTCTGACTTCTCTGGATAGCAAATACACAGACCGCATCACGGATACCAAGTAAATATAGAAAGTTCCATTTCTTACTCACTCCTGCTTTTCTACCAAGAATCCTAGAAGTTCCCAGAACATGAAAAGGTAGCACTGATATGACATGCTGGGAGCTTTGCTTAAAGTCATTGTGAAAATGATCTCCATTGCATTTTGTCCAGCTGACAAGCATGCTCAGACAGCACGATGCTATGAAGACTCACTAAGATTTAATGCAATGCTCAGTAAGGGCTGACTGCTCTGGACAGCTTTTCCATAAGAGCCATTTGCACCAGTCCTGAGAGAAGTAAGTAGTTACGGGATAGAGCGCACCAACACCAGAGACGCGGAAAGACATTCTAATGTTTGAAGGTTAGGAGCAAGCTCTTATGTGACAAGCACCAGCAAGCAGGCTGCTCTAAGTCCCTGACTGGGACTGTCTGGAACCTGCACCGGTACCTTCACTCCATCCAGCACAGCCTTGATGACCCCCTTCACAGTCGTCACCATCTCCTTGTCTTCTGAGTTCACACCTTCCAGCATCACTTGGTCAGACCAGCGAATGAGGTTGGCGAGACTTTGGTACACTCGGCTATAGCAGGAAGAGAGGGCTGAGCTACAGGGAAGAGAAGAATGGAAAAAAAGAAAATCTAAAGCATGACCATCACTTAATACAGAGCCAGCTTCTTGGTGACGAGGGTGTGTTTCTCCATCTTTCTTTGTGCAAAATCCATACTGCCTTTTAATAAGCAAACTTCTCCCATGAGCCTTTTTCATTACATCCCATAAAGATTTTGTGGAGCTTTATATTCTAATCTGTGTTTCAAAATTTTTTTCATTTCCCAAATGTAACATTACAAAAATTCCACTACGACAGTTAAGATGCTTTTTCAAACTTCACATCCTTCTACAAGATTCTGATCACATCTCTCAAGGAGTGCCCCATCTTCCCCTCCTTCTAGCTGCTAATCACTAGACCAGGTCCAAGCAGTGTATACTGATTGTTAGCAATTAGAATCAAATCTATTTTAGATGTGCCACAAGGAGCCGACAGGTTTGCAGAATTTTAACAGTCATGAGCTCAAAACAGGTCTGCAGTTTATTAGAATTCCTCTGTCACGGGGCCAGCTTCATCTTCTGCACTATAACCATGAGACAGACGTCAGGAGCGCACGAATGAAGACTTATTTTGAGAATAGCAAATCAGGGGTGACGGGGCCTGTGATGGTGGTGGGGATGTGAGGGTGGGAACGCAGGTGAGTGTGCGTGTGTGTGTGTGTGAGACCACGCTGCCAGCTACACTGTGATGTCAGCGCCCACAAACAGAAGCCCTGAGTGCCTCAATGATTGTAGAGTTGCAGCCGAATGGAGAATTTTTATATCTTTCACATATTTTTAAATAACTAAAGATAATTTTCCTTAGGAATTGTGGAAAGGGTTATTTTTCCATTTCAAACAATTATCACAGAGGAAGAGCAACAATATAGAAAATTTATGTGCTGCAACCTCCTCTACTCCAAAAAAAAAAACCACCCAAAATGATGCAGACATTTAGGAGCCAAAGATATAACTTTGAGGAAAATATATAATATTGTAAGATATGATTAAAACAGGTTCTAAAAACAAAGCTATTTAAAACAAAAATGTGAACCAAACAGTGCTTTAATGAGAAGCTCTTCAGAATCAGGTAAGGAGGAAACAATTTTTGCAAGGATCTAAAGTTTCCATTTAGCCAGGCATTCCACGCTGCATGTTCCAACAGGAGGAAAAGGTCGGCAGGAATGAAAGCAAACTTTTCAAGTCCATTAGAAACAAACAAACAAAATTCCCAAAGGAGCCCTGAGAAAGCCAGGATTGGGCTATTTTAGAAGATGATATGGATGAAAAGTATTTGTTGTTGGAACTATTCTCTTAGGAAAGAGGATGGAGAGGGGAAAACAAAGACCCTGCAGTCTCTCCTGGGGTTGGACCAGAGCTGATCTGATCCTGCAGGGGAATGTGCTTCTAATGGCTGGGCTGGACCTGGCTCTGCTTCCTGGCAAGGCCAGGTGAGGCCTCTTGAAAGAAGCCTGCTGCCTTCCCCTGATGTGCTGTGGGAGGATTCCACTGGAGAAAGCATCTCACAGTCACACTGCTGGTGAAAGAGGGGAAACACTTTTATTCACTACTTCCTTTCTACCTGCATTGGATGCTAACGTTTCCCGGAAGGTGCTGGATTATGTCCAGCCTTCCCATCATTAGCTTAGAAGCAGAATACTCCTGTGTCAACGGGCTAAGACATAAGAAAGGAAGGAAAGTTGAGGACTATAAAAACGCCATGTGAGGCCCAGCTCCTGGCTCAGTTTCACAATGGAGCAAAGCCCTCCGCATGTGACGAGTGTGACTCACTCGGGAGTCCTCCATTCACAGCTCATGATAAGAGCCAGCTGCTTGTTGGAGGCCAGCCTATCACTGTCCCAGGAGCCGAGGTGAGGGTGGCAAAGGGCCTGTTTGCAAGGACCCCCCGCCCTCCGCCCCGCCCCGCAGAAGAAACGAGAAAGGACCTTCCAGCTCGCAAACTGCACTTAGGGAGGAAAGAGATAATGCAAAGCATCTAAAAGGAGCATCTGAGGAGGTATTTCCAATCACTGCGGGAGACCAAAAAACCACCTCCACTAGCCTGGAAGAATTTCAGAAGGAAAACCCCTTAATGGGATTAGTCAAAGGACTACCAGAAAACAAACCATATTTCATGGGTCCTTACAGCCACACCCAGGCACTTCCCATTTTCTCCTCTAGGAAATGGTTATAGACATTCAATGTCAATTAAGAGCCACTCCTCAATAGACAAAAAAATACCCCCAGCCATTACCATGTGACTTGATCAATTCTTAACCAGGGTTTGCAAGTGACCTCCAAGCAGAGCCCTGGCTCCGGGAAACAACACTCCTAGCAGCAATACACTCTGGGTGTGAGGGTCCAGGTGACGCTAGCCTGGACTCTCCCAAAGAGGCTTAGCACCTGAGGGTGCAGGGTGAAGTGATCAGTCCCCTCTTCCCACTGTTCCCCTCTCGTCCACGCTCTAGGACGTATACCCTCTGCCCATGACTGTCCGAGTCGCTGCCCTCCCCTCCCCGGGACACACCAGGCCCAGTGGCCTCAGTTCCTTTGCTCTTGTTCTCCTGCCCCCACTGCCAATCTAACCGCTGCTCTCCCTCAGGTCGGGCTCCAGGAACTACTCAGTCAAGAAGCTTCATCCGATCAACTCCAACACCCCTGTAACTCTTCCTTCTTCAAACTCCAACAGAGCTTCCTCTCTGTACCATAAAATAAGTGCTTTATCACAGAACAGAGGGAGCTGATTTGTTTCAACTAGGCTTTAACTCTTCCAAGGCAGAGACTACCACATGAGACTAGGTCCACAAGAACATGTTCTAAAAAGGCATCCATACATCTGACTGTGGCATGATGTCAGCACATTCGATCCCAGGAACCCAGCACCGAACCCTTCTAAGAGCCGGAGCTGGACTGACTCTGGGAACGACAGAGTGAAGACAAGCATGCCCTGCTTCCTCCCCATCACCAACCAGTGCCAGCGAGCTTCTGGCCAGAAGACCACAATCTCCACGGGTCAGCTGAAACTCCAGGGCGGAAGCCCCAGGGCAGAGAGTTTCTTGTAAATAAAGACACTATTTGCTTTATCCCCCAGAAGAAGAAAACTACGAACTTCATTGCCAAGTTCTGAAAGCAGTTCATAAAAGCTTAGCCTCATGGGGCTAAATGAACACTAAGTCATCTTGCGGAATTGCGACACAGAAGCATTTATCCTGAACAGGTACCATGGAAGAAAAACAAAACATGTGCCAGCCTCTTAAGAAAAAGCTCCTGCTAGGCTTTCATTTCAGATTACATTTGGTACTGTTTTTCTTTTTACATTTAACAATGAATACAGGACAAGCTGCTAGCTAACCTTTAAGAGGAAAATGCACTCCAGCAATAAAAGTATTACCCAACAAAAGCTTCTTGGGGCAAAGGCTGACTCCATGTCCCCTGCAGGGAGTGCTTGTAATTTTATGTTGCCTCAGCATCTGTTTTAAAATATGTTTAGCTTTCTCATACCAGAAGTAGGGCTCACCAACCCTTGACAAGGTTCCTAATACTACATCCTACCCGACTGGCTCTAGCTGGTGGTCAGAGACAGAAACTTACAGGCATCTTTGCCCGCCAGCAGGCTAGCTCCTGGCTTACCTACTGATCCTTTAAACAGACCATTTGCCTGAGAACTTAAAGTAACCACCTCTTAGTCACAGGCTGCACCTCCTGAACGCGTGCCTGCTTGCTTTAAACCTACCAATTAAAGCTCCCTGCAGGAGGCCTGTTTGGATAAGGCCCGCCCTGGACCCAATAACCCCAATAGCGGCCTGGTCCATAGGGTCCCTTCTCTCTCTCCCAGCTTGTGCTTCTTTGCCTCCCCGTGCGGCCTCCAGGCTGCTGTGTAACCCCCAAGGTCTAAGGTACTAAAAACCTCTTAGCTTGTGAGCCTGCAATCTAGCCCCTGACAGTGAAGCCTGTGCAGAGACTCATGCAGATGGAGGCCCTGCTGGTGCTCTTCAGTCTGGGCCTCTGGTGATGACTGGAAACAGTAGCTTCCAGCTGACAGATAATGAAACTCAAAAAGTTTCATTCAAAACAGGCTCCTCCCACACCCCCAGTGAATCCAGGCTCCCTGTCTGGGAGGTGTCCTGGCTTGACGCAGTTAAGGGCTGCAATGACCACAAACTTACACTGTGGCCACATCCCTAGGGATGGCAGAGATGTGTCCCGGGCTTCAGGAGTAATAGGGACCTCAACTCTGAGATGGCATCACGGGATAGTTGTGGGGGGAATGGTCAGGGGAAGGATGAGGGGTGATGGAGTCCTTTTCCTGACTGTTCCTAGGAACCTTGAGTTTCCAGTGCCACCAAACCAAGATGCCTCTAAGGCTTCCATTGTTCTGACACAGCCAAGGACTTCAGAGCCACTCACCTGTGCTGAATTCGAGGGTCGTTCTGCACCAGGGGTAAGATGGCCTCCAGCACCTTGCTGGCTGACCCTGGAAGCATCTCCAGTACCTTCTTATCAATTGCCATTTTGTCCACAATGGTCTTAAAGTAGCGCAGGGCACTGACAACTTCCTTCTCTTTCTCCTCCAGCCAGCTCAGGTTCTGAAAGGAGACGTTAGGCATAAGGAGGAGGAGAGAGATTAAAGGGAGCTATTTTGAAAAAATAAAGGAACATTTTCTTTAAACCAGCTTGAGATCGATAGGAATGGAAAGGCTCTTGCTACAGAAACCAAGCCAGATCATTTTTCTAAGGATTGTAATCAGGAGACAGAGGGTAGAGCTGAAGGAAGAAGGGGGCTTGGACCAAGAAAGCTCATTCTGAAATTTCTGAATTCCCTTTCCAGACCCTGAGGTCTTGAAAACCACTTATCCTCCTGTCTGTCCTCATCAGCCACACTGACAGACCACCACTAACCCCGTTAACTAGAGCAAGGACTAATTTGCTGATGACTTGGAGAAGCAACAGTCAAGGCCCATGGTACATCTGTATCCTGTAAATCACATCAAGAAACTCCAGGCTTTTGTTTCAAAGATCTGAGGGACTGTAAGACTGGTCCGGGGCACGAGGGGCTGAAACCCATTCCCTCAGGATTCCTCACTAGGTTCCCAGATTGTTCACCCCACTGAAGCCCCCACTCAAGGAAATGATATGCTATTCCTAAAGGGCCTGGAAGCTCCCAGGGCTAGAAGGGGCAGGAAATCTGGGGAGAAAAGGCAGAGAAGCCAGAGCAGATGACTGTGATTCTCAAGATTCAATCATGACTCATGCAGTGGTCGCTAGCAGCATTCATGGTCCCTCTGCTCCTGAGAGAAGCCCACCTGAGACAAAGGGAAAATACAGAGCCCTGCACTTTGCAGTGTTTAAGCCAAAACCCCAAGCTTTTCTCCCTGACCGTGGGAGGCCTTGGATCCAGTCGGTGGGTCTACACACCCCTTTTGTTCTTCTCTCCAACTTCCCCTCTACTTGTCCTGATGTCAATGATCCAGGTCTCAGCTGGCTGGCAGGGGAAGGAGGCTAAGAGTCATCTACAGAAATGGAGTTTCTGAACCTGTTCTGGTTTGGGCGGCTGTCCTTCAAAAAAAAAGAGTAGTCTACAGAATGGATAAATCCCAAAATGGACAGTGTACTCAAGTAGTCGATTACATGTCTAGTGCAAATTAAGAGGGGTGTGTATGAGGCAAACAGCCACCTGCAGGATCGCAGAGGTCTACAGCATGTAAATAAAAACAACTGAGGGCAAGAAGATAATTTCTAGAAAAAGGTGATTTAAACAATATAAATATACAAACAAATGGCAGAAATTAACAAAGAGTGCTTATGATTCTGAACACTAGCTCTTTTCTTCTAAAATAGTGCAGATTGGCCAGGTGAGGTGGCTCACACCTATAATCCCCAGCACTTTGGGAGGCCAAGGTGGGCAGATCACTTCAGCCCAGGAGTCAGGACCAGCCTGGGCAACATAGTGAGACACCGTCTCAATTAAAAAAATAAAATAAACTTTAAAAAAAGGTGCAGAATACCATTTTAAACATAAAAATGTTCAATAGTAGAGGCTTTTATTTCATGGGAATGTCAAAAGAAAAATATATAAATGGCTACTTCAGTCAGACAACGTACAAATGACCCAGTCATTGCTTTCATTGAGTCTTTCCCAGAAGGTGTCCTGCAGACTAGAAGACACAATTCTCCGGTGGTGGGGGAAGTGCCCCTTCCTCATCCCCATCCCTGGGTCCTGCACCCTGGCTTTATTTTTCTCTTTTCACTACCTGACAGATTTGTTTATGGTCTGTTTCCAAGAGGCTGGGCGCTTGCTTTTCCACCTCGTGGACAAGAGCTTTCTGCTTCATGTCATCTGCCCGGGGCAGGGAGGAACCTGAGTGTGAAGGAGTCGCGGTGCCGACAGACCTCAGATGTGCCTAAAGTCACGGTCAACCAGGCAAGAAGATGACCATGACAGTGACACTGCCACCTTAGCACATCAGAAAGTGTTAGAGACCAGCAATGATGAAACTTGCTGAGGAACAGGAAACATTTTAAGAAAATGTGTCATCAGGTCACATAGGGAGAAAGTGGCTAATCTGAAGATGGGAGGCACTCGAAAGTGGCAAGGCACTTCAGAGCAGAGTCTTTCTGTCATTGCAGAGAGATCAAATCAGCTGTTTAAGAGTCAGGCTGCCCTGGGCTCCTCCTAAAGGAGCCAACAACGTAGCACAGCCAGGCTGCCTCCGTGAACTCAGATTCTACTCCCAGAATTAATGGCCTCTGGGTGTTGTGCATTCTCCAGCCTTTCAGCTGTCAAGCTGGGGATCCTTGTGAATGCAGCCGGCAGTGAGAGTTCACAGCCACACACCCACATCCAGCACTGGCTCGGACTGGGGACTCCATGCCTTGGCTTTGCTGAAGCTGCCTCGCTGCATAACCCGACGGCAGGTGCGTTCACCTGCGCACCCCTCCTGCTGTGGGGGATGGGTTGCCATCATTGGTCCACATAAGCCTGGAAACTAAATGAGGCTGTCCGTGTCTGTGGATGGCTTAGAGACAAGGCCAACTGCTAGGCTTCGGGCTTGTCACCCACAAAGTGGGGAGAATAAATCTGCCCCGTGTAACTAAAGAGGTGACTGTAGGGGACTGAATGAGAATGCATATGAAGTGGTTCACAACATTTAACAGGCACAATACCAACACCAGAGACCATATACCTGCCAGTAATAAAGCAGAGAAAGAGGGCCTAGGATGGGAACATCTGAAAGGGAAGAAAGAGGCCAGATCGTAGCTGCCACTCATTGGGGACATGGAGGCACCCACTGTGCTATGGATTTTATATAGGCTATTTTGTTTAAAGGTTATAACCACCCTGTGAAGTGGATACTATTATTTCACAGGTGGGGAAACTGAGGCTTAGTGGGATGTGGGGGAGGTTAAGCAACTTGCCCAAGGCCACACAGCTGTAGTGACAGATATGGAATTTGAACTTGGTCTGTCTGAGTTCAGAGCCTGGAGAGATGGAGAGGAGAATAAAGCCCAGATCAGAAATGTGCTGAAGTTAGAGTTTACTTGAGATCCCCTGGTCTAAAGATCTCATTTAACAAACGAGTAAACTAAGACCCAGATGGCAGAGGTGGACATAAAACCCCCATCGCCTTTCCTGCCCCGTGGGCCATATTCATTCCTGACGCCCAGGCTGTGGCTCCACAGCCATGTGCTGCCACGGGAGATGGCAGGGAAGAGGGTGAGGAAAACTGGCCCTCCTCTCCAGATACTTCTCTCCCCACAGCCGTGCCGCAGCCAGGACACCCCAACTTGCTCTGTCACTCCTTGTCCCATCTGCAGCCCGGGTGCCTCCCCTCTCCACAGCAACACAAGCCTCATTTCCACACTATAGGACAGTGTACCCTGAAAATGTGGGTAAAGCCGGGGAGTGAGGGGGAGGGCAAGTCACAATCAGTATAATAAAAAACTAGAATTGCAGGATTAAAAAAAAATGGCAATACAACATTATTCCTCTCTATTAGCCCAGAACAGTAAGGCCTAGTAAGAAGACATGTCTAACACAGACATTGGTTACAATGAGAGCACCAAATCACCACCTGCCACCAGGCTGTCCGGCAGCAGCATCTCCCTGGAAGAGCTGAAGGGGAAAGGCTTTCAGGAATCCACCCAAGAGCCCTCGGATCTAACCTCTGTCCAAATGCCCTCAGAGATGGGGCACTGGGCACTCACACCTCCCAGGACCCCCTGCTCACTGCTCATTGTAATTATAGTTTTGGCCACCCAGTATATGGCTAAATTTCCTCTACCACTTTAACACTCTGCAGCTCACTGATAGACTTGTTAAAAGATTGCAAAAAAGTTTAGAAGTTCCTCGCAATGTACTTTGAATTTTTAAATTCACTAAGAAGATGCAAGAGACTGCTAATGTGGAATCAGTCTGGGAAGACAACAGAATATAGTGAGAAAAACAGATTTTGATCAAGAAAATGTGTACCAGGGCCAACACTGTCTGCACAGTGGGAACAATAAAAGCTTCCCCACACAATTATGGTGAGGAGTAAATAAGACAGCATGTCTGAAACCACCCAGGACAGGGCTGGGGCGAGGAGGAGCCCTCGGGAAGTGGTAGCGAATCTGAATCTGTACTTTCATCTCCCTGCACTTCCATTTCCCTCGTATCTGAGCAGGGAAAGCCATGCATATGACCTGAAGTAAAATAAGAATGTACGTAATCACTCCCTAAGTGGTAAGAGAGCTAATGAATAACCAACGAGGGCAGCAGATGACAGACCCACTGCAAGGTTTCTTGGACATAATCCTCTAAGTCCACATACTCTGGCAGGTTTCTCAATGCTTCTGGTTCTGTCCATGGGCCTCCACGAAGCAACAGGTTCACATTTACTTGTCCCACACAGGTGGCTTGGGATAGAACACAGTCATCCAGCCCTTCCTAATGGGCAATGATGAAAAAGGGGTAACATTCCTTCTTGGGTGAAGATCACTTCTTGCTACAGAACAGGTTTCTCAGCCTTGGCACTACTGACATTTTGGGGCAGAGGATTCTTTGTTGTGTGTAGGGCTGTCCTGTGTATTGTAGGATGTTTAGCAGCTTCCCAACCCCTACCCACTAGGAGCCAATCACATCTGCTTTGCCTTCCTATGGCAACAACCAAAAATGTCTCCAGACATTGCCAAATGGCCCCTGGGGTTTACAGGCACCCCACTAAATGAGGGGTACTTTAGCACTGAATTTTTCTCCATGACCTCTCTTGGAAAAATGAATAAAGGGGAAAATCCCAGCTGGGTGCGGTAGCCCATGCCTGTAATCCCAGCACTCTGAGAGGATGAGGCGGGCAGATCACTTGAGGTCAGGAGTTTGAGACCAGCCTGGCCAACATGGCAAAACCCCGTCTCTACTAAAAATACAAAAATTAGCCAGGTGTGGTAGAGGACACCTGTCGTCCCGGCTACTCAGGTGGCCGAGGCGGGAGAATTGCTTGAGCCTAGGAGGCGGAGATTGCAGTGAGCTGAGATTGCTCCATTGCACTCCAGCCTGGGCGACAGAGTGAGACTTTTATCTCAAAACAAACAAAAAAACAACAAAAATAACAACAACAAAAAGGGGGGAAATCCCAGGAAGTGAGTGGCCGAACAGTTTCATATCAGAGTTCACTAGCAGGATAACGTTGTTCGTAAGTGAATCATTTTACTCTGACTGCCTGGACTAGTGTTGGATGACAATTACACTCTACTTGCAGTTAATACTACATTCGGCTACAAGAGGTTACTAAACAGATTGTAATAAAAAATAACTGTGGCACAGACCAAATCTACTGTATTACTCTTCTTCAATCTGGAATTTAGATCAATCTGGCAAACACTGACTGTTTCCCTCTTGCTTGTCAGTCACCTTTTGTTAAAAGAGGGGGTGGGAAAAACTACTTTTCAACAAAAGACTTTTAGATTTAAAACCTTTATTTTCCTCCACTTTTAACTAAAATTTTAAGATATGCTGCTGGTCAACATAAAACCCAAAAATAGATGAATTGCAAAATTCAAGAATGATGTATTTAAATAACAGGCTAGTGTTTACCAGCTGCATTAAACGGATGGCTGTGACAGTAGTTCTGCTACATAGAAATTATACTTTGGATAATCACTAAAGGATTAAGAATATCTGTCTACAGAGTTTATTTTATTTTACATTGCTAAGTTTAGTTTTATTTTATTTATTTATTTTTTGGAGACAGAGTCTCACTCTGTTACCTAGGCTGGAATGCAGTGGCACGATCTCGGCTCACTGCAACCTCTGTCGCCCGGGTTCAAGTGATTCTCCTGCCTCAGCCTCCCAAGTAGCTGGGATTACAGGCGCCTGCCACTATGCCTGGCTAATTTTTTTTTTTTTTGTATTTTTAGTAGAGACAGAGTTTTGTCATGTTGGCCAGGCTGGTCTTGAACTTGTGACCTCAGGTGATCCACCTGCCTCAGCCTCCCAAAGTGCTGGGATTATAGGCGTGAACCACTGTGCCCAGCCTAGTGTTATTTTTATGTAATGAGTCAGGATTAATATTTAAATTCGCGAGATATTAGAAATTCTGTCTTTCATAAAGAGGAAATATAGCATCTCGAGAATTCAGACTCTGACATCAGACAGCCTGCATTCAAATCTTGACTTTGCCACCTTTTTGCTGTGTGACTTTGGCTAAATGCTTAATATTTCTATAGATCCAGTTTCCTTTTCGGCAAAATAAGTTTTCACACATCAGGGTTGCTATGAAGATAAGTAAGAGGACATGTGTAAAGCACTCAGCACTGGGCCAAGAAAAGGCTCCATAAATGTTAGGGACACAGGTGTCTGTGGCTCTGAGAGCACTTGGTTATGCGGCGGTCTCACTGCACTCCACCAGCCTTGTGAGATGGGTAAGAAAGCACTCGAAGGCTTCAGAAGCCTTTTCCCTTCTAAACTATTCAGATCATCTTAGCAATTCAAGGAACAGCTGGTCTTGAGAGATGAGACTCGCCCACATCCCCCGGAACCCGTTGGACCCAAGCAGCACACCCAAACCAACCCCAGAAAGAATCCCTGAGCTTTTGCCACAAAACTCTCTCCAAAGATCATGGGACCCTGCATAAACTCTCACTTTTATCCAAGGTCCCTTGGACTCTTTCCTGAACAATTCAGCCCACGGTCACCACCCAGTTGAACATAATAATAGTGCAATAGAGTTTTTTTCCATCCCCAAAACCATGGACCAGGATTCTGCAGTAGAAGGCAAGGCAAACCCAATTGTTCTTAATTTTACACTGACCTTCTGCCTTTGAGACCTGGAAGCCACAGCACTGGTGGACATAAATTCTACTGCCTGCTGCTCCAGATCCAAGGGGAGAGGGTAGCCCTCTGGTAGAAATCTGTCTGTTGCCTCCTGGAAGAGAGGAAACCTGGATTCCTACAGAGTTTGAAATGGCTGTTTGAGGCTGAAGGGAGGGGTTGATGAAAGTCAATAGCTGTTTCAACATATCTGGCTTGACCGGCCCTGCTGAGGCCACTAACTCTTGAGGACATCTTTGGCTGGGTCTCAAGGGGTTTGCATGTTTCAGAGCACAGGCCCTAAAGCCAAATGATGGATGTTCTGGACATCACAAAGTTCCCTGTGTTTGAGTGTGCGCCAAGGCAACGTAGGGAACTGCAGGGCAGGGAGGCAGCAGCCTGGGGTGTGGACATGACGTGCTGAGCTGTTTTAAATGCCCAGAGGATGGCACAGCTGGAAAAGGAGAACTGTCTTAGCCAATTGAGCTTGGCTAACATGGCAAACACTCACCATCCTAATGGTTCTTATTTTACAAGGACACCAAAGGTCCCGTCCATGGAATGCTACGAAGTAGGTATGATGCACTGAAAGCTCAATCCCCAGGGAGGGAACATACAAATCGCACAAACTCATACTGCTGGAAGCAGGTGAGGCCAGGAGAAACACCTAGAGTCAGCTTACTTTGTTCACAGGCTTCTCTGGAATCTTTACGGACACCTCAGCTGGTTTTCCCTTCTTTGATGGCGTTCTCTTGATTTTGGGTGAGTGGAATTTGTCCATCAGCTTCATGGTGAAGGAAGAGAGATGAGAACGCTGAGAGTCTGAAAACAAAGAGGGTACTGACTGTTAGATGCAAGTGGGAAGAGGCGACGGTTCATTGACCTTTTGTGGAAATGAGCAATGTCCCCAAACCCATCTTTTTTCTTGGCTGTTGAGAGTTTCAAAGGAAAGGACGTATGGATCCACTACAAAACATTTCTGCTTACATGCTTCAATTTTTGCAATTTTCATCAAGGAATTGTGGAAATCAAAGGCAGTCCAAATAAATATGGAAAAAGAACTTGCAAATATTCCTAAGTGTCCTTACAGAGTTTGTGTGATGATCTAACTAACATCCAAGGGAACTGGCTAAGAAGAAAGAACACCCAGTCAAATCACAGATGTGTAAGATGTGAGAACTGGAAAGGAAGGCCCTTTCGAATCAACCTCTTCATTCTTTAGGAAACTGCAACAAGTGACATGTGCAAGGCTCTGGAGTTGGCAGCGGTGACTGAACTAGAAGTAAGGTGTTCAAAACCCTCTGGGCCCTGGTGAAAGACTAAATGACTTGCCCCAAAGATCAGGAATTAAGACTAGGACATCTGTTCTCGCCACTCCTATTTGACACTGAACTGGATCAGACCTAAATGTAAGAGTTACAACTCTCAGAGTAAACCTCTCGGAAAAAAACAGGAGTTTTTGTGACCTTGAATTTGACCACGTTTTCTTAGATACAAAACCAAAAGCACAAAGTTACAAAATAAAAAAATAGAAAATTGGACTTCATCAAAACTAACAACTTTTGCACTGCAAATACTACTACTAGGAAAGTGAACAAACCCACAGGATGAAAGAAAATACAGTCATGTGTTGCTCAAGGACAAGAATAAGTTCTGAAAAATGCATCATTAGGCAACTTCGTTGTGCAAACGTCAGAGAATACTCAAATGAACCTAGATGGAATAGCCTACTACACACCTAGGCTATATGGAATAGCCCATTGCTCCGAGGCTACACACCTGTACAGCATGGTATTGTACTGAGTACTGCAGGCAACTGTAATACAATGGTATTTGTGTATCCAACCATATCTAAATGTAGAAAAGGTATGGTAAATGGTATAAAAGATTAAAAATTCCACCTGTGAAAGGCACTATCACGAATGGAGGCTGCAGGCCTACAAGTTGCTCTGAGTATATCAGGGAGTAAATGTGAAGGTCTAGGACACTCCTGTACACCAGGGTAAACTTCATAACCATGGCACATTTAACCTTCACTAAATTTATTTTTAAAATGTTCTTTCTTCAGGAAGTTAACCTTAGCTTACTGTAACTTTTTTACTTTATAAACTTTTAATTAAAAAAAAACATTTTTATTCTTTTTTTTTTTTTGAGACGGGGTCTCACTCTTTTGCTAAGACTAGAGTGCAGTGGTGTGATCACAGCTCACCGTAGCCTGGAATTCCTGGGCGCAGACACCATCCTGCCTCAGCCTCTTGAGTGGCTAGGACTACAGGCAAGTGCTACAATGTCTGGCTCATTTTTAAACTTTTTGTAGCGATAAGGTCTCACTATGTTGCCCAGGTTGACAAAAATATTTTCTTTTTTTATATTCTTATTCTTTAAGCTTTTTTCTATTTAAAAAATTATTATTATTTTTTTACTTTTAAAACTTTTCATTAAAGACAAAGATAGACACACATTAATCAGCCTAGGTCTTCAGGGGCAGGATCATCAGTATCACCATCTTCCACCTCCCCATCTTGCCCCACTGGAAGGTCTTCAGAGTAATAAAATGCATGGAGCTGTCATCTCCTATGATAACAATGCCTTCTTTTATAACACCTCCTGAAGGATCTGCCTGAGGCTGTTTTACAGTTAACTTTTTTGTTTTTAGTAAGCAGAAGCATACTTTCAAATAATGATAAAAAGTAGAGTAAATCCATAAACCAGTAACATAGTCATTTATTATCATTACCAAGTACTACGTACTGTACATAACCAGATGTGCTATATATTTACACCAGCATCACCACAAACATGTGAGTAATGTATTGCGCTGGATGTAATGATGGCTACATAAGGCGAGGCGACAGGAATTTTTCAGCTCTATGATAATCTTATGGGACCATAAGATTATAATGTGGTCTGCCTTATATATGTTATAATGTGGTCTGTCACTAACTGAAATGTCGTTATGCAGAGCATGACTCTATTTGAAAATCATATGCAGCTGTCCCTTAGCATCATCAGGGGCTTGGTTCCAGGATCCCCTTCGGGGATCAAAATCCATGATGCTCAAGTCCCTTATATAAAACAGTGGAATATTTGTGTATGACCCACACACATCCTCCACATGCTTCAAATCATCTATAGATTACTTACGATACCAAATACAATGTAAGTGTTATGTAAATAGTTATACTTTATTTTAAAATTTGCATTATTACACTGCTATTTTTATTGCTTTTCCCTGCATATTTTTGACCATGACTGAATCAGAGGCTGCAGAACCCATGGATATGGAGGGCCAGCTATACCTGATAAGGGACTTGTATACAGAAAACATTAAAAAATTCTTACAGCTCTAGAATAAAAGGCATATAACCCAATGTAAAATGGGCAAAGAATTTGAGCAGACATTCTCCAAAGAAGATACACAAATTGGCAATAAGCACATGGAAAGACGGTCAACATAATTAGCCACTAAGGAAAAGGTAAAGCTTCACGCACACTAGGTCTAATAAAAAAGACAGTTCCAAGTGTTGGTGAGGACTGGAGAAACTGAACGCCCTACACATTGCTGGTAGGAATGTAACATGGTTTCTCTGCTTTGGAAAATGTTAGGAGTTTCTCACAAGATCACAGAGTTGACATGTGACCCAGAAATTCCACTCCTGGGCAGATTTGCGAGAGAAATGAAAGCCTAAATCCATGTGACTTGTACAGGTAAGTCAAAGGAAAGCTCACAGCAACATTATTGATAATAGCCAAAGGTGGGAAAAACTCAAATGTCCACGTTTGTGAATGACTAAATAAAATGTATTATATCCATACAATGGAATATTATTTGGCAGTAAAAATAAATTAAGTACGGATCAGCTCCAACACAGTTGAACCTTGAAAACATTATCTAAGCTAAAGCAGCCAGCTACAGAAGACCATATATTGTATGATTCCATTCATTTGAAATGTCCAGAATAGGCAAATCCATAGAGACAGAAAGTAGATTGGTGGTTGCCTAAGACTAGACGGGGCAGAGAGATGGAGAGGGGCTGCTATAATCAGTATGGAGTTTTTTCTCCTAGTGTACAAAAGTATTCTAAAATTAGAATATGGTGATGGTTGTATAGCCCAGGGAATTACTAGAAAAAAAAAGAACTGTACCCTTTTTGAATGAATTGTATGATATGTGAATAATATAACAATAAAACTATTTTTAAAAAAAAGCCCACTGGCAGTCTTCCTTTATCTCAGCATTATTACAACCGGTTCCAGTGTCTGAAAACATCTTATTAATCGATTTATTTAAACCTGTCTCCTCACAAGAATGCAAGTTTGGCTGGGCGTGGTGGTTCATGCCTGTAATTCCAGCACTTTGAGAGGCTGGGGCGGGAGGATCACTTAAGCCCAGGAGTTGGAGCCTAGGCAAAAGAGTGAGACTTCGTCTCTACCTACAAAATATTAGCTGGGCATGGTGGTGCACACCTGTAGTCCCAGCTACTCAGGAGGCTGAGGTGGGAGGACTGCTTGAGTCCAGGAGTTAGAGGCTACAGTGAGCACTGCACTCCAGCCTGGGCAACAGAGCGAGACCCTGTCTCAAAAAAATAAAGGCTTGGGGGACAAGTTTCCTGAGGACTGTACCTGTCTTGTTCATGCTTGTTTTCCCAGTGCTGACGTGGTAGTTGGCGCATAGAAGGTAATCAGTAAACATACATTCAACAAATGAAGAAACCAACCAACAACAAAAATATCCCAGGAAGAAGACTGCTTCTTTCAGTAACAGCAGAAAATACTTGAAATTGACTGAAAATTAAGCAATAAAACACTGTCCTACGCAATGGAAAAATAAATACCTGTAGTTTTAAAAATAAAAAGCACCCCCTCTGTCAAGTTTTTCCAGCAATTTAGCACAACAAAACGAAACAGAAAACCAAACAAAACAACCCTCCAAATAAACAGCATGGCACCTTGCACTACACAGCTCTCACTCTGTCTACCATTGCTGCATGTGACTTAACAAGGCCAAAGTTCAATTCCCTTGCTAAAGACCTTCCAGGTGGCCAGGCAGGATCAGATAAACTATCTACCCTTTGCAAATTACCTAGGCACCCACTGCGCTCTGGACCAAAGAGAAAAGCCAGGGCCTGACCTGCATTCACATATGGTCAAACCAAACAGCTTCACAGCTGTGTGATGGCCAGAGCTGCAGAAAGCCCTTCTTAGTCCCCAGATGGGGACACAAGTCAACAGGAAGCTGCTGCACCTGGCTAGCTCACCTGGAACAGCTCAACAGGGTCAGGAGGCTCTCAACACCAGCCCTCATATGTCAGCAGTCATCCCTCGCATTCAAGTGAACTGGGATGGTGTGACTTCTCCCACTCCCTTCTGTCCTGCCTCTTCTCTCTCCCAACCCAAGCAGGGTGGATCCCATTTACAGTTTATACTTCCTTCTTTATACTTCAACATGGATGTGAACAGTCTAATCCTTCATGTGATGCTTAAGAGGGTGTGCACTGTTAGCCAGGCCTGGTGGTACGTGCCTATAGTCCCAGCTACTCGGGAGGCTGAGGCAGGAGAATGGCGTGAGCCCGGGAGGCGGAGCTTGCAGTGCAAGATTGCACCACTGCACTCCAGCCTGGGTGCCTGCCACCACGCCCGGCTAATTTTTTTGTATTTTTAGTAGATGCGGGGTTTCACTGTGTTAGCCAGGATGGTCTCAATCTCCTGACCTCATGATCCACCTGCCTTGGCCTCCCGAAGTGCTGGGATTACAGGTGTGAGCCACCGCGCCTGGCCAAAAAAATTTTTAAAAGGGGGGTGTGCACTGGAGTCAGAATGCTTGCATTCAAATACTTACACATTATCTCTCTAAATCTTTCCCTCATTTTGTCTGGAAAATGAGTGAGATAACATTGTATTTCTTGAGATGGCTGATGTGATGTAGATTAAATGAGATATTTACTGTGGATAATGCAATAAGGTGTTTCACAAGATGCCTGGCACACGGCACCTGCTCAACACAAGGAGCTTGGATGCATAGCAAGGTCAATCGATTCCAAATTCTTATTTCCCAGCTGCTTCCAGAACTTCATCCAGTTATTCTGCAACACTGAACATTTAACTCACTATCCTAAGTAAATGAGGACCTTATAAATGCCCACTCTTCTCTTCCTTTGGCACTGAACCAGAAGTCTCAATCTGGCCTTTAGCCTATTAGTCTATTTCCTTCTTTGGTTTACCTGCCTCCCTGCATACGGATCCTATTGCTGTCCTTACCCCATGTCTTCTGATGGCGGCCCCACAGTGTCCCTAAAAGACACAGCCTCTTCCCTTACCAGGCAGGTTCCCAAGTCAGATGGGCTGTCAGAGCAGTTTCCTAATCCATGCGACTTCTACCCTGGTAAGTAGGACTGAAGCAGGGAAAGCAGACACAAATGGGGAAGTCTGGGCAGGATGTGTGGGTTCTCTGGCGGTCAAAGATCTTCAGGCTGGGTGAGCCAACTTCCGCTTTCTCCACCGTCTACTGCCCTGAGTTGCTGTTCAGGCAGGCATGGGGCTAAGGAGATGGCAAGATTCACAACTGCGCCGTCATGACCAGGGCGGAACTGGGGTAGACAAGTGAGGTGTAGAGGTCGATCACCAAAAAACCCTCTCAGGTTCACGCAAGGGCACGGACCAACTAAGGGCACCTCTGCCTATGAGCTGTTGACGGAACTCAAGAGGTTTATTATTGCACTCACAATTCTCGTCTGCCTTGGGCACAGCTGGGAAACCATGTCAGCACCTAAAGACAGTGGAATGCCTACCAATAAATCCCCCTCCTCAGGGTATCTGCCTCAGAACAGCCAGCTCTAGCACAAGAAGCCATAAATCAGGCAGAGAGAAGAGATTCTTTCAAATGACAACCAACCTTCTCAATGCTGGAAATCGAGGACAGCACTAACTAGGACACTATGTTTGTCATATTCTTCTTGAAACCTTGGGTTAGCAGCACAGGCTTCAGGTGATTCTCAAGGTCATTCACACTATGCCTTTGAGTGCTGAGGAGGTACTATAATGCCTTGCAACAGCAGGTTGGGGAGGAAACGACAGGTGCCCTCGCATGAACACTGCTGTTAGGGCAATCTTGCCAACAGCTCCAGACAGGCAGGCAGACAGACAGACAGACAGACAGACGCACTCTCCCTGCCCCTTTCTCATGCACGTCAATCATCCGAGGTGGAGGGCGACGTGAAGGGAGTGTTCCCACATGACTGCTGCGTCGCAGGCAGTGCCACCAACCACTCTCTTGCTATTCCACTGCTTTTCACACTTAGGAAGTTACACTGTAGATTTTGTATATGCGTCTTTTTAGTAATTTTCTAGAACTGAAGTTAAAACAAAAAATTAAAAGATTTCATACAAATATATATACACATAAGTTATAGGGAATGAATCAAATCCAGACACCCACCATCTGGCCTAGCAAACAGAACCTTCTGCAGTGATGGAGGCGGCCGGTACTTGAACTGTCTAACACGACAGGCACTAGTGGCTACTGAGGCCTGATTGTGGCTGAGGCACTGAACTGTGAGTTAACTGTGTAAACAGCCCCTGGGCTGGTGACTGGCACACTGGATGGTGCAGCTCGAGAAGCGGATGGATTCCACTGGTGCTGCCACGTGCTCCTCTGCAGCCACACCTCTTCCCTACAGGCAGCCCGACTCTGACTTTCAGACTTATCATCCCTTACTTTTCAGGACAGTTTATATCGACATATACAGTTTAACTTATAAGTTTGTGAACGTTAACTAAGTGATGGCATACTGTAAAGATTCTCACGCTCTTGCTTTTTTACTCAATAGCAGGCCTGACACTCAGGCATGCTGGGGTGTATCAGTGATTTCGTTTTCAATGCTGAGAAATTCCGTAGATTCCATAATCCCAGCTTTATTTATCTGCTCTCCTGTCAGTGGACGCTGGGTCACTTCCAGCATTTTTGCTTTAATAAACAATGCTGCTCATACATGTCTCCTGGAACACATGCCAACAGTCCTCTAAGAGCAGAACGGCTGGATTTTAGGGTATATGCCACATTGATTCTTACAGATATTGCAAAATGATTCTCCCCAGTGGCTATGCCACTTTACAGTCCCACTAGCAAGGTTAGGAGAGTCCTAGTTGCTCCATATTCCTCCCGGCACCTGGGGTTGCCAGACATGCACACTTTCCCACATGGCCATGTCTAAGAAAGGACACAAAAGTCCTCCTTCATCTGGAAATGCCAATACTGGTGTATTTTATTGTGATCTATCCAATCTGTGACAGCAACTTCAAGTTCACCTGAACTTAAGAACAGAAAGCCTCAGACTCTTGCTCCATGTGACATTTACCCCAAGGTCAGAGACTCCCAATGACTAATCTGCTAGTCATTCCTTCCAGAGGAAGGGTGGCTTATATGAGCTCACAAACAATTTCTGTATAAATGACTGTGATGTTACCAACAGCAGCCACTTTCTTGGGCAACCATCGCAGGCTACAGATCTGGCTGTCGGATGAATGTCCTTCTCTACCGAGAGAGAAAGAGGATGGGCCGGAGGAGAGGATGTAGCCTGCTCACAGAATCATGTCTCAACAGAAAACCAAGCAGAACAGAAAGACATCAAAGCCAACCCAATTTCTTCAAGTGGTCTGCCAGATGCCAATATTTCAGTCTTAAATTTTTAACTTGCCCCTCGGCCAGGCTTAACAATGGTCTCAGCCTGTTGCTGACAAATGTGGCTATCAACTGGCCTTCTTTCTGTGTCACTTGCAGCAGCAGCTGGGATCCCAACTTAGCAGTGGTTTCTGTCTCAGCTTAATCTCTCACCAGGGATGGCGGGGAGTCTCTAAACATCAACCACGCAGGATCACAAAGTCAAGGGCAAGGTGGACAACTTCGAGGCAGCCAATCTTGAGAAACGCTGTGGCTGCTAATTCCTCATTCCCTGTCTTCTACTGGGCTCAGAAGTCGAGCACTGGGAAGGATTTAGAGATCACTTATTTAATCCACATTCCCCATTTTCCAAATGCATAAAAAGGACAAATGGAGTGGAGGCGTGATTGAGGACATTAGGAAGGGCTTTTTTAAAGATGAGGATTTCACATTTTTTAAAAGTCTTTTCACTTGTCTAGGATTTTGTGGACTGCAAGGTAAAGATGGAGACAGAGGGCTGTGGGCACAGGAGGCAGCACAGCTGAAGTCTGTGGCTTTTTTTTTTTTAAACCTATTTATTTATTTTATCTTGAGACCAGGTTACGAGACTGGCTAATTTTTGTATTTTTGGTGGAGACGGGGTTTCGCCATGTTGCCTAGGTTGGTCTCGAACTCCTGGGCTCAAGGGATCCTCCTATCCCAGCCTCCCAAAGTGCTGGGACTACAGGCGTGAGCCATCACGCCAGGCCTGTGTGTCTTTGTTTTAACTTGAGCTCGGCCACTAACCTGGGCAAACTTTTTACCCGAGCCTCTGGTTCCTCACCTAGAGGAAAGCCATAGCCACAGACCTAGCTCCTCCTCAGGTAATTGTGGGGATTAAATGTGACCCGTGAGTAAAGCATGTAGCCAAGCACCTGATATATAGCAAATACTTAGTACATGGCAGCTATTATTGTCATGTGATAACCTCGTCAGGTCTCTGCCAACACTTAAAAAGGCAAAAGCTAAAAATAACCCCAGTCTAGTCGAGCCAAAAGCAACCTGGAGTTATATTTTTCTTTTTTTTTTTTTGATATGGAGTCTCACTCTGTCGCCCAGGCTGGAGTGCAGTGGCGCGATCTCGGCTCACTGCAAGCTCCGCCCTCCCGGGTTCAAGCCATTCTCCTGCCTCAGCCTCCTGAGTAGCTGGGACTACAGGCGCCCGCCACCACGCCCGGCTAATTTTTTGTATTTTTAGTAGAGACGGGGTTTTACTGTGTTAGCCAGGACGGTCTCGATCTCCTGATTTCATGATCCGCCCACCTCGGCCTCCCAAAGTGTTGGGATTACAGGCATGAGGCACTGCGCCCGGCCTGGAGTTATATTTTTCTAACAACTTTCACATCAAAAGATCCTCTGTCTTACTTAATATACAACTAGTCCTGTTAAAACAGAGGGAAAACAATATTTGAAGTTTTGCAATTCCAAAGACTCTTTTGTCATGAAAATCCATTCCTACTACCCAATTGTTCAGGAAGTCTACTGGATAACTACGACGCTGCTAATGGGAATATTAAGCCTATCTTTTAAACAATTTTCAAACAATCTCATTATAAAAATCCAAGCACTGTAAAAATATATAACGTAGAAGGTAAACATTTCTCATAACTCCACATACAGCAGAACTATTTTTTTCACTTTTTTTTTTTTTTTTTTTTTTTTAGATAACAAGCCATTGTGGGCATTTTCCAATGTGAGTGCAGTTAATGGCTGCATGATGCTCTGCTGGATGGCAACCACAGTGTATTTATGCAGTCAGGCCCCCGAATGAATACATTCTAACTTCTGCTCTTCAAACAATGCTGCGTTGATGAACACCCTCAAGCTGGCCTGTCTGCGCCCTTGTATGGTGAGACAGACTCCTAGGGATGGAGTTGTTCGGTCACAAAGGACGGGTATGGGAAGCTGGATGCGACATAGTCAAACTGTCCCGTACTGAGCTGAACGCAGCCAGCACTGCCTGCCCCAGAGTGGGGCCCTGGATGGCGGCAGAAGGGGTGAGGAGGGATTCTGGGTCCCGGGGCCTTCTCGCCTATGCAGGAAACCAGGCTTTACCTTGGATTTGGGTTAAGATCTGACAGAACCACCCTTTTCATTTTATTTGCATAACTGGTAAGCATTACAAAGAGATTCAGAATCACAAAAGGCAACATTCAAATGGCCAATAAACATATAACAAGGTGCTCAATTTGTCATCAGGAAGCAGTACATTAAAACCACAGAGCTACCACAACAAACATGCCTGAACAGATAAAAAGAAAAAACAGGGAACACTATCGGTGAGGATGAAGAGAAGGGGGACTCTCTACCCTGCTGACTGACAGCCACCCACTATGGCTGAACACATCCTTCCTCTCCAGCCCAATAACTCCACTCCAAAGGATGCCTGTGTGAGGTCACCATCAGACATGTACCAGAATATCACAGCAGCGCTCGGTGAATGCCTGTCGACAGCAGGACGGGTGAACCGTGGCACCGTCGCACAGTGGAATACCATGCAATCGACACCCATGACATGGATGGTTCTCACGAGTGTAGAGAGAGGCCAGATTGAAAAGAGTACGTTTTATACGATTCCATTTATATAAATGCAAAACAGACAAATTTAATCTATTATTTGGGGATTCAAGATAGTGGTTATGCTCGGGGACTGGGGGGTGGTTAACTGGCAGGCGACATGAAGCAGTGGGCTTCTGAGGTGACGGTTATGGCCTGTTTCTTGATCTGGGGGTTGGTTGCACAAGTGTGTTCAACTTGTGAAAATCCTGCAAGCTATCTACATAAGGTATGCGTATATACTTTCTGATGTATAGTATATTCCAATAAAAAGGTGAAATAAACTAGATACAAAGGTCTAAGATTCTTCTGAAAAAGAGCCCACATGATTTTTATATGGGTCAGATTAACAACTGCAAAGTTCATTTACAACTTAAGGAAATTCCATTCCCTAAAACAAACAAATGTATTTACCCATGAATATTCCAGAATGAATATCTTCCCTAAGAACTCTGAATTGACTATCTCAGGAAGAGCCTGTGAATATCTCAGGAAACTTTTGTTTCATCTTTTTAAAAATAATAAAAGATAACACCTACATAAATGTATACATTCTTAGGATCTTAAATCACCAGTAAATAAACATTTTCCAATCTCTTCTCCCTTATTGTATGAAAAATTCTAGGAACTTAATATAAATACAATTGAATCTTATAATGTTTTATGTTTAACCAAGATTGAATCAATGTACTTTTAATAATAGTATCTATCTCATGAGGTTCGCCTAAGAATTAAAGCCAAAACTCATTCACTGACTTTTTAGGCATCTCATCTGTGCCTTACATCAGCGGTGAGGCCCCACCCACCCGGCCTGCTCATACACTGCACCAGCCATTCTCTCCTCTCCCCACCACCAGGTTTCCTTCTGCTGTGTGTCACTTCACGTCTGCACATACACATGGTAGATCTCCCCCATCTTAAAAAAACTCAAGTCCTTAAGCCCACCTTCTCCTCCAGCTACTCCCACGTTTGTTTCTCTAAATTGCAAAACCACTTGAAAGACTTGCCTATATGCTGTCTGCAGTTCCTTTCCTCTTATTCTTCATTTTCCCCCAACATTTTATTTTTTGAGACAGGGTCTTGCTCTGTTGCCCAGGCTGGAGTACAGTGGTGTGATCCCAGCTCACTGTAGCTATGACCTCTGGGTCTCATGTTATCCTCCTGAGGAGGTGGGACTACAGGCATGCGCCACTATGCCTGGCTAATTTTTTTTTTTTTTTTTTTTTTTTTTGACATGGAGTCTCACTCTGTCACCAAGGCTGGAGTGCAGTGGCACGATCTCAGCTCACTGCCTTCCTGGTTCAAGTGATTCTCCTGCCTCAGCCTCTTGAGTAGCTGGGATTACAAGCACGCATCACCATGCTTGGCTAATTTTTTTTGTATTTTTAGTAGAGACATGGTTTCACCATTTTGGCGAACCTGGTCTCAAATTCCTGACCTCAAGTGATCTGCCTGTCTCGGCCTCCCAAAGTGCTAGCCACCACGCCCAGCCCTGGTTAAGTTTTGTTCGTTTTGTAGAGATGGGGTCTCACTATGTTGCCTAGGCCGGTCTCGAGCTCCTGGGCTCAAGTGATCCTCTTGCCTCAGTCTCCCAAAGTGCTGAGATTACAGGTGTGAGCCTTCACGCCTGGTTCCAACGTTGTATTTTGGAAAAAAAAAAAAAAAATCAAATCTATTGATGTGCTGAAAGAATATTATGAAGCAAACATCCACATACCCTTCACCTAGATTCACCAACCGTTAACATTCCGCCATGCTCGCTTTCCATCCCTTTTCTTTCTCTCACTATCACAGAAACACACATGCAAATTTATTTTTCATCAAAGCAACTGAAAGTTGCACACATTATAACACATCTCTAAATACTACCAGCTGTCTCTCTCCTAGGAACAAGGACATTCTCCTGCATAAATAACATAATAACATTATCATACCCAAGATATTTAACACTGACATAGTATTTGCTCCATAAGCAAATTTCTCTAATCAGATTCTCTATAGCTTTTTTTTTTTTTTTTTTAAATCCAAGATCCAATTAAGGAGCATACATTGCATCTGGTTGTCATGCCTCTCCAATTTCCCTTATCTAGTCTGGAGGCAGAAGGGAGGGGACTGGCTTTTGGACATTGATATATTTTGAAAAGTGCCTGCCAGTTGTCTTGGAGGAGGTCCCCTGTAAGTTGGATCTGCCTGTTCCCTGTCATGAGATTCAGGTAATACATGTTTGGTAAACACAGTTTCTGGGTGGTATGTGCTTTCTACTGTATTATTGATCAGTTATTGATAATGCTAAGTTCGATCACTTGGTTAAGGTGGTATCTGCCAAATTTCTCCACTGCGATGATATAGTTTCTCCTTTGTAACTAAAAAGTAATCTGTATTGCAATTTGAGATTTTAAGCATCTTGTTCTCTAACAAATTTTCACTGCATAGTTTGGCATCCACTGATGATCCTTCTGTGAATCTTTATTTTACTGGTGGTTACACATTGGTGATTATGAATTATTCCTCGATATTTGTTGGCTGGCATTCCTTTATAAGTAATAGGCCCCCACCCCTTACTTTTTTTGGTATCACTATGGACCTGGGTGTTCACTTATTATTCAGCGTGTTATAATCCATTATAATCATGCCCTTTGATGTTCAAACTTCCAAACTTGGCCAGAGGGAGCCCCCATCAATCTTTGAACACTTCTTTGGTTTTTGATGCAAAAGAAGCTCCAGAATCACCCTGTACCTTCCCTACCCCATTTCTAAAGGAAATCAGCTTGGAATCTGCCATTTCTTTAATGTACCCTAGCTCCTTTTGGTGGGGAGTGGTATTTAGAAACCAAGATCTGGGCATTAGATGTGCTCTTTGCCACTGGGATGTCACTGTTCTATGTCCTTTCAGTGGACAAAGCTAGGAGAGAAATATGTACATATATTTAATGTACATATATATAATTCAATATGAGTATGTGTATATATATATATATATATTTTAAATCATAAGTTAATACTGTTATTTCTTACTGCAAGCCAACACCACTGGGTTCTTCCTCCTTCCTTGATTCCATATTTGCAGCTCCCTTCCACAACAGTGAGAACCCTGGTTTCTAACATCATCAATCTACTCATTTGCCTTATCCTACAATAAACACAAAATTTCTTCAGAATTGCTACACGAATATCATTAACAACTACTAAAGGTAAAAGTTCAAGATTTTTTAGCAATTCTTTTAGTCCTTAGAATATATCCTGTGACGGGCATACAGCAAGTACTGAGTTCAAAAAGATATTCTAATTCTTTTTTCTGTGTGGGTTATATTATCATTTAATATACAGTTAGGTTTATTTTTACTGATACTCAATTTCAGGATTTTTTCTGAATTTGTAAAACATTTATATAGTTCAGAAGTTAAAAAACTACATAACTTCTGGTTTATCCCTCATTTACACAGAAAATAAGTAGTATATCCATCCTTATTTCCTCTTCTTACAAATACTGTATTAGACATCCACAGGAGCCTGAATTAGGCAGTTCAAGAGAAGTGAAGGAGCCAGGTGAAGGCTAGGGGTATATATTCGGGAGCTGTCGGCATATACACAGTACAGGAAGCTAGAAGACCAGTGGAGGCCCTCACGGACATGTGTAGATACAGAAGAGGGCCAGATGACTTCATTGTTGGGTGGTCTCATTACACAACACAAGCTCTTGGTGATTCCCTTGGACATTTGACAGGTGGCTCAAACACAAGTCTAAAACTGTATCTCTGAAGCTTCCTCCCAAACCTGCTTTGAGCACATCTTGGTAAACAGGACATTTCACACTTCCAGCAGCTCAGGTTAAAATCCTTGATTCTTCTCTTTTGCTTGAGTCCATCCGGCAATCCTTTGGCAAATCCTGTGAGTTCTACCTTAATGGTACATTCAGAATCCACCACTTCTCACCATGTGCACCACGGTCAACCTGGCCAGAGCCATCTTTATTCCTCAAATGGACGACCGTGATGGCTTTCTAACTGTCCCCTGCTCCTTGCCCTCCCCATTCTCAACTCTGCAATCAGAGTAGTCCTTATAAGAGCTAAGTCTGGCTATGTCACCCTTCTGTTTGAAAACCTCTGATGGCATCTCTTCTCCCTCAGAGAGGCCCTGTGTGATTTGCACCCAACCATGTGCCGCCCCAACCAACCCCCTCCCCACCTCTGAGAGTAAGCCCTCCATGGTAAGCCTGTTCTCCGATGTCCACCAGATGGGGAGGCCTGACAAGTGCAAAGCCACTATGAGTGGTTGGGTAATGTTGGTCTAATCCTGGGACTCAATACTGGGAAGCTCCCTGGGCTCTTAGAACAAGCTGCATCCTTTAAGCAAGGCTTTAGAAATCAAGGTGATATTTGGGTCTCCATCTATCTACCTTACTGTCTTCTTTTCCAACTTTCAGAATTCAGGGGACAGAGAAGGGTTCTACTTACTAGTCCTTTGAGACCCCAATGAGAGAATCAAATCTCATTCATTTTGGAATCTGGCACTTAGCCCAATAACTGGCACATCATAAAATAAATAAGTGCTTGTTAGCAAACAGATAAAAGAATCAATGAATGAACCCTGTAACAACCAACAGCTATGGCATTCAGTCTACACCAGACGGTAATATCAGATTAGAGATGTAGATAAGATGGTTTATATGGATTTTTAATATCATTCTCTAAGTAGTTCTAGCACACGAGTCAGAGACAACTCACTCAGGAACTTTCTTTGGTGGGACGCTTCAGCCTGGGTTACTAGAACATCTGTTGTTCAAGCTACCTCCAGGGAATAGACAAGAAAGATTATACTGTTCACCCTCCTCCTCTAGGTTCTAATGGACTCTCTGGACCAGTACTATCCAATAGAAATATAGTGTGAACCACATATGTAATTAAAAAAAAAATTTTTTTTTTTTTTTGGGAGACAGAGTCTCACTTACCTTGTCCCCCAGGCTGGAGTGCAGTGGCAAGATCTTAGCTCACTGCAAACTCCACTTCTTGGGTTCAAGTGATTCTTCTGCCTTAGCCTCCCGAGTAGCGGGGACTACAGGTGCCTGCTACCACGCCTGGCTAATTTTTGAATTTTTAGTAGAGACAGGGTTTCACCACGTTGGCCAGGCTGGTCTCGAACTCCTGATCTCAAGTTATCTGCCCATCTCAGCCTCCCTAAGTGCTGAGATTACAGGCATGAGCCACTGTGCCCAGTCTTCAAAATATTTTTTAATTAACCCAATTTATCTAAAGTATTATTACAACACGTAATATAAAAATGATTAATGAGCTATTTACCTTCTTTTTCTTTCATATTAATCTGCTGTGGATTTTTTACTTCAGCACATCTCAGATGGCATTGGCCACATTTCCAGTGCTGCTGGACTAGACGCACAGCCTGTGCCCTCACCTCCTGTGATGGGACGGCTGGCACATGAAGCAAAGAGCCTTGGCCTGGTTGGATCTGCCTGCTTCAGGGTGGAGTGCTGAGGTCTTGAGGGTGGCACTTCCTGCTCGCCTTCAAGGCATTCTTTTTTTTGGAGAGTCTCACTCTGTCACCCAGTCGGAGTGCAGTGGCACGAACTCGGCTCACTGCGATCTCCACCTCACGGGTTCAAGTGATTCTCCTGCCTTGGCCTTCCTAGTAGCTGGGATTATAGGTGCCTGCCACCACGCCTGGCTAAGTTTTGTATTTTTAGTACAGACGGGATTTCAACATGTTGGTCAGGCTGGTATCAAACTCCTGACCTCCAGTGATCTGCCCGTCTCGGCCTCCCCAAAGCGCTGGGATTACAAGTGTGGGCCACTGCGCCTGGCCAAGGCATTCTTATTACCACTCAACAGATGAGGAGACCGAGTCACAGGCAGCTTCCTGCTCGCCTTGGGCAGGGCTCAGGGCAGCACTGGAGTCCCAGGCTATGCAGCCCTCCCACACCCTCTTCCTACACGGAGGTACTGCCCCATTTCCTCCTCCACAGTACCTGGTACAGGGACAAAGATTGCTGGGTGATGGCCTCAAGAAATGTCACTGTGCAAGGTCTGGTGATGGAATGCATGGAAAAAGAGGCAGTCTTCTATTGTTTCAAGAGAGGAAATCTCTACCATCATAGCTTCCCAACATTCCAGACTGATTTTCTCTGAAGGCAGGGACCACGGTCATTCAAAGGGGAACTGCCGCCATGTCCTATGGCTATGACATGGGGCAAACAGAAGTGGCACTCATCTCTACACGCCTGGCCTAAGGCAGCCTACCCACGTATTCCCGTCCCACCCACATCTCAGATGGAAGAGAAAGGCCGTCATCTTCTGTGATGCTGAGTCAGCTGGCCTCCCTGGGGCTTGCTTTTCTCTGCTGTAAAATGGGAGTAGTGATCTTTACCTCACTGGGCCGCTGGGAGGATGTCATACAGTACTGCACATACAGTCAGTCACTCAGCCCAGTCCTGGCACTTAGTCAACATTCATAAATGTCATCTGTGGCCACCAGACAGTTAAAAAATATACTACTTTTTGGGATAAATGCCACCATCTTTAGTGGACAGCTGTTATTTCTTAACACAACTGGCTTTAAAAATAGAGAAAAATTCCAATAACTTAAGCATCTCCCAGGATTTAAACAGAACCCACAGCCCCCATCAGGTAAACTTTTCCGTGTGAACAAAGCATGGAGATGATGTCCTGGGAGCCCCTCCCCTACCTGCCAGAGACCTGACGAGAATTCCCAGACTCGCTCCTCTCATAAACCACAGACGCCGCTCGAGGGGATGGAAGGGAAGCCTCTGAGACTCAGAGCGGCTTCCCTCTTGGAGCCCGATCAAGTGGTTAAATCAGCAGCGGCTGTTTTTAAACTTCCCCTCAGAAATTTTTTAATTAGATGTTAAAATTTAGATTTTTTAAAAAACTTACAATTTAAGAAATCCCCTTAGAAGCCAGGAGTGGGGCTTCTAATATGTGCGGAGCTCTTGGCATATGCCTGGTCCTCATGCTAACATCAGAGGGGAGGTATTCTTATTACCACTAAACAGATGAGGAGACCAAGTCACACGGGAGTCATGGACCTTGGCCAAGGTCACAGGGTTAAGTTTAAACCTCCCCTCCCCTCCCATTTTCACAGACAAGGTGACTGCAGCCCTAGCAGGTGTCCTGAACCACTCAAGGCGGCCTGTCCCCACGGTGGCCTACTCCCAAGGAAGCATTTCTTTTCCATTACTGTTAGGCATTGACCTAGAGATTAAAACCACAGACTTCATAGGCTTCCTGAGATGTGAATGAGTCATTTCTCAGCTTTATTTTCAGAGGCAAAATGAAAAAAAGAGTGATGGTAAAATAACAGTTTATTCTGAGTAAACCACAGAGCAGAGGCCAGGGCACATCTCATCATCTGGAGGCAGAGCCCTCCCCCAGCCTTTGTCTTTTAGGTAGAGTTGTTTGGGGCAACCTCCGTGGCTGGGAGGAACCTGCCTGTTAGGATGGCTGCCAGCCTAGGAGGGGCAGGTGGAGGCAGCATGCCATCTCAGCACTCCAACAGTGCTCTGCCGGGGCCGCAGCCTCCTGCTCTCCAGCGCGGTGCCACCAGCAAAGCAGCCAGTCTGGGGGCAGGAAGGCCTGTCTAACTGGGGCTGGGTCGTGGTGATGGAGCCCCATGGGCCTGCAGGCAGGAGGCGGCAGCAGATGGCCCCCACCTCTGCTGTGCTAGCCCTGCTCAGAGACTCCGAGAACTCACAGTTTGTCAGGCCACCCTCTGGGCCTTCAGAGGAAAAACAGCATTTTCATTCGTCAGTGAGCACACATTCATGTATTTATCTCCCAGACAACAGGGGAAGGAGCTGGCAGCCACAATCCCTAGCAGCTTGGGACACTGCAGAAGGAGCACATGGGCAGAGAAAGAAGACAGTGAAGGGACAGGAGTCACCTCAAAAGTCCCTCCCTGTCACCTTAGGGAAGCAGGCTGCACTGGACAGTGCAGGTCAGACACTGCGTGGCATCCTCACTCATCCACCCCTTCACTCCATAAACATTTACACGCCGAGCACTTGCAAGGTGCCGGGGTCAGGAGGAGGCCCAGTTCACCACCCAGGCACCCCTGCTCCCAAACGAGGGCAGTTCAGGCTCCTTCCTCCGAACTGGCGGAGAAAGCATCAACTCGCCTCCCTCAGCCCTTTCTCCTCCTCATGTTCTGACATGACACCCAAGCGGGCAGAGGGCTGGGATAGAAGAGCCCACCCCGGTGCTACTGATACCAGCTGACTCTTACTTCAGAGTTATTGGCCTAACCCCCATGGGAGGCTCCTGAGGGCCCTTGAGGTTCTGGGAAAATCGGAAGTCCTGCTGGTTTAAGCACAGCCAGAATTTCATTGGTTTAGAGCCTAAAATTCAATCCACTTCATTTCCAGTCAAATGTATTGGCCCCCACTATGGACAGGGAGTTGTATCAGGTGCTCAGTAACACAAGGCCCTGCCCACGTGGAGCTGGCAGCGATGACAATGGCCACACAGCAATGACTAGGACCACTTCTTCTGCAGCAAGCACCCAGCACCACCGCAGGCACTCAACAGGCCTCATCTCACTGAAGCCTCGAAGTGACCCTCCAATACAGGTACCACTGTCTTCATGCCACAGACAAGGAGAGTGAGGCTGAGGAGTAAGTGAGAGACCTGGATTTGAATCAGTTCTGCTTCACACACCAGCCACACGGTCTCCTAATTTAGTAGAGAGAGGAGTGAGTAAGTACCCTAAGCATGGTTCAAACAAAGCAGAATTCAAGTTGAGAGGAAGGAGGGCTCACGTCTGTTCTTGGCCCTGGAGGACTTTTCTTATTTCCTCTGGGTCAGTGTTCCACTTAAGTCAGCACCCACTCAGCGTGGGACGCTGGGCTTGGCTAGGATCACCACCATCCTGTCCCCACACTGGCTTCCGACGCAGATGCCACAATCTTGGTGTAGGCTCCTCCTCCCCCTTTTGAAGCCAAAGACTAGCAAATAAGCTGTTTATTAAGTGTGTTCACAACCTTGATCACCAGGGGAGTAAGTCACTGTAAGAGGAGAAGAAAAGACTTTCTGGCCAGGACTGCTTGTAAAAGTGAATTACACCCTTCTGGAAAAGCCCAGGACCAAGATGGCTGGTTCACAGCAGACGCACATCAAAGACCTCCCGGCTATGCTAGCACCTGAGCTAAAAATACTCTCAGCGCAAAACCTCGGGACAGTCTCCCGGCCTCAAGGAAGAGGCCAAAGTTATACACTGGCTCTCTGACTTGGGAGGTGGGATTATGGGTGCAACCAAGACACTATTTTTAAACAACCCCAAAAATAATGGGTTGGGGAAGAACATACATTTCAGTGATGCCTGGAATTGCCAACATTTGGCAAGAAAGCGGAGAAGGGGATCTCCCTAAGTCAGAAAGTCCTCCCTTTCTCACTGCCTTTATGCCTTAGCAGTCTGTGATCAGTTACAAAACTCGCCATACTGATTAAAGAGGCTCCTCAACCGAGTGTTTTTAAAAGACAGCCATCCCCCTTCCCTGGATCTTGGACTCAGCCAAATAGCATTCCTCTAACTCCCTCCAAATTACCTCTCTCATTTAACACTCTCTAAACCCCACACTGTCCGGGGAGTGCCCCTAGGAAAAACCAGGGGCAACCCAACTTCAAAAACTCAGTTGCTTTACTCTAGAATCCTCAGAGCAGGAAACAGTGATCGTTTTTCAAGAGGGAATCTCATTTTTCATTGCTCTCCCTCAGCAGCTGTATCCTTTAAGTCTCCTGGAATTGCAGTTCTATTTTCAAGGCCCACATCCTCCACAGGAGGCAGCCTCCTGCCGTCTGTCTGAAGCCTACATCTCAGCCCGCCAGGGAGGAGGCACGGGCCACACGGTGGAAAGGCAAAGCAGAGATCTGTCTTTTCCAAGTCAGTTGTTGGAATCAGAACACACCTTCCCTTTGAAACAAAGTTAAAAACCAAGTCCCAGTTCTGGGTCCCCCCCGCAAAACTGGGGTTGCAACGTGGCTGAGCGCTTCCAAGCAGCCCGACGACACGGGGCCTTTGCTGCCACAGAGGTTCTGGGGGCACAGGAATGCAGGCTCTGCACTCAGGTGGTCTATAAACTGACAAGGAAGTCAAGCCACCAACCCAGGGCTATGGCACACTGTGGGATGATTCAAATGCTGGGGACATGTCGGGGTCCACTTTGTGAGAGATGCAGGAAAAGTTCATTAACGGAGGCCCTGGAACCAAGACTGGCAGACAGTGCAGGATCTGGCTGTGGAAAGTGCAGGGCAGTTGAGCTGGGGGAGAACAGGTGCCCTGGAGAGTTGTGGGAACTGGTCCTGGCCACTTGAGGGGTGGATCTGTGGATTACTCCCAATGCTGACGTTTACGATGCACAACCCATTTAGCACTTCCCAAAATCAATGTCATAGATGAAAACATGAAACAGAAAATCTCAGAGGCCACGCATGTATTAAGGGTAATATCGTTTCATGAAACTTAATCACAACCAACTTGAAACATCTGAAGACCCTTCGCCCTGGAGTGTGGGGTGGAGAAACCCCCTCACTGGGTCAATAGGTGCTGCTGTAGGTTAGGGGTCATGTATGGTGGTCAAGACCGCAAACCTAGCCCGTAGCCAAAAGTTGCTAAAACACTTGGTTGGCTTCCCCTCCTGAGCCTGAATTAAGGACAATGCACAGGTGCAAAGGCACAGGTGAGCATTTCAGAGAGGGAGAAGTAGCTAAGGCAGAGGCTAATAAGCTTTTTGACCCTGGTAAGAAACGTATTTTATATTACAACCAAGTACACAAAATATGTCAAAAATCTAAAGATTTAAATTCTATCTTACTTTTTCACTAGTTGCTATTTCACTGAATCAATTTTAGGACAACATTGTGTCTTCATCCTTCGTTCAGCTGAAAAGGGGCTGGGCATCAGATGACGGCATCAGTGTCACATGGGAGGGGGTCTGGATGCCAGCTCTTTAGCCCTGGTGCAAACCTAATGAATCTGATGAACTGGGATCTCTGGGGAAGGGACCCAGGACACTGGGCTTCAACAGGTGGCCCTGCAGTGCTGGAGTGTAAGAAGCACTGCTTCAGAAGACAAAGGTCTGAGGTAACTGGTTGAGCTATTAAGATTTTCCACATCTTGGGCCAAAGACAGGGAGGGGCTGATGGCAAGCCCAGCAGAGCCCAGGGCACAAGGGAAGTGACAGGCAGATGGGACCCTTTGACTTCGACAGCAGGGGGAAGTTCTAATCTCATCTCAGATCAGAACATTCCTCAGGATAAGCCCCTCCTGGTTGGGAAACAAATCTGTAAATGCTGAACCTGGAAAAGGCCCATGTAGGGTAAGAGGGGGTGACCACCAGTTCCAGCCACCAAATTCTAACTAAGCAGTCACCCCTACCAAGGAAATTTAGCTGAATCAGGCTCTTCTAGTAAAAGGCTCAAGGCTCAGAGCACCAGTCAGCCAGTATCTCCTGAAGCCCTACTGCGTATGTGGAGTGACAGACCTAAGAATCAGGGGGCCAAAGCCACCACTGAGCCCTGCTCTTCCTTCTGCTTCAGAGCTTGCTTGTTTATATTTGGCTGTAGACTTTGTTTAGCACCTACTTTGTGCTGGGAAAAAATGTGCTTTTTGCCCTCAAATAACTGCACTAAGTCAGTGATTCTCAGGAGAGGAGGGAGGTGGGTCAGAGTAACATGGCGTCTGGTCTGAAAAAGTGCACCCAAAAAAAATACATGTTCCTATTTGCAATCAGAAGAAAGCAAATCTGAACAAAATCTTTTAGTTTCTCTCATAGGAGTACAGAGTAGATAGGGTGATTTTCAAATCAGAATTCCTAAGAGGCAGGGGCTGAAACATCAGTGTGTCCCAAATCAGGGCTGGATGAAAAGCCACCATGCCACTTGGCGTGCTAGGAGCAGGCCCAAAAGCTAGAGGTTGGCGTCCCAACTCCACTGCTGACCCTGCCCTGTAGACAACTGTGTCCTCAGTGGAAAGCAGTATCTTTAAAGTTCTTTGAGCACATTCTGAGATGATAACCACCTTTTACATTTAAGATGGACTTAGAATTTTCTAAACAGGTAAACCAATTGGAACCAATTGTAAATCAATTGGAAGGGAAAGGAATTTGCTGAGGACCCTGTGACCCAAAGCACAGGTCTTCTGCAGATGGTTAGAAAGCAGGACATTCCTATCAACTCCATCTGTGCAGGTCTACAAATGCCCCCCCCCGCCCCGCTGCCCCACCCAACAGAGAGGAAAGGAGGGACCAGCAGAAAGTCCAATGGTGTTGAGTCAGAAATTGCCAAGAGCCACCAAGTGACCATGAAGAAAAACATGCCGCTTCATTTTCCACCAGGTAGACGGGGCCCATCAGGTACTCATCGTGGCCTCTGTTTCCTAAAAGACGGTTTCATTCTGCAGCTGGTGTCTGCCAGTCCCCATGTCCTCAGATCTAAGGGTCCCTTGATAATAAAAATATGGAACTCGGAGAGCTAGTAGACATGTTTGCAAATGCATGACAATCCGTGGACTGAATCTATAAATGGGTCTCTAAACTCTGTAAAAAGCAGAATGATGGGGGCAGATAGTTATGAACATTGTTCGAAGCCACCTTTGAAAGCATTTTTGATTCTAACTTTCGCTTTACAAATTGAAGCACCACCGTAGAGCAGGGATTGGGATATATCTAGTTTCTTTATAATAATATTTTCATGTTCTTTGTGGTGGGGGTTGAGAGCAGTGTTTTTAAATTTTTCATCAAAACAAAAATATTAGCACAGAACTATGTGTCCTGAAGCTTGTTAAAATCCGGGGTGCTTCAAACGGGGCTTGCCGCTTTCAACATTCATTTCTGAGGGCAATGAACCAACTACGTAAGACCAGTCTGAAAATGCTCAAATAGGCGGCTTGCAGAGCACGGTTTTGCTTTAAAATTCTGCCCTCTTACCCAAAGCAGTCAGCCTGACTTGAAAAGAGCTCAGACCTCTGTGTTATGAACGGGCCCTGGTCCAGTTCCCCAAGGCGTGAGAAGCCACCACTGTGGTCCCTCTCCCTTAGGTGCAAGGAAATCTAGGTCTCCACACTCGGCTCAGGAGAAGACCGTTCCCCTGCATCGTTTTGGGCGGCTAGGGCTGGGGCTCTGGCTGCTTGGGTGGTGGGCCCGTGGAGATGGGAACCGCTGGGTAGAGTCCAGTCTGGTGACCGCCTCCCTGACACAGCCCACCTGCTCCAGTTCAGACGGCCTTCCCACCATCCCAACCTGAAGAGGGATCCCTAGAAGCAAACTCCAATCTGAGCTGGCTGCCTGCTGAGGAAAAGCCTCTGTCCTGTCCCCTACTCCTCAGAGAACAAGAAACCCCGTGGAGGTGCGGGGAGGGCAGACCTGAAGCATCGCTACTGGGGTCAGGGGACAAGTGCTACACAAGCGAGGCCAAAGACTCCTAACCAAGTCTGGAGAGAGGGGTGGGGTGGCCTCCCCAAGGTGAATGCTTAAACCTTGGTCCCCAGAAGCAGACTCCTGGGATGTGCAGGGACACTGGAGGGGTTGTGGAGGAGCAGCTGGGAGGGAGGGAGCAGCTGGGAGGGAGGGAGCAGCTGGGAGGGAGGGAGCAGCTGGGAGGGAGGGAGCAGCTGGGAGGGAGGGAGCGGAGAGAAGGTGCGCGTCATAGCCCTTTCCACAGAGGGTGGTGGGGGGTGGTAGCAACTGTGCTTGCCACCAAGAGGAAACTGGCTTAAAAAGAAGCTGGTGAGATTTGCTGCACTTGGCTGGATTTGCACTGTATTTCTCGTGGGGATGAGGCATGGACCGAGGGGAAAATGCTCCCAGCAGAGGGATGAGCACATCTGGAAGGCCCCAGCCCAGCAGGGTCAGCTGAACAGGGGACCTGACTCAGGGAGGGCAAGAGCCAGGGGCTGGGTGAGGCTGCGGAGGAGGGCTCTGCGGGAGCAGGGAGCCCGGCAGCTTCCTGCGGGTGCTGGGACGTGCCGTCCACAGGGTTCACGATGTGTTTTTTCTTCACCAGCCATGAGAAAGGATTAATTCAGAAATCTAAAAATGGTCCCCAACAGGCTGAGAAGCCAAACACCCACAAGCCACCTTCCACTAAGAGATGAATTACCAATGTGCTGGTGGTCCTGTTATTTAGATAAAAATGAATTCCCCAACCTTGTCTTACAGCAAATTGCCACAAGGCAAAATCCAAAGTAAGCACACACCATTATCCTGCCCCTGTACCAGGAAAGCCCCCAGGGAATGAAGGTAGAGAAGAGGAATTTAAGGCAAGGGTTAGTCAGGAGCTAGTCTACCTCTTGCTCCTCAAAAGATAGCCTGTAATTTACTGAGCACTTAATATATGCCAGCCCTGACAGGCCGACATTAATTGCCATTTTGCAGATGAAGAGACTAAAGCTCAGAGAAAAAGAACTAGGTGCAAGGTCACAGCATGATTGGGAAACAGCCTGAACTCGAACTGCTCAGTTTGACAACAAACTCACAGTCTTTTTTTTTTTTTTTTTTTTTAATCTCGCTCTGTGGCCCAGGCCGGAGTGTAGTGGCATGGTCGTAGCTCACTACAGCCTTGAACTCCTGGGCTCAAGGGATCCTTCCACCTTGGCCTCTCAAGCGCTGGGACTATAGGCTGGCCTCACAGTCTTAACCATGATGATAAAGTGCCTTCCTTAAGTGGAGCCAGTGGCCATGTCTTTTAGAATGGGGAGGTGGGCACCAACAGTGCAATGGAAGGGATGTAAAAGAAAACCGTGGACAGGAGGCGGCCACAATAACCTCCTTCTGCCCAAACTGAACAGCTTCTGAGGTGGGCACGGGCAGCCGCTGGGGGTTCTTCCCAGCGCACCCTGAGGAAAGGGGCAAGGGCTGTGAGGAAGTGAAGGGTCCCTCAAGTGTGCTCCCCTCACCCCAATCTCAGTGCCCACCATGGGACATGGGAATCACCTGTGTGGGGGACTGACTCCCCTTCAAGGCAGCTGAGCCCCAAGCACCCCGGCTGTGCTAAGATCTCCAAGATGGGCAAGAAAATCTGGGGACACAACTGCCAAACAATGAGAAAACTTAACTTGGCTCCCAGACCAACCACGTCCTTTGATGGGCAGCAGATGCCACAAAGAGTGGCTGGTGCAGCTAACACATACGTGGAATGACACCTCCTGTCCTCTTGTTCTGTCCCAAGGTTGTCAGGCTGGGACGAAATCCCGAGAAAGAAATGGGCATGTGGTCACTACCATGGCAGACTGCCAGTTAGGAATATCAGAATATATTTCTCTGTCCTCAAGTTAGGAAGTGAGAGGACAAACCTGGCCTTCTGTGTTGGTTCAGCCACTAATTGGTTTTGTCAATTAGGCAAAACACAATTTCTCTAAGCCTCTTTTCTCATCCACAGGCATTAGCCTAGTCAGCGGTTCTCAAAGTGTGGTCCTGAACCAACAATGACGGCAGCCTCACCAAGAGACTTCTTAGAAATGCAAATTCTTGGGCCCACGCCACACCTACAGAGGCAGACACTGGGGGTAGGCCCAGCAGTCTGTTTTAACAAGCTCTCCAGGTGATTCTGACACACACTAAGTTGGAAGACCACTGGCCTAGCTGACGTCCCTTTTTGTTTTAGAAACCATCCTTCCTTACGGCCTCCTACTTGTAGCGCTACTGACTTCATTCCCCAACAAATATTTACAAAGTTTCTACTATGTGCTAGGAACTGGGGACACCAGGGGAACACACACGTCTGCTTTGTGTTTAAGTTCTCATCACAATGAACGTGCATGCACGCAGCCTGTTGGCTGGTTGTTTACTGAGTAAGCAGCACGACTGTATTTTCCAGCAACTTGCCTCTTTAGCCATGATATTCTTCCAAAACTTACTGTACTTTTAAAATTAAAGAGCTCTGCATGCAAGTAGAGAAGCAATGTGCTAACAAATACAATGTTACTGTACTGCTGTTGATGAAAGAAAGAGATTATGGATGTCCAATTAACATAAGCACAGGAAGTCAACTGGAAAACTTCTAGAAGGAAATATAGAAAAGAGTAACACAGACAACATTCCTTTCCCTAAAACTATTTTAGTGACTCACAGTGCTCACGGGTCTTGAATGTTATTCTAGGCACAAAATAACAAACACCAAGTGACATTTTTAGCAGCCCATTTTGCTTCAGGACATATACACAGGAAATGCAAAAGCAAAAACAAAAGCTAAAATGCTCTACCCTAGGAGGAAAGACGCAACCAAACTACCATAATATTAAAAACAGGACTAAAATTAGCTTCCTCCCTTACGCTTAAGGGTCTTGCTAAAAACATCTGCCAACAGCTTTTCTTCCTCTCTCCTCTGCTCAAGCAGACCAGGGAAGGCAAATGAAACAGGCTCAGAAGACAAACAAGCGGCCAGCTGCTGCAAAGCTCGGCGTTAACACGAGTCTTGGTCTGCATCAATCCCACAAAGATTCACTCCAGGCCAGAACTACATTCTCCTAAGTCAAAACTACATCATGGGATTTGACCCTTTTGAGTAGAAGCAGAAATCAGAGTTCTCACCCAGAGCACAGGTCAACAAGCTCTTGTCTGCACTAGTTAAAACAACTCACCTAATAATTACTATAACATACTCACAGCTGTTTCTGCTTAAAATCGAGGTCAACGCAAACCACAGAGCTAATGTGCAAAGTAACAAAGCAATTCCTCCCCTAATGGTAGGTATTTATTTAGGCAACACTAAGCACACAGCAAATGAGACACTTTAAAAGCAAACAGAGTCAGAAGCTTAGAACTCAAGATTTACTGCAACTGAGTTGTATTCGTTTGGCTCTAAGTTTCCTAGTGGCAAAGGTAAAAAGGTAAATAAGATGGGTTTTGTCCATTAAAAGAAAGTACATAAACTCAACAGAAGAGGGACTTTTCCTAGCACAATATTCTAGAAGGAATTTCAAGAAGAATGTAAAGTAACTTTGAATCTGGTCTTCAACTTTGCTTTTACAAGATCTATGGTGTTCTTCAAACAACAATTTAATATTTTCACTCTATAAAAAATCAATAGTCCAATAACTTTATATCAATACACATTTCTTAGAGAATCTAAACCACTAGTATAAGCCAGTGTGTGCTGTTTTCAGGAGCTCTAACTTAATCCAGCTGTAACCCTCAAGAACTTAACAGAAATATGTTCCTCCCCATCTATTTTTGGCAGAAGTGAGATGGTGGTCACATCAACACCGAGCTCTGAGGCCCAACATTTGCAGCTCAGAGCAGTTAAGTGCTGATGACTAAGGCATGACACACACCCGTGCCCACAGGGACTGTCAGCACTGCAGGTACTAGCAGGACCTCAGGGGTACAAAAGCACACCCAATCAAACAACACACCAGGAGGCCAGCCTCCATGATGGGGGGGTGCCGGGGGCACAGGCAGCCCTCTTCCTCCTCAGAGCATCTTTCTTCAGAGAACCAACAATCAAACAGGAGCCAGGACTGCACAGGGGAGGCTGGAGGGTTTGGTTTGACCATTTCCCCCTGCTTTTTATGAGTGAAACGATATGGTTTTGAAGGGCAGTAGCTAGACAAAACAGGCCAGCAGGAGCAGGACAGATCAAAAATGCAGGAATTCCTCAGCCCGGAGAAGCAAAGGCTAAGTGGCAGCAGTGACTGGGCGTGGAGGGAAATGATGAGGAGAATCCTAGGGCAAACATGGCCCCAGGGTGCTGGAAACTCACACAAGGAAATACCAACGGCGAACTCAATATTGACAAGGGAGGGCCACACGCAGCTGTATAAAGGATAGATTATAAATGTCTAAAGATGCTACCTCCTTGGAAGCTGCAGCTGACCTCAGGGAAGACAAGCCCAAGGGGCCAGCCCCTGTCCTCAATGTGTCCTTCTATAAAAGAACACTGGCCCAAATGATGTGGGGTGCCCCTCTCTTCCACTATGACCAAGGAAACCTGTCAGTGCTACAAAAAGGAACCTCAGGAGCCCCTTTTGGCTTTGCCTGATGGGAAGAAAAAGGGAACAGTGGATTAGAAGCTCACCAAGGCTGTGATTCAGATGTTCCCATCCTAAAGTGATCTGACTTGGCTCGGATTTTTATAACATTAAATAAGTACCAGTAACAACTTGTGTAAGTCCTGAAATGTTTCGTATTGCCGCATAATGAAGTACACAAACTTAGTGGCTTCCAACACACATTTATCCTCTCCCAGCTTCTGTGGGTCAGGGGTCCAGGTCCACGCACAGTTTAGCTCGGTCCCTGCAAGGCTGCCATGAGGGTACTACACAGCGGGGACTCCGCCAGGAAAGGGTCTTCATTCAAGCTGCCCACTCGGGGTGTGGGCAGAAGAACTGATTTCTTTGCAGATGTAGGACTAAGGTCCCCAGCTTCTTGCTGGATGTAGGCAGGAGGCCACCTTCAGCTCCCTGCCACAGGGGCCTCTTCCTCAAAGCTAGCCAGGAAGAATGGCCCCAGAGGGAGTCAGCTGGCAAGAGCAGTTAGAAGCGGGAAGCGAGTCACAGGCCACATCCAACTCCAGGTGAGACAATGAGACAAAGGCGTCAATTCCAGGAGGCAAGAATCTTAGGGGTCACCTTAAAGTCTGTATGCCATATGCATCTAGCTCCTTTACAACTATAAAATCAAAGCACATTTATAACTAAACGCAACTAAAACTAACTCCCATCCCCAAATTTTGATTAACAGTGCTCATTGATGGACAATAAGGACAATGTCTTCTTGAGACTGCAGTCAGTTCCAATGTGAATCCAGTGTAGAGTTAGTTATATTGGGGTTCAATATGCTTAACTGTGTGCCACAATGACAACTCATTCTCTTACCACTTTTTTCTACTGAATCACTAGACATCATTTTAGCTTTCCGTTGGCAGAAGTGCCTTATCTACATTATTAAGCCTGGCTCTGCTCTTTTTTCATCAGCCTGTCCACCGCAATTGAAGGAGGAGAGGAGTGTTGGGAGCAGGCCCCCCAAAATCTGGCCATAAACTGGCCCCAAAACCGGCCATAAACAGAATCTCTGCAGCACTGTGACATTTTCATGATGGCCATAAAATGCCCACGATTGAAGGTTGTGGGTTTACAGGAATGAGGGCAAGGAACACCTGGCCCGCCCAGGGCGGAAAACTGCATGAAGGCATTCTTAAGCCACAAACAATAGCATGAGCGATCTGTGCCTTAAGGACATGCTCCTGCTACAGTTAACTAGCCCAACCTATTCCTTTAATTCGGCCCATCCCTTTGTTTCCCATAAGGGATACTTTTACTTAATTTAATATCTATAGAAACAATGCTAATGACTGGCTTGCTGTTAATAAACACTGGGTAAATCTCTGTTCGGGTTTCTCAGCTCTGAAGGCTGTGAGACCCCTGATTTCCCACTTCATACCTCTATATTTCTGTGTGTGTGTCCTTAATTCCTCTAGCGCCGCTGGCTGGGTTAGGGTCTCCCCGACCGAGCTGGTCTTGGCAAGTGGCGTCCATCGTGGGGGCTCGAATCCAGGTGGAGGGGTCGCCAGAGCGACGGCTGGAGAACGTGGAACTAGCTGGAGGACACCCAAGTACTCTTAAAGCCATCTCCGTGGTTGAGTAAGAAGGGGAGCTCAGAAGCGTCAGGGTAACAATGGGACAAGTGTGGGGGTGTGGTTCGTCCCACCTTGGAACTTTTTCACACCGATGATAAGGAGGAAGGAGAGTATAGCTAAGTAACAGAAGAGGTTATAGAGCATGTTTATTTACCAGCTAAAGCTAAAGTGGCAAAGGAGGGAGAGGTTCATCCCTACCCTTCTGCACCCCCTCATTATTATTGTGAAGAAAATGATCCTCCAGATCTTTCTTTTCCGGAGGACACTGGGCGAAAAGTAGTTGCCCCAGTGACTGTTCCAGCAGCACCTCGAGCGACCACTCTTAGTTCTATTCAGGCAGGAATTCAGCAAGCTAGACGAGAGAGTGATTTAGAGGCTTGGCAGTTCCCCGTTAGAATACACCCCCCGATCAACGGGGAAATATTATAGCTACATTTGAGCCTTTTCATTTTAAATTACTCAAAGAATTTAAACAAGCTATAAATCAGTATGGACCAGGTTCTCCTTTTTTTTTTTTCTTTTGTTTTTTTTTTTTTTTTGAGACGGAGTCTCGCTCTGTCGCCCAGGCTGGAGTGCAGTGGCGCAATCTCGGCTCACTGCAAGCTCCGCCTCCCGGGTTCACGCCATTCTCCTGCCTCAGCCTCTCCGAGTAGCTGGGACTACAGGCGCCCGCCACCACGCCCGGCTAATTTTTTGTATTTTTAGTAGAGATGGGGTTTCACCGTGGTCTCGATCTCCTGACCTCGAGATCTGCCCGCCTCGGCCTCCCAAAGTGCTGGGATTACAAGCGTGAGCCACCGCGCCCGGCCCCAGGTTCTCCTTTTGCAATGGGACTGTTAAAGAATGTTGCTGTTTCCATTCGGATGATTCCTACTGACTGGGATGCTCTTACTCGAGCTTGTCTAACTCCTGCTCAGTTCTTACAATTTAAAACTTGGTGGGCAGATGAAGCTTCCATTCAGGCTGCTCGCAATGCTCAGGCCGAACCTCAAATTAATATAACTGCGGACCAACTTTTAGGGGTTGGCGGCTGGGCTGGTTTAGATGCACAACTGGTCATGCAGGATGATGCCATAGAACAGCTTAGAAGAGTGTGCATTAGAGCTTGGGAAAAAAATCACTTCAAGTGGAGAACAATACCCTTCCTTTAGTGCTATAAAACAGGGACCCAAAGAACCATATGGTGACTTTATAGCTTGGTTACAGGAGTCTCTTAAAAAGATGATTGCAGATTTGGCTGCTCAGGATATAGTGTTGCAGTTATTAGCTTTCAACAATGCTAATCCCGATTGCCAGGCTGCTCTGCGACCTATCAGAGGGAAAGTGCATTTAGTTGATTATATCATGGCCTGTGATGGTATCGGAGGTAATCTGCATAAAGCTACTCTGCTAGCACAGGCAGTGGCAGGACTTAGAGTGGATAAAGGAAATACTCCATTTCCTGCAGCTTGTTTTAACTGTGGGAAGCATGGTCATACTAAAAAAGAATGTAGAAAAAATAAGTGAGTCAGGACGCCAGATAGGGAAAAAAAGAAAACTGCTGAGCCTGAAATATGTCCAAAATGTAAAAAAGGAAAACATTGGGCTAATTAGTGTCACTCTAAGTTTGATAAAGAAAGGAACCCAATTTTGGAAAACGCCATGAGGGGCCCATCCCGGGCCCCATTCTAAACTGGGGCATTTCCAGCTCACGCCATTCCCTCACCCCCCATACAATGTCCGTCCCCCGCCACAGCCAGTAATGCTGCAGTAGATTTATGCTGCACAAAAGCTGTGAGCCTTCTGCCTGGGGAACCCCTGCAAAAGGTTCCAACAGGAGTCTGTGGACCCTTGCCAGCGGGGACAATAGGATTACTTTTAGGAAGGTCTAGTTTTAAGTTTAAAAGGGGTGCAAATACATACAGGAGTCATTGATTCAGATTACAATGTGGAAATTCAAATTGTTGTATCTACTTCTGTTCCCTGGAAAGCAGAGCCAGGAGAGCGCATAGCACAGCCCCTGATTGTGCCGTATGGGGGGATGGGGAAAAGTGAAATTAAACGAAAAGGAGGATTTGGAAGCACAAATAAACAAGGCAAAGCAGCTTTTTGGGTAAATCAAATTACTGATAAACATCCTACCTGTGAAATAACTATTCAGGGAAAGAAATTTAAAGGTTTGGTAGATACAGGAGTGGACATTTCAATCATTTCTCTACAGCACTGGCTGTCCGTGTGGCCAATTCAACCTGCTCAATTTAACATAGCTGGAGTTGGTAAAGCCCCTGAAGTATATCAAAGTAGTTATATTTTGCACTGTGAAGGGCCCGATGGACGACCTGGGGCTATCCAACCAATTATAACTTCTATACCTATAAATTTATGGGGGAGAGATTTATGACAACAATGGGAGCACAAGTTCTAATTCCAGAACAATTATACAGCCCTCAAAGTCAACAAACAATGCATGAATTGGGGCATGTCCCTGGTATGGGACTAGAAAAAGATTTGCAAGCTTTGAAACAACCGTTTCAAGTGGAAAAACAAAGTTCCCGCCAAAGATTAGGAAATAATTTTTGATGGCGGCCATTGTTAAGCCTCCAGAACCTATACCTTTAAAATGGTTAACAGACAAGCCAATTTGGATAGAACAATGGCCGCTAAGTAAAGAGAAACTGGAGGCTTTAGAGAAATTAGTTACTGAACAACTAGAAAATGGGCACATACCTCCAACGTTTTCCCCTTGGAATTCTCTAGTTTTCGTAATTAAGAAAAAATCAGGTAAATGGAGAATGTTAACTGACTTAAGAGCCATCAATTCAGTTATCCAACCTATGGGGGCACTACAGCCAGGATTGCCTTCTCCTGCTATAATTCCAAAAAATTGGCCTTTTTTAATAGTCATAGATGTAAAAGACTGTTTCTTTACTATCCCTTTAGCTGAGCAACACTGTGAACAGTTTGCATTTACAATTCCTGCAGTAAACAACCTGCAGCCTGCTAAGCATTTTCATTGTTTTACAGATGGGTCTAGTAATGGTAAAGCTTTATTCTGGATCAAAAAGTAAAGTTTTCCAGACGCCCTATACTTCAGCTCAAAAAGCGGAGCTTGTAGCTGTAATTGAGGTATTGACTGCTTTTGATATGCCTATTAATGTGATTTCTGATTCTTCACACGTGGTTCATTCCATACAGTTAATTGAAAATGCTCAGTTATGATTTCATACAGATGAACAACTGACAACTTTATTGACCCAATTGCAAACAGCAGTTAGAAGTAGAATGCACCCTTTTTACATCACTCACATTAGGGCTCATACACCTCTTCCAGGACCTTTGACTGAAGGGAATCAAATGGCCGATCGCCTAGCTGCTAATGAAATATCTAATGCTAGACACTTTCACAATTCAACCCACGTTAATGCCTCTGGTCTCAAACGCAGATACAGCATCACCTGGAAAGAAGCTAAAGCTATTATCCAGTGATGCCCAACTTGCCAAATGGTGCATTCCTCAGCTTTCACAGGAGGAGCTAATCCTCGAGGACTGGAATCTCTCTTTGGCAAATGGATGTCACCCGTGTTCCCTCGTTTGGGAGACTAGCTTATGTACATGTATGTGTGGACACCTTTTCTCACTTTGTCTGGGCTACATGCCAAATAGGAGAGTCTTCTGCCTGTGTTAAACGTCATCTTTTGCAGTGTTTTGTGGTGATGGGCATTCCAGCTTCTATTAAAACAAATAATGCCCCAGGCTATCCTAGCCAAGCTCTAGCTATATTTTTCTCTATGTGGAATATTAAACACATCACTGGTATCCCATACAATTCTCAGGGACAAGCCATAGTGGAAAGAATGAATCTTTCCCTAAAACAGCAGTTGCAAAAACAGAAAGGGGGAAATAGAGATTATGGAACACCTCAGATACAACTGAATCTAGCATTATTAACTTTAAATTTTTTGAGCCTGCCCAAAGGCCAGATGTTATCAGCAGCTGAACAGCATCTACAGAACAGCTGCAAAGACAGAAGCAGAACAACTGATTTAGTGGAGAGATCCAATAACAAAAAGTTGGGAAATAGGTAAAATAATAACTTGGGGTAGAGGTTACGCTTGTATTTCTCCAGGCCAAAATCAACAGCCGATTTGGATACCATCAAGACACCTGAAACCTTATCATGAGCCAGATGCTGAGGAAGAGATTCCGGGAGGATCCCGAGGACTCCTCAGTTGCAGCCATGTCGAGACTGAGGCTGAAGGACCCCAACTGTCACGAGCAACACCCGTCAAACACAGCCACCCACCTGGGGACAGATCAAGAAGCTGTCACATATGGTGGAAGAAAACCTGAGGAAAGCGGGACAACCAGTCACAACAAGTAATTTAATGGTAGCTATGACAGAGGTTATCACCACTGCCGTGAGTATTCCTTCAACAAGGGCTGACACAGAGAACAATTATACTTATTGGACATATTTATATAGTAACCCATTAAAATGGATAAAAACACTTGGAAGCTCTGTGATTTCAATGATGATTGTGATTTTAATCTGTGTTGTCTTTGTATAGTCTGCAGATGTGGATCCTGACTCCTGCGAGAAGTAGCTCACCGTGACAAAGCTGCCCTTGCTTTTATCGATTTGCAAATCAAAGAAGGGGGACATGCTGGGAGTAGGCCCCCCCAAAATCTGGCCATAAACAGAATCTCTGCAGCACTGTGACGTTTTCACGATGGCCATAATGCCCACGCTGGAAGGTTGTGGGTTTACGGGAATGAGGGCAAGGAACACCTGGCCTGCCCAGGGCGATAAACCGCTTGAAGGCATTCTTAAGCCACAAACAATAGCATGAGCGATCTGTGCCTTAAGGACATGCTCCTGCTACAGTTAACTAGCCCAACCTATTCCTTTAATTTGGCCCATCACTTTGTTTCCCATAAGGGATACTTCTAGTTAATTTAATATCTATAGAAACAATGCTAATGACTGGCTTGCTGTTAATAAATACGTGGGTAAATCTCTGTTCGGGGCTGTCAGCTCTGAAGGCTGTGAGACCCCTGATTTCCCACTTCACACCTCTATATTTCTGTGTGTGTGTCTTTAATTCCTCTAGCGCCGCTGGCTTAGGGTCTCCTCACCAAGCTGGTCTTGGCAGAGGGGCATATAGTGGGGTATGGAGAAAACTCAGGCAAATTCGGCTACGTGCATTTGGACAAACAGAGAGACAGGGCAGGGAAAGGAAGAAGGAGACACATTTTAGGCAAATCACTCTCCAATTTAGTCAGAGAGCATATGATGCCAGGTGAGGGTCAGATGGAGAGGTGAGGTGACTGCTTCTTCAGTTCCTTCATGCGTTCTGGGGTGTGAATATCTCACCTCACTGATACGATTCTGGTGTTTAAAGGTAACAATTTTCTTTTTACAACATAGTACCTGAATATAAAACAAATTCCTTCATTTGCTCCAAAGCAGAGGGCAGCAAACTTTCCTTGAAGAGCAACATTCAAAACACTGGACTTCGTGGGCCATACAATCTGTTGCAAATATTCAATTCTGCCATTTTGGTAAGAAAGCAGCACCAACAATGTGTAACTAAATGGGTATGGCTGTGTTCCAACAAAACTTTATTTACAAAAACAGACCACCAACTGGATTTGGCCCATTTGCCATCTCCGCTTTTAAGAAACAGCATTCTGTTCCAACGCTGAAGACAACTGGCTTTGTGGGTCTCCGACAAGGATTCTCTGTGTGATTTTGACTATGGGCAATTGGTGCTGTGTGGACTTTTCAGACCCAACCCCCTGCCTGTACGGAATGCAGCTCCACTACACAACTGGGCAGCCAAACAAGGAGCTGCCCAACCAGCCTGAAATCAACACAAAGTCACCATCCAGGCCGTCCACAAGATGCTGGGTTCCCTCTCTGTTTGAATAATTTTTTTCTCCCACAGACTTCCTTGACCTCCTAGACTGGGTAACGAGGCCAGAGCTTTCTGCATAGCATTCACCTCTCTGTGTTGTAGGTTACATCTACTGCCTTTGTTTTCCACCCAGCAGTGAGAGGATGCCTCCTGGAAAAGGCAGGCAAAGCCTCTATATTGCTCAGTGCCCAGCACAGTGCCGGAGACTTAAGACAGTCCTCATTAACATCTGCTGATGAAGTAAGAAACCGGGTTTCAGTGTATGTTTTCTCAGCCCCAAATGTTTTACATTCACAGTACTTAAATGTAACTACATCGTCATACTATAATTATTTAGTTGAACTATGATGGAGTTCTGATGAAATAGAAGATCTAAAATAAGTTGACTGCCGAGGTGTTGAGGTTCAAAACCACGCAAAGATACTAAAATAAAATTACCAGTAGGATCCATTATGTTAAGTCAAATGTTATGTTAAATCAAATCAACACCAGCCTCTGCCTTCTTGACAATACTGGAAAATTTGAGGATGCAAGCCTGGACAACAGACTCAATTCATAATCAATCAGTAATCTTTCTGAGTGGCCAATCAAGTAACTTGCATACAGTTTCTTTTTTTTTTTTGAGACAGAGTCTTGCCCTGTCCTCCAGGCCTGAATGCAGCGGCACGATCTCAGCTCACAGCAATCTCCACTTTCCAGGTTCAAGCAAATCTCCTGCCTCAGCCTCCCAAGCAGCTGGGACTACAAGCGGGCACCACCACCCCTCGCTAATTTTTTTTTGTATTTTTAGTAGAGACAGGGTTTCACCATCTTGGCCAGGCTGGTCTCAAACTCCTGGCCTCAAGTGATCCGCCTGCCTCAGCCTCCCACAGTGCTGAGATTACAGGCGTGAGCCACCGCACCTGGCCTTGCACAGAATTCCCATTCACTCCTCCCCAAAAGTCTGTTCTCAACTGAGCATGTTTTTCTTAGATTTTGTTTTTTAAAATGCCTCAAGAGTAAGGTGGTCCTTGGCTTTTAATGGGAAGAGGCAAAGGAAACGCATGGAGGCACTGCAGCCACTTGTACAACCAGCCTCCTGTGATTCCTTTAGAACTCAGAGCAGCCCCTAGGTTGGTGCCAAGGAGGACAAGTTTAAATGTAGCTGACACACACTAAATGCCTAATCTTCTCTCTCTCCATGCCACACATCCCAGGATCCTCCACCGCCATGCCTTAAAAAAATCAATTTTCATATAATGTTCTATATAAATGGGAAATTAACCTGTCAATCTTGATACTCCACCATCACATGGGTCCCAATAGTTTAATAACAAAACTCTGTGGGCTGTGAGGAACAAGTGTGTTACCCACGTGAAGATACACAGCATAGCAGTTCTTCTGTAAATCATGTGAGTTGCTCATGGATGGAGGCTTCCCAGAACCTCTGAATGAGAAGCACTTTCATTAGGAGCCCAAGTACCCAAGAAAAGAAAGAAAAATGAGCCACAGCCAGGTCTCTTGACCTTTCCAAGGTTAGTTCGTGCACAGTTACCTGCCTGGGCAGAGGTGCTTAGAGGCGATGTGTTGGAGATGCCGTGCCAGACGAAAGGGAGACCTCTCTCAAGGTGGAGAATTGTCCCCCCAAGTCACTCCCTTTAAAAGCCCCCAAATGCCACAAGTTAAGAACTTCAGGAAGAACTGAAGTCAATTATTCTGAGTCTGTGAACACCTCCAGTCAATGGTTTACACTCTGGTGTTGAATAAAAATGGAAAAGCCCTAAAAGAACCACAATTCACTGTTTATACATAAACCAAATAAACAGCAACAAGTGTCCTGTATTTCTTATCTCAGTGGATGTTAACTACCCATTAACATAAGCCAGGAACCTGGTAGCATCCTTGACTCACTTTATACTGCTAAATAAAATGTACAGGGCCTACATTTCTGGCACTCAGCTGGCTACTTTGAAACCTGTAAGCAATTTACATCTATAAAGGAAATCTCCATTTCGTAAGGGCTCTGCCTCTCTGCACCCTGAATCACTAGAAACTACTACAATGAAGAAGGCAAGACTCAAATCTAAATAACAAGCCTGTGGCTGGGTGTGGTGGCTCACCCCTGTAATCCCAACACTTTGGGAGGCCAGATCACCTGAGGCCAGGAGTTCATGACTAGCCTGGGCAACATGGCAAAATTTTGTCTCTACCAAAAATACAAAAAATTAGCCGGGTGTGGTTTAATCCCAGCTACGCAGGAGGCTGAGGCAGGAGAATCACTCGAACCCGGGAGGTGGAGGTTGCAGTGAGCCAAGATCGTGCCACTGCACTCCAGCCTGGGCCATAGAACGAAACTCTGTCTCAAAATAAAAATAAAAAAAAAACAAACAAACACAGTAAGCCTCATCTTGGACCACTGTGTCTTAACTGGGCTTCCCACTTCACCCCTTTCTTTGTCTTGACAAATAATGGTGTTTAATTTTATGCCTTTGAGATGTTTTTAAATTCGTTTCATCCAAGAGTCATCTTTTTGGAAGGACAGATTTAGGGTTGTCTGGCTAACGACTGCTTAGGGTGATGGAACAGAAAATGGAAAGATTAATGGTTTGAAATATAAAGAATCATGATTAACTTCTGTTTCTTTGATTCTGTGATTTTTTTATACCTGTCTTGTTTGTCAACAAAAATAAAATAACGTAAGATGATGGGGCAGAGGAGGGACTGATGACAGCTGAGTTCTTCTGAGAATCTGTCTTTGGGCAGGTAGGGGTTCAGAGAATGCCTCTCCCTGCATTTGTTGTATTTCAAGTACATGCAGCTGGAAGTGATCAATATACTAATGCGACGTATTCTGGAACGGCATTTCCTGAACTCCTTCACTGATTAGTTTTAAGAAGCATTTCAAGCATAAATATTAAGAATGACTAAATTAGGTGAATGTAAAGGGGATAAAGGTTTATAGACGAATTAAATCATAGTTTCAAAAATCCTTTTCAGTAACTTGAAATCTTTTTTTTTTTTTTTTTTTTTTTTTTTTTTTTTCAGAGACGGAGTCTTGCTCTGTTGCCCGGGCTGGAGTGCAGTGCTGTGACCTCGGCTCACTGCAACCTCTGCCTCCTGGGTTCAAGCGCTTCTCCTGCCTCAGCCTCCCAAGTAGCTGGGACTACAGGTGCCCACCGCCATGCCCAGCTAATTTTTGTATTTTAGTAGAGATGGGGTTTCACTGTGTTGTCCAGGCTGGTCTCCAACTCCTGAGCTCAGGCAATCCCACCGCCTTGGCCTCCCAAAGTGCTAGGATTACAGGCGTGAGCCACCGCGCCTGGCCAGTAACTTGAAACCTTAAAGTCAAGTTATGTTAAATTAAGTAATAGTTATGAAATGTCTGAGTTGTTTCTAAATAAGTTAAAATACTGAAACATTAATATCTGAATACAAATGTAAAGTATATGTATTTTAGCATCTTGTTTTTATATGGCATAAATTAAATAAATGTAGGCCTTGTGAGTGTGTTAATAAACATGAGAAAAACTATTAGGGCACATGTTCCTAAAAATTAAGAAATGGTGCTCATGTACAAAATGCTGATATAAAACCATTTAAATTTGCTCACTCCCTAGTTTTCACTAGAAATTAAGGTTACCAAGAGTTAAAAAGTCTAATTAATAGATGACCATTAAAACTAGAAGGAAATAACTCTGTATGTGAGGGAAATAAGATACTTTTTAAATAGGAAGTTATAAAGTATGAGACTTTGTTAAGGGAAAAAGAAAGTAATTTTTTCTTTCTACAGTAGAGTGATGGTTCTTCCAAAATGAGAAAGAGGAACATTAGAGGACAAAATGGAATCGATCAGGAAATGGTAAAAGGTTTGTGGAAGATGAATCTTGTGAAAGGAATTTTATGTTTGATCAAGTTAAAATTAAAAGGAAATTATTTATAATGTCCAATTTTTTTCTAAAATTTTTTTTTCTAAAAATTGAGCATTAATATCAAAAGCACACTGATGGGCCAGGCATGATGGCTAATGTCTGTAACCCCAGCACTTTGGGAGGCCAATGAGGGCAGATCGCTATAGCCTAGGATGTGGAGAACAGCCTGAGCAACATGACAAAACCTCACCTCTACCAAAAAAAGGATACAAAATTAGTCAGGCATGGTGACATACACCTGCTGTCCCAGCTACTCAGAAGGCAGAGGTGGGACCCTGGGAGGTGGAGGCTACAGTGAGCCGAGATTGTGCCACTGCACTCCAGCCTAGGTGACAAAGTGAGACCCTGTCTCAAAAAAATAAATAAATAAAATAAAAAGATGCTAATGCAAAATAGAATTTGGTTCTCTCTTAACACGAGGTTATCACGGTCATTTTAAGTCTTGTTATCTACAGTTAATTGTTTTATTTTGATGCTTTTCTCAATGCTTTCTTGGAGTATTGGTTTACTCTTAATAAGAAATCGTGAAAGGTTTTTCTTTCCTTCTAGATAATTGGCCTAGGAAATAAAGATTTTGTGTTTTATCAAGACAATTTCTTGTGCTTTGCATTTTCTTTTATTAGGCCTTTGATTACTTAAGAAATGTGAGTCCTCTCAATATTAAAAGAGCTAAGTTTTTGCTGACAACTATGTAACTTACTGTATTTGCCTTCTGAAGTCTTTTTCTTATCACTGGTTAAATGAACAACTATTATTTCCACAATGACATGTGATACTATTTTAATTGTTTTAAACCTGTTGATATTTTTGACAAACTTCCCAAAATCAATTTTAGATTAAGTCTCTCTGACCTCAACTTCACTTTGAGGTTTCTCAGTTGGGCCCCCAGAAAACATCAAAGGATGGGTCTCTCACCGTGAAAAAGAGAGACATTACTCCAGTTAGGCTTATCTGATCATCTGATATGCTGTCAGTCATAATTTTAGTTATCATGTTAACTTGTTATATGCCACAGAAACAGCCAGATTTCCTTGTCAACTGAATCATTATTATAATGAACTCTCATCAGATCTCTAATCATGGTCACTTTAAGTCTTGTTATCCACAGTTAATTGCTTTATTCTGATGCTTTTCTCAATGCTTTTTGCAAGCAACTATAATCCTAAAATGTTGTGTTTTCAAGGCGATTCATGGAAAGGATGGAAAGGACTTTGACAAGAAGAGGTCTCTGATAACTTTAAAGATCATACCATTGGACTGGCTAAACATTTCCAGAACTCTAATAAAGAAACTGATGGGCTTGTGAAACTACTGACCAAGATCAAGCAGAACAAAAATTAATTACATGAGACAGAATAAAATGATAAATAACAATTGTGAGTTTTATGGTTTTTAATTTGACATATTGCTGGTGTTTTATTTCTCAGATTAAAAAAAACACCTTTTTCCTTATATTAGCTTTCAGCAATTTGGTAAAGTTATACTCTTATGAACAAAAACGAAATATTTATGTTTTTTCCCTACCTAATCTCTCCAGAATTCAGAAATTATTTGTGACTCTTCTTATCTTTGTGCTAATATAGTTATTTCCATTAAGTTCAATATGAGTCTGCTCTCATAACAGAATATAGTTGGAAATATCAGTTTGGCTTCCTAGCTTTGAGAGTCCTTTAAAAGTCCAATCTGAGATTTCTTTTCCAAAGTTCCAGCAAAGCAAACTTTGTGATCAATCACTAGCATTACTGCAGTTGTGTAAATAATCAGGCCAAGTTTGACGAGACTAAGCTCATTTTGCAACAAAATTCACCTCACTTTGACTATCTTTAGTAGAAATGAGGGTGACTGTAGAGAGAAAAACTATGTTTCAGAAGAAAAACTATAGTACACCTGTTATTAGATTGTAGCCCTGTTCATTGTTTTTGAGTTTTTACTATTTGTAGACTGGACTGGATCCAGAATTCTTCTACTTTCCTGTTTGGAAACATCTGGCTACAACTCTCCAAATATGCACAAGAACTGCTCTGTCCCAGAAGCCCTACAAGCTGGAGCTTGACAACTCCATGTGTATTACAAGGGACAGGTCTCATACCTGATATGTGGGCCACAGAGAGTTCACCCAAACACCGGATGTTATAATCACAGACAGTCAAACTGCAAACCAGGACAAGCTGACAACTTCATGGTGTGGACAGCTTTTCCCAAGACATCAGAACAAGATTCTTTATCATAATGAGGCTCTGACTCCTCTTGATTTTTCCTTGCTTATGCCTACCTTTTTCACTTGGCAGGATAATGCTATATCACCAGAATTGCACAATCAGTAGCTTCTACAGAGACCTGATGAACAAACGGATCTGTCATGCCAAACCTAGTCATGGGATGGTAGGTAACAGAAATGCTACCTTCTAGTTGAACAGGAAATAATCTGCACAGTTGCTAATGCTTCTTGTTGCACATGGATAAACCGAACAAACACGCTGCTTGGCTAAAACAGGTAGATTCCCCATCTGGCTCATTATTTGATCTAAATGATTTCAGTTGGTTTGGTTCATGGGGACCCTGGCTAAGGGGCATACTCCAAACTCTTGGTATTATCATCCTCATAGCCATTAGCCACAACAGTAGTCTCCCTGGTGCACTGTATCCTCTCTAAGTCTTAAATGTGCACATGCAGCCATCTGCTGAATGGTAAATGTTCTCTCTCTGGCTGGAATAATGGAAACTCCAAGAAATGCGTGATAATGAGGACACCCATGAATGACGTGTTAAGATTCAAACCCCAAAATAATGATGATGGAGTAGTGCTGATGCCCTAAGTTTTGGTCACACTGTCTCCTAGGTGAGAGCATGACAAAAGGGGAGAAATTGTTAAATTAAATTTATAGGAGGTCATTGGTTTGAACTGAGCTCCTGCAATAAGCCCAATAGACCAAACCAAAATGGCGTCACTCGCGCTCAAGTTCCATACCACTAAGCCAAAATAAGATTTTTATCTGACCTTCCGAGAAATCAGGAGAGAGAGAGAATAGCCAAATCCCCAAACAGGCCAGTTGTAGCTGGCATGACAAGAAAGTCCCCTCTGCTTTAACCTTTATAAGAAAAGTAACTCTGAAACAACCAATCCGCTTTTTATTTTCTGTTTCTGCTTTCCTCAGTCCTTTTCTTTCTATAAAACCAACCTCTTCTGGCTTGGCCCATCAGAACACTCAATTCTATTCAAGTGTTGCTCAATTCTGGAATCACAAGTAAAAGCCAATTCAGGTCTTTACATTTGTTGTAACGTTGTCTTTTGACAATATCTTTTCAAACCCCAGATCCCATCCATTCCCAAGTCCTCTTGGAGTTTCCATTATATCCAGGGAATCTGTCCCACTGCCACCACCCTCATCTGCCTGCAAATACAAGGCAGCTTAAGAATTCCATTCTTGCCTTTCCAAGGCTTTCTCCCACTGCAGCCAGGGCAATCTCATCAATTTTTCAAAGCACAAATCTCATATCCTCTCAATCAGTTTCTCTCTCTCTCTCTCTCTCTCTGACACACACACACACACACACACACACCACACTCTCTCTCTCTCTCTCTCTCTCTTCAAACACTTAATGGCGATTTAGCTTGAGCTTGAGTTTAAGTGCTCTTAAACTCAAGGCTTTGACAGGCCCTACAAAATCCATCTCACTCCCTCTCCCACCTCTGCCTCAGGTCTCTGCCCACTGTTTTCTCACCTAGACAGTATCCTCTCCCTCCCCAAGGGCCCACCTCACATTTCACCTAGTTAACTCTGATTTACCCTTCACATCCTAGCTCTGATCTTTCATAGTATTTACTAGTCTGTAATTACAGGGCAGGGGCTGGGGGCAGAGGAATTCTGCCTTTTTCAGTCAGGGTTCCAGCAGAGAATGAGGCCTAATACCCTAGGGCATGCATTGGATGTACTGAATGAACTTCTCTCCTAAGCATCCAGAAAGCATCAGCTGTGTCCCACTCCTGGGAGAGCTGAACAGCTGAACAAATAGTCACAGAGTTCTGTGTTGTGTGGTTCAGATGGGGAACCCAGGTTTGAAAAGCTTTGTGCCAGATACTACTTGACACAGAGTAGGTGCTCAAAGGTTTGTTAAAATGAAACAGAAATGTAATCTTGCAATGACCCCCAAGGCTGGCATGCTCTCGCTCACTCTGCTCCAGTCACACTAGCCTCATGCTGTTCCTTCAATACCTACCAGGTCCCCCTGCCTGGCATGCCTGTGCCCAAGTTATCTGCTTGGCCAACTCCCTCACCTTCTCAAGACTTGACGCAGATCTCACCTTTCAATGAGGCCACCCCGGACACTCTCTTTAGCTCTGCAACCTGACCCTACGATCCCTGGAATTCCTGATGCCCCCTTATCCTCCTTCCTACAGCACTCATCACCTTCACACTTTTTTTGTTGTTGTTATACTTTAAGTTTTAGGGTCCATGTGCACAACGTGCAGGTTAGTTACATTTGTATACATGTGCCATGTTGGTGTGCTGCACCCATTAACTCGTCATTTAACATTAGGAATATCTCCTAATACTATCCCTCCCCCCTCCCCCCACCCCACAACAGGCCCCCGTGTGTGATGTTCCCCTTCCTGTGTCCATGTGTTCTCATTGTTCACATACTTTCTTTACATGCACCTCACTAACAGATAATGTTGATTGTCTATTGTGTATTTTCACCTAGTAGGAATATAGGTTTCATGAGGAGATCTGTAACCCAAGTGGCTAAAACAATGCCTGGCATGCAGCACGTGCCTAATTAATGTTCATTAGATAAATGCATGAACGTGCTTCTTCTGAGTTACCACTCTCTCATAATTTGGAAGCACACAGGGACTGCCTGGTTCCAATTCTGTAGATTCTTTAGCTCAAATCCCCGCCAATGATTAGAATGCCTCTCCGTGTCTGGTTTCAAATTCCTGAGGCAGAACCAATTGACCCAGCTTGTCTTCCCAAAACAGGCCACACGACAGAGGTCAATGGTAGCTACCCATGGATGAGCCATTTAGTGTAGAAGGGCCTCTTGGCATAATCGAAAAAGAGCAAAGCCATCTGAAGCTATTCAGTGTGGAAGCAAAGCTCTCTCCAGATTGCAAGCGCACTGCTGTGTTACAGCAGAGGCCACACTGGGTATCAGTGGAAGCAGGGGCATCAAGAGCGAGTTGGATCAAGCTAGACGTTTAGCCGCCAATCCTGACCTTGGTGGGGGCTGCTGCCAGGACTGAGTGGTGTACCTCAATGTCTGGCTCACCCAGAAGAGGGACATCACTCCCTCAGGAAACTTAACTGTCCATATGCAGCCATCTGCTGAATGGTAAATGTTCTCTCTCTGGCTGGAATGATGGAAACTCCAAGAAATGCATGATAATGAGAACACCCATGAATGACATGTTCCCATCTCATCCTCTCCATAAACAGATTTGTTGACAAGTGTAACCAGCAGACATTTAACAAAAAATCAATGTAACTCTGCAGGCAAGCAGGCATTCTTTAGAACGCCTCACCGCACCCCGTTCCCTGCTGTAGATTTTATAATGACCTGAAAGGCAGAGTGGCTGACACAAGCTGGATAGTTCTGGCTCAGGAAGATGTCTCATGAAGCTGCAGTCACCTGAGGCCTGACTGGGGCTGGAAGAGCTGCTTCCCTTCCCTGCGGGCTGCTGGCCAGAGCTACAGACCCTCACCTGTGGCCTTGCCTCACCACAGGACAGCTGGTGTCTCCCCAGAGCAGGGGATCCAAGAGAGATAGGCTGGCAGAAGCTACAACATCTTGTATGACTTCTGCTGTATTCTACTGGTCACAGGACCAGCCCTGATCCGGAGAGGGAGGGATGACACCTGAGTGTGAATACCAGGAGGCGGGGACCCCTGGGCCATCCTGGAGAAGACATACCACAGTCTGTTCATGTAGACAAAGACCTATTTTTTAAGGGCCCAGAGCTAACAAAAGGTTTTTACATCTTAAAGGGCTATAAAAAGGAAAATAAAGAAGCATATGTGACAGAGACCACAGGTGGCCTGCAAAGCTTAAAATATTTACTATATGGTCTTTACAGAAAAAGTCTGATGACTTCCGATGTACACTGTACTTTACAGATGATTTAAGGGATCTTTCAAGGCTAATTCTTCCTCTGTGCCATGTTCTCTTTATGCTCTGACTTTAGAATCTACCTCCCAAGTGAGCAACTCTATTGAAACAGGTGCTCAGCGAACTGTAGCTCTGAATATTATAGTGGCAAGCGCTAAGAAATGAACAGCTTATCATAACCTGAACAGAAAGATAATAATCAACAGTTCCTTGTCCATAAGTAGGTGTCTGATAAATACAAACTCAGTGAATGAATGACTAAATGGATAAGAAATACTACAAGGACGCATCTTGAAAGTATGGAGCTATCATGACAATAAAAATATCTTTAACCAATGATTTACAATATAAACACAACAAAATGTGAAGGTTCTATAATAACAATAACAGCTGACATTTATCGAGGGCTAACTCTATGCCAAGTATTGTCAAGTATTCTCGCATTCACACCTCGTATGCTGAGGCAGGTGTAAACTAGTTGCCTTCATTTTACAGATGAGCAAATTGAGGCCGACGGAAATTAAGTAATTTCCCCTAGATTACACTGATACATAAGTAGCGGGGCTATTTTCTCTTAGCAAACTACATAAAAAAATAAAGAGCAACTCTGTATCCTGAATGTCATGCCTGAGATCAGCTTGCTGAAAGCGCAGCAGAGACAGCAGCCCTCTGCTGGCCCAGGCTTCTCCTCCATCCCTTCTCGCTCCCTCCCTCCCTTCCTCACACTCAGCTGGCTGGGATCCCAACCCAGGGACTCCAAGAAGGGCCCAGCTCCGGCCTCCCTATGTAAGCAAGATCACAGAGACTTGAAATGGGTGATTGAACCTAATTACTCATTGCTCTGCTCCCTCTATCCAAAGAGAGCTTGAAAACATTTTGACTGAGGTCTTTGCTGAGATTGTGGACTCAGCACAGGACCTGCCTCCTGCTTTCCTAAATGAGCAAAGTGGCTGGCAGCTGCTCTAGCTCTGGGGCCAACAAGGTTTTGACACTTGAATTAGGAGAGGGCAGAGAGAAGGCTGCAGCTCCTGCAGCAAAATGCAGGGCTATCAGGTATACACCCAGGACACACTGCAGCCACTGCAACAGAACTGAGCTCTAGGCCAAGGGTTTCCTTGGCGGACATAAAGAGATCTCACTCTCCCTGAATGGCCTTGGAGATGGCTCAAAGTGTCCACTCTTCCCAGATTTGTGCACCTGAGGGTACGGGACTTGCTCAAGACTATACAACCAGTGGCAGAGACAAAGTTATCTGATGCGAATTCAAATGTTCCCACATTTTGGATTCTGCTCTTGGAAAGTCTGAAGTCCAGTTGGTTGAAAAGACAGTCGATTATGACAAGTTCTGGAGGGAAGAGGACCTGGGCAGAGGGAACCTGGACTAGAGGCTGAGTGTAACTGTGTCAGGGCCAGAAAGAGAGGGGCCAGGGTAAAGGCAGACAGAGGAAGTCAGAGGCCTGGAACAAAGTGGGGCGTGAAGGGGAACATGTGTGACTATCTGGACAGGAGAGTCAGCTGACCAAGGACAAGGGCAAAGACTGTCAAAGGGCACTGAGGGACCAGCTGAGAGCAGAGACATGAATCTGTGTCAATAACACACACTGTGACCTCAATGGGATCCTCATAAATACAGCTGTCCAATCCCCGCACAGTAAACATGCAAGCCACAACAAGATGATCACCTCCCTCAGTCCACCCTGATTATGAGATAATCACCATCCACAAAAATATTATTCCCATGCCTAACAAGCAAAGGGAGGAGGGGCCCTCTAGTCTGCCCTTGCAAACAGACACCTGGAGGAAGGAAGACTACGGAAGAAACAGGCTTTGACGTCAAAGACCAGTTTAGGTCCCAATTCTGCCACTTACTAGCTGCATGATCTTGAGCAAGTTACTGGATGCTCAGTGACCTGGTTTTCTCATCTGTAAAATCAAAATCATACTACCTACCCCAAAGAACTCTTGTGACGATTGAAAGCAACATGCTTAGCTCACAGACGGCTGTGACAAATTGTTTGCAGTAATGGCCAAACGATTCCCTGCTCCTCATACCCACAGCTTGGCAAGATGACTTTGCACTCTCCTGTTAGAAGGGCGGGTAGAGGGAGGGGGCAGGTCTCTCTCTCCCTTCCCCTTGAATCTGGGCTGGCCTGTGGCCTGCTCTAGCCAATGAAATAAAGTGGAGGTAACTGCGGCTTCTGACCTGGGGCCTCAGGGCTGCCCCCCGTCCCTGACCAGGTGAGCAACCCCACCAGGGGAGGGACCCTGGGCTAGCCTGCTGGAGGCCCAGGGATAAGCCCTCCCAGTAGCTGATTGTAGACACTTGAGGAACCCTAGGCAAGACCAGGAGCCCAGCAGTCCAGCCTGAAATGCCAGCTGCAGAAGTGTAAACTAGGTGCCCAGTTGTTATTTAAGCTCCCTAAATAGCGGGGTGATTTGTCAGCAGTGACCGTAATACTCAATGCACCACAGCTGATAATCAGGACTTCTCTCTTGTCCGGCAATTCTCCTGGTCTTGAGCGATGTTTCCATCTCTACCAGGTCATTCTCATCAGCATTCAACCTTGCCATTATTTCACCCTTTATGAAAAAACTTTCCTTTGACCCCAATACCCTTAACAACTACCACCTTGTGTCTTCACTCCCGCTTTCAGCAAAACTCCAAGAACGCCCATGCTCCCTGTGGCCAATTCTCCTCTGCTCGTTCTTTGACACTTGCACACTCAACACTCCACTGACACTTTTTTTTTTTTGAGGTGGAGTTTCACTCTTGTTGCCCAGGCTGGAGTGCAATGGCGTGATCTTGGCTCACTGCAACCTCTGCCTCCCAGGTTCAAGTGATTCTCCTGCCTCAGCCTCCCGAATAGCTGGGATTACAGGCATGCGCCACCACGCCTGGCTAATTTTGTATCTTTACTAAAGACGGGGTTTCTCCATGTTGGTCAAGCTGGTCTCAAACTCCCGACCTCAGGTGATCTGCCCGCCTCGGCCTCCCAAAGTGCTGGGATTACAGGCGTGAGGCACCACGCCTGGCTCCACTGATGCCTCTTGTCAAGGTCTCCAGTGACCATACGTTACTGAATGCCAAGGCCAAGTCTTGGTCCTCACGTGACTTGACCCAGTCAGCATCATGTGTCACCGCAGCCCCCTCTCTGCCTCCTCCTCAGGAATACTTTCTGCAGTTGGCTTCTGAACACCAGTTTCCTGCTTTCCCCCTACCTTCCTGGAAGGTCTTTCGAGGTTTCTGCTGGTGCTCCCTCATCTCCTCCACCTCCTAATGCTGGAGTGCTCTGGGGCTCAGGCTTTGGCCCCTGCTCTTCTCTGACTTACTTGCTGGTATCTCACCCAGTCTTATAGCTTTAAACACCATCTTTATGTCAACAACTCTCAAAAAAGCCTACACTTCTTTTCTGAACTCCAGATTTTTATACTCCAGATTTTAATGGCCTAATGGCCACCTCCTTGAAGATCTCTGACAGGCACCTCAAACTCACTCTGTACCCACACAGTCCCAATCGTCCCCCACAATCTGTGTCTCCTGCTTCGAAAGTCAACCTTCCGATGCTCAGGCCAAAACCACTGGGGTCGTCCTAGACTCCTCTTTCTCTCTTGCACCCCATAGTCAGCCCCTCAGTAAATCCCACTGGCTCTCCCTTCCAAGTCCTTACGGTCATCTCAAGGCCTGGCTTCATCTGCCATGGGTCTCCAGCCTCCGCCCTAGTCACACATTCCCAGGTCAGGACCTCTGCGCCACCTCTTCCTTTTCCGGAGCACGCCTGCCCAGACATCTGCAACACACAGGCTTCTGCTCCTTATTTCTGATCACTCTCCCTTTCCATCACATGTAAAACTAACAACCCTCTTCCCCCTGGCCATCCTGTCTCCTTCCCTGGCTCCTCTATGTGATACCTGTCATCCAAAAGCCTACATATTATACTTGTTCATATGTAAACTAAAAACTCCAGAGGGCAGAGATGTCTTATTTTCCTCATTAGGTATCCCCCGTGCCTGGAACAGTGGAGACATAGGACCTGTTCAATAAACATTTGTTGGATGAATGAACATCCAATCAATAAATGAACAAATATAGAAACAATAGAATTTTTTTTAGTACAGTGTCCCATTTAATGGTAAAGGAAAAATGCTGAAAGCCTCTATAGTCAATCATGAGGTTCTACAAACCTTCCACTGTCTGTTTTCTCCTTATTACAGTGGTGAGAAGAAGAAGGTCGTCTCCATTTGCATAGATGGAGACCTGAATGTGTGTGTGCAGGAGAAGCCAGAAGGCTCGCTGAGCAACCCCAGTCAAACAGGAGGCTGCTTGTTTGTAGCCTGCGAGTGAAGAATGGTTTTCATATTTTTAAATGATTTCACTTTAAATGGTTTTATGGCTATCTACATAATAGTCTTAATTTTGCTTCTTGGGCCTGCAAAGCATAAAATATTCACGACTTGGCACTTTTAGAAGTTTACCAACCCCTGGGGGCAAACTCCTCGGTAGTCCACAAGGCCCCCTGAAACAGTTACCCAGGTATTTCAGCAAAAAGTGATATCTGAAATCAAGTGCCTTAGAAGCAATCAGCAAAAAGTGACTGGAAAAGTGATTAAAGTGGCCACTGGCCATGGCTATTATCTAAAATAATGGTGACACCCTCTATGCAACTGGGAAAGAAATAGCCAAACACGGAAATGTATTTTACACACGTTCCCAGGGTAAAGCATATCCGAAAACCAATGGCTACGGATAGATATTATTCTAAATTTGGAGGTATCTGATGACAGAATGAAGTTTCCTTCCCTTTTCTTACCCACACCCAAAACTACACCCACACTTCTCATGAGAAAAATTCTGTCACACTTAGGGTTTCCCTTTCCAACATCTGATCTTTCACTTAAGAAAAAACTGATTTCTAGGACACTTTAGCTACATGTCAACCTATCCCAAATGGAAGCTCCTAATATACACAGACCTTTCAGTGCCATGCCTGGCAAATAGGAAGACACTGGCATTATTGTAATACTGTATCCCAATATGTTATAATTGTATTATTGTTACATATATTATTGCATCATGTTATATACGATACAATACATAATGGATTGCATATACAATGTATTGAATATTCTGTAACATGTAAATATAAAATCATAACATACACAATATGTTGTATGGTTTTATATTATCACATGCCTTATTATATCACTGTTATATTGCTATCCTAACTTAGGAGACACAAAGCCACACTCTAGCTGCAGGGCGTCAGACAAGTTACTTCACTTCCAGAAGCCTCAATTTCTTCATTGGCAAAATTAGGGAATAATTTGAGATTTTTTACTCTTCTCTTCTAGCTCAAGACGTCTGTGATTCCAAAGTCATGTTAAATAATCTTTTGTTTACCTTTCTCTCCTACCCTGAACCAGTTTATGACTGTATCCCAATATGGCCTCTAACCTCACTGATGAACCAATGGTCTTGTCCATTCTATTCACTCCAACACCCTGACACTCTGCACTAGTTGATTCAAACTGCCCTCCCAGCAAACTGTTTAATGTATCTATTTTCCTAACAACTGAATTGATGCTCTTGTCATCCATATGCAGTTAGGGAAATGGTTAGCTCTCTACAGAAGCAGCGAAGAGGGATTGCTGGGTCATTAGTCACGCTGCCTAACAGTAAGCATTACATTAACAATGTTAATAACACTTCTGGGCTCACTCTGTCTCTTTCATGTGAAGAAACTCAAGTATTTAATAATCATTGCTCTCTGGGAGGCAGAAGACAAAAAGTTGTGATGGTAATTGGGTACGCTTAAATAAAGCCTCATGTCTCTTTTCTATGAAACTCAGCACTTGAATGAGATTGAGTCAAGCCCAAAGCAAATGACTGTTGGAAATTAGAATTTTATAACAAAATGGATTCTTAACACTGATAATGGCTTTTGAACTTCCCATACCCTTTCTCTGAGTCCCGTGCCATCAGATAATTCATCAAAATGGCGTTTGTAAGTGTAGTTTAAGTTTTACAAGAGGAATGATTTCAAAATAATATTCAATGCTGATGTGCTTGTGAGTAACTGGTAAATTTATACATCACTCATGAAAATGCATCACTTTTGGAAAACAAGGCAAGATCCTTAAAGCTATTTCTATGTTCCTGGCTTGGGAACTTTACACTGGGAACTTATCCTAAGGACATCATCCAACAGAATCACAAAACTATATTAATGAAGCTACTTACTGCTGCCTGACCTGTAAAAAGTGGAAATAATTTCGATATTCAACAGCAGGTGAATGATTTCTTAAGTTATGGAACAGTAACATGATGGAATGTCACAGTCATAGCAGTTATTAAGACCACATAGAAGCATAAAATTAAAAGAAAAAAAGCAAAATTATTTGCACATGATGACAATTCTATGAAAAATATGCATCATGTGCAGCCGCTCTGAAAAAGAATAATGGCACCGACTAACACTTTTGCCGCCTCACTATGTTTTAGGTCATTCACTCATTCATTCATTTTAAGACAGGGTCTCAGTTCACCCAGGCTGAAGTGCAAGGAGGATCACCTGAGCCCAGGAGGCAGAGGCTGTAGTGAGTCATGATCATGCCACTGCATGCGTGCCACCGTGCCCAGTTAATTTTATTTTTTAAAATTTTTTGTAGACAGGGTCTCACTGTGTTGTCCAGGCTGGTCTTGAACTCCTGAGCTCAAGTGATCCTCCTACCTCAGCCTTCCAAAGTGCAGGGATCATGGGTGTGAGCCATAATGCCCGGTCTTTTATGTCTTTTAGGCTTAGCCACTCAACATGCATTTTCTTGTTTGCATTTTGTCCGTTTGTCCCAATGTTTTTCTTTAATAATGTAACATCATTTCAACCAAAATTAAATGCAACTTCTCTGTATGTGAGCTAAAAGTAATAACAACAATAAACTGACTGGATACTGACTGCACGCCAGGCACTGTCCTAAGCACTTTGCATGGACAGACTCCTTCATCCTCACAACACCCTATGAAGTGGGGACTATTTGCAGATGAGGAAATTGAGGCCCAGACATTAAGTAACTTGCTGAAGGTCAGCCAACTAGAAAGTGGGAGAACAAAGACTCTATCCTGGCACCTGGGCTCCAGAGTTCTAAAGAAATTTTCAAAGAAATTCAACACCATAAAAAGCACTCCTGTGATCCCTCAGCTCAGCCAAACCGATGCTGTCTAAGCAGGTACTGAACGCTCCAGGAGCTGGCACATATGAAGGGCAGTGACCACTGCTGATGGTCATTGATGCACAGCCTGCAAGGGGTCCTTCAAGACCATCAGCCATGTGATACCTTAAGCTGAGAGACGGAAACAGGTGGAGAATTACCCAAACTCACAGCCACTGGGATTGGGATGAAGCCAGGCAGATAACCCATGTCCATGGATCTGGTAAATCCAGGGCTTCTCTTTACTAGGCAATGCATAACAAGAATCACTATTATTCATTAAATGCTCACTGTATGCTAAGGGCTATAACCCCTTTATGCGAATTATCTCATTTAGTGCTCACGGTAGTCCTTCAAAGTATGCATTATTATTAATCTCATTTAGAGATCAAGAAATAGGCCTGGAAATGTGAAGTAATTTGTCTTGCCTTACTTATTAGCTAGAAGGCACTGAGCCAGTGGTTATTGCAGCACCCAGCCCTTGTGCATTCCGGATCAATATTAATTAGCTGGCAAACGGGCATCCAGCTGCCCCAGATGCTACTTTGCTATCTAGTGTGCAGAGGCAAGTCTAAACACCTTTGCTGGCTGGAATCCAAACATTTCTAAATTTGCCCCTGTGGCAGAGCAACCACTGGCATTCAAAACTGAGGCAAATCCTTAACTCACCCCCTGCCACCCCCAGCCCCACCTGGGCCTGCCAATCTGCTTCCAGCACAGCAAATCCCACAATCTGCCAAGGCCTGTGGGCTGAAGCTTTTTATACTCAGCTCTTCTACTAAGGGTGTTAATTTCATTCGCTCACACCCACACTGTGTACAAACATGCAAATCATTAACATTTCCATTTACCAGGCTGGTATGGCCTGGAGCTGCTGGGATTTTTGAAGGAGATAACAATTCAATTTGCAATTACTGCTGCAATTTTTAATTCCCAAGGAAACTTCTGTCAGTGCTATACTCCCAAGAGCCAAAATGAACACTGTAAGCAACTCTTCAAATTATTTCGAAAGAGAGGGAAAAAAAAGAGAGGAAAGGAAGGAATGAAGGGAAAGGAAAGAAGGAAAGGAGCCAGTCAGGCAGGGTGCCTGCCTGCCTGCCTACCTCTGGGAGGGCAGGATTACAAGCCTATTTCAGAGAAGTTCAATTTAGCTCTAAATTTCAGTTTCCTCCAGCTGTATGAATCAACAACTAAATGTTGACTCTTTAAGAGGGGCTTTTGTGAAGTAATATTTGCAATTGAACAATCAATACATTTACTGTTTGTAAACTCAGAATTGCTGTGGGATAGAGGAAGGTGTACCTATTTTCATTCTCCAATGTTACTACTTTGGGCAGTTAAAGGCTAAGAATGAACATTTCCAGGTCCCAAATAACCACCTGCCACCTTCCAAGTCCCAAATACACCTGCTGACACTGGTAACTACTATTTATTGCACGTCCACTGTGCACCGTGCACCAGGAAAAACCCTGCCCTGCATAAGCCTACCCTTCTTTATACCAGCAGGGAAACTGCAGCCAGGGAGCATTCACGGAGGGCACATGCGCCAGGCATCGTGCAAGTGCTGGGGACAAAACAATGAACCCTGCGACTGTCCACCCTCAGGTGGTTTACAATCAAGTGGTAAACAGATCAATAATAATAAAAAAAAACCATGGATGTAAATTAAATAACACAGTAAGATACAGTCATTTGGAACAGGCCACTGTAGACAAGGAAAGCGAGGGCATTTGGCATTAGAAAATGCATCTGTTCAAGGTCAGAGAGCAGGCTGGGCCACAGCTCTGGCTGGAACTCTCAGGATCACACTTGAGCCACTGCCTCGTCCCACTTCCCATCTTATTTTTTTCTGTTTGGGGCATGCAGGAACTCACTGCGGTAATACAAATGAGTCAGATTTCTCGACCACGAGAAGCATCCATTATTATAAAAAACATTTTCTTTTTTTTTTTTTTTTTGAGACGGAGTCTCGCTCTGTCGCCCAGGCTGGAGTGCAGTGGTGCAATCTCGGCTCACTGCAAGCTCTGCCTCCCGGGTTCACGCCATTCTCCTGCCTCAGCCTCTCCAAGTAGCTGGGACTACAGGCGCCCGCCACCACGCCCGGCTAATTTTTTGTATTTTTTTAGTAGAGACGGGGTTTCACCGTGGTCTCGATCTCCTGACCTCGTGATCCGCCCGCCTTGGCCTCCCAAAGTGCTGGGATTACAAGCGTGAGCCACCGCGCCTGGCCATGTAAAAAACATTTTCTTGTTTGGGGTTGGTCCTGAGAGCCATCAAAAAATAAAAACCAGAACCGTAAGTCAGACAGTATAATGGTCCCCTCATCGGGTATGTGTCCCACCTTGTCTCAAATCACTAGAGAAGCTTCTCTAGCGGCATCAAATGTTCTGTAGGGTGACAGCAGGTGGAGGCTGTGAGACTCATGTCTTTCACACTGGTGTTCTGCCTCTGCGGCTTTTCAACTCCCCAGGTGTAGGACATGGAAACACACGTAAATGATCTAAAGAGCAGATAACAGTTTCCTTTAAATTTGCCTTTGGAATGCACTCTGGGCCTGCCCTTCCTAATCATGATCATCTTTGGCTCTGGTTAAAGTCTTATTCTCCGGAGCTCCTAACACAGGGGAATCCAGGCAGAAATCAGGGGCCACCTGGTCTGTCCCAACTGCCTGTAGCAAATCCACATAACGATATGCCCGGGATTCCCATTCACTTGTTCCTAAACTAGACACAGACCACTTTGCCCTGGAACCTGGGGCCATCATCCACCCACCAAGATTTCACAACCACATTGAATGTGGGCTGCAGATCAGGGTCATGGTGGTGCCCTGACATTCTTCTTTTTTTTTGAAACAGGGGTTTTGCTCTGTCACCCAGGCTGGAGTGCAATGGTGCAATCTCGACTCACTGCAACCTCCGCCTCCTAGGTTCAAGCAATCCTCCCACCTCAGCCTCCTGAGTAGCTGCGACTACTTGCGCGCGCCACCATGCCTGGTTAATTTTTTGTATTTTTGGTAGAGATGGGGTTTCGCCATGCTGCCCAGGCTGGTCTTGGTTTCGAACTCCTGAACTCAAGTGATCGGCCTGCCTTGGCCTCCCAAAGTGCTGGGATTACAAGTGTGAGCCACCGCACCCAGTATGCCTGGGAATCTTTAATTCCAGTTCGTAAACACTGTTTTATAATCCCATTTCCAAAACGTAAGCAACCTCTCAAGACAAACAAACTGTGAAGGACCACTCCCTATCCCTGTTACTTCGGCTCCTCAGCAGGACATGATGCGATATGAAAAATGGCTTTTCCTTCTGAGATGGACTTTGGACTGCAGTCCCTGGGTCTATCAGCCCAAACAAACAAAACCCTATGCGCCAAAGATGTGTTCCTGGTCAATGGGACCTGTGAAGGCTTTAAAACCATGAATTGCTCTCTTCTTTTCTTTAATCTCCAATTCACTGTGGATCTTGAAATCCCTACTACCAACAGTGGTCCTACCACTCTTCTCATTTAAATTACTGAACACAACTAAACAAAACCACAAAATAAAACATCAAACCTTTCTGTCTGTATACCCAGCTGCTTCCAATGAAAATCTTCAGACATTTTAACTCATGGTTTTCTAAGGAGAACTAGAGACAATCCAAACGTAAGTAAATATATTCAATTTCTATTCTAAAAGTGGTGCTTTTAAGTAGTTGGATCAATGCTGATTTTCTCCTGGCTGGCTTGAGACACCAACCCACACAGTGCTGATCAGATTCAGAAGAGTACCGCATCTTGGTCTGCTTCAGTAAATACCCGTGTCTGCTAAGGCCCATTCTGAAGACACTGTACTATGACACAGTCAGAACTGGTTCTTTATTTTAATGTGTAGAAATACATGAAAGAAAGTGTAACAAACCTCATATATCGATGACCTGGACTCTAACACTTGTTAAGCTTATCCCATTTTGCTTATCTTAGATCCCCATTTATTTATACAGTATATTTTGCTGAACCAGTTTATTTTTTTATTTTGATTTTTTCTTTTTTGAGACAGAGTCTCTCTCTGTTGCCCAGGCTGGAGTGCAGTGGCACGACCTCAGCTCACTACAACCTCCGCCTCCTGGGCTCAAGCAGTTCTTGAGCCTCAGCCTCCCGAGTAGCTGGGATTACAGATGTGCACCACTACACCCGGCTAATTTTTGTATTTTTAGTAGAGACGGGGTTTTATCATGTTGGCCAGGCTGGTCTTGAACTCCTGGCCTCATGTGATCTGCCTGCCTCGGCCTCCCAAAGTGCTGGGATTACAGTATTGTTTTTAACTGGAGAAAAGGCATACATATTTATTAACGTGTATACAGGGAAAAACCACAGAGTGATTATGATTTGAGAGAGTAAATTATAGACAGCATAACTCTTCACCCCTAAAAACTTCAGCATGACTATTCAAAACAGCACATACTCCTACATGACTCAGCACTGTTTCACATATAATCACATGAGCAACAGTTCCTCATTATAATCCACCATGGAGTTCATATTTAAATTTCCCGAACTGTTCCCCAATGTCTTTAATAGCTGTTTTGTTCAAACCAGGATCCAATCAAGGATTGCTAAGGAGTACCCTTTCCAAAGTAACATGTTAGACAAAAGAATGACTCACGGAAAGTCAGAAGGGCTGACAGTAAATTAGCATCCCACCTACTTTCTTTTTAAGAGAAAATGATCTATCATTTGACAAACAGCAACTGTTCTTAATATTTCCATGCATTTTCTTCCAGTTATTTGTTTTCTTTTCATAAACAAACCCATATATGCAGTTGTGAACAAACTGTCTTGCTACTGATCAAATGCTACTGCAACTTCTTCTGGCAAGAGGAGGCAAAGACCTGGTGAAGTCTCGCATATGTCATCTCTGGCATGCCTGCCAGCCGGCCGGCCTCCTGGGTCAATAACTATGATAAAAGTCCGCTGAGTGCGTCAACAGACTGTCCTGCACTGAGACACTATTAAAGGTCCTTGAGCTCCAAATGTACCACTGCACAGCTCTGTGGCCCTGCCAACTTCCTCCTCCTCCAGCTGACATGACCCCAAACCCTAGAGAGACAGAGTAGGTGTTAGGAGAGGCTGTTGTCCCACTTCCTGGGTGTCCAGGATGGATAAATGTAAGATTTTACAGAAAGTACCTTGAAAGTACTTTGGAACTTTTGGAAGTGCTATATATTTAAAAGCTGTTAATAACATTCTCTAAATCAAAAATATCACAAAAGCCTCAAACTCCTAGATATCAAAGCTTTGACTCGGGATATTTCTTTTTCTTTCTTTCTTCTTTTTTTTTTTTTGAGACAGTTTCACTCTGTCACCCAGGCTGGAGTGCAGTGGCGTAATCTCGGCTATTGTAACCTCCACATTCTGGGTTTAAGCGATTCTCCTGTCTCAGCCTTATGCCTGTAGCTGGAAATACAGGTGCCCACCACCACGCCTGGCTAATTTTTGTATTATTAGTAGAGACGGGGTTTCGCCAGGTTGGCCAGGCTGGACTCGAACTCTTGACCTCAAGTGATCTGCCCGCCTTGGCCTCCCAAAGTGCTGAGATTACAGGCATGAGCCCCTGCGCCTGGCTGACTTGGAACATTTCTAAAAAAGTAAAAATGTTCGGCCAGGCGCAGTGGCTCACACCTGTAATCCCAGCACATTGGGAAGCTGAGACAGGTGGGTCATGAGGTCAGGAGTTCAAGACCAGCCTGGCCAAGATGGTGAAACTCCATCTGTACTAAAAATACAAAAATCAGCCGGGCGTGGTGGCGGGTGCCTGTAATCCCAGCAACTCAGGAGGCTGAGGCAGAGAACTGCTTGAACCTGGGAGGCGGAGGTTGCAGCGAGCTGAGATCGTGCCACTGCACTCCAGCCTGGGCGACACCGCGAGACTCCATCTCAAAAAAAAAATAAAAAATTTTCAACAGACACATACTGCACCGAATGAAACATCTTGAGCCAAACCAAGCCATCATATTGAGAGAGGAACATCTTACTCCGCAGGAGAATTGTGAATTTTCTTGAAACCATGTTGGACTACCTGTGCTTTCTGCTCTGGAAGGCGATTCCCCAGGCACTTCAGCTCTGCTGCTGGGCCAGTCTCTTGGAGAAAACTGCCTCCTTGCTTCTTCCTGGAAAGGAAGCCCAGGGCTTTCTTACCTTGTTTCCAGGGGTACAGATGACTTCGTTTCAAGGACTTCTGTTTTTCAACAGCATTGCCCATTTTGAAGCCAGAGGACACAGGGCCCTTCCCAGCCCCGGCGTCTTTCCGGAGCAGCAACTGAGGACCAAGTCACTGGCTGAAAGGGGATCATCTCTTGGACATCCCAAACCACCCAGCGGCAGAGCCCAGGCAGCCTCACAAGGGAAGCCTGAGGAATCTCATTCTGAACAGTCTTTGCCTTCTGCCTTTCAAAATCCCCTTGGCCCCAGGGAGGAAATCAGAAGAAAGGGCTTGTTATCGCCCTACCGGTGCCTCTCAGGCATGGTCTATATTAAGAAGCTCTTTCCTTGGCATCCTTTTGACACTTTATTACTCATCAGCACAACAGTGACTCGAAAGATGAATTTTATGTCCAAATACTTTTAATACCACTTTTCTCTGCAGGAGAAAGGGGGAATCAGGTGATCAAAATGCTGAAAGTCATAAATGAACCATTCTGGGGCATGCCAGGAGAAACATTTTCATACAGACCCTTATGCCACGCCTTGTATTTCAGAGTCCCACGCTCAGACCAGTGTGCACCACATGACAAGTACTGTCAGAGAAAACAAGCTGATTTCACTAATGCTGTGTTTCCAAGGGAAACACAAAACGAAACAAAACATCAAAACACTGCTACACCTCAGTCTCCAAAGAAGGAAACACCTTGGGGACAAACACAGCTAAGAATTTATAACCCCAAGCTCCAAACTTCCACTGCACTTTGGGAACAATTTTGCTGGAGAAAGTGCTACACTACCTCAATTCTGAACAAAGGGTTTTCTAGAAGAAAAGAAGGGAATGAAATCAATCGCATATTCTTGGTAAAAAGGAAGACAATGTCGAGGTGGATGAAAAGATTTCACTTATTTCAGTCCCAGAGTTTGAGGTTATAAAAGCTCCTGAAGAATCCCCACAGCATAATATGGGTAAGAATGCAGGCTCTGAGCCGGGCGAGGTGGCTCACGCCTGTAATCCCAGCACTTTGGGAGGCTGAGGTGTGTGGATCACTTCAGGCCAGGAGTTCAAAACCAGACTGGCCAACATGGTGAAACCCTGTCACTACTAACAATATAAAAATCAGCCGGGCATGGTGGCACGAAGCTGTAATCCCAGCTACTTAGGAGGCTGAGGCAGAAGAATCACTTGAACCTGGGAGGTGGAGGCTGCAGTAAGCCGAGATCACGCCACTGCACTCCAGCCTGGGTGCAAATCCTAGCTCTTCCCCTTGGCTTTGCCAATTGAGCACAGCAGCCTCAGTTTCCTTATCTGTTAACTGGGCATAATTCCAGTCTCACCTCCTCAGCTGTAATAAGAATCAAATAAAAGAGAACATTTGTGAAGTACCTAGCATGCTGCCTGACACTCAGGAAGTCCTTGGTGAATATTTAACGTGTTTTTTTTTTTGGAGTCAGGGTCTTGCTCTGTCACCCAGGCTGAGTGGCGCAATCATGGCTCACTGCAACCTCAACCTCCCCGGCCCAAGCAATCCTCCTGCCTCAGCCTCCAAAGAAGCTAGGACTACAGGTGCATGCCACCTCGCCTGGCTAATTTCTAAATTTTTTTGTAGAGACAGGGTCTCCCTATGTTGCTCAGGTTGGTCTCAAACTCCTGGCCTCAAGTGAACCTCCTGCCTCAGCCTCCCAAAGTCCTGGGATTACAGGTGTGAGCCACTGCACTCTGCCTATTATCACTTTTTTTTTTTGAGACAGAGTATCACTCTGTCACCCAGGCAGGAGTGCAGTGGCGCAATCTCAGCTCACTGCAACCTCTGCTTCCTGAGCCCAAGTGATTTTCTTGCCTCAGCCTCCTGAATAGCTGGATTTCAGGTGTACGCCACCACGCCCAGCTAATTTGTGTATTTTTAGTCGAGATGGGGGGTTTGCCACGTTGGCCAGGCTGGTCTCAAACTCCTCACCTCAAGTGATCTGCCTACGTCGGCCTCCCAAAGTGCTGGGATCACAGGCGTGAACACCACGCCCGGCCCTTCATCACTTTTATAATTGTAGACTGAAAATATATTAGCTTAGGTGGCAGAGGTCTGGCTTCGGTCAATTTAGTCAAAAGCACCAAAATAAATTTATTTTACAGAGTTGGATGGTACAAAATGGGAGCAAGTATAGAACTGGAGTAAAATTAGAGACAACATTCCAAAAAAGACCCACAGAACCAGAGAGACCAAGTTTAAGAGGCACTTAATGATCTGTTAGTTTCTGGGCACAGTGGGCCACTGTGTTACACCAGGCCCTTCCTTTCTGAAGGAAGGGGAAATAATCTTTCCAATTTATGCAAAACAGACAAAAACCAAAATCCAAATCTCTACAAGATCTTAAGGCCTCATAATTGATCTACCAATACAGAGATGATTTTTGCAAAATCACGGCCTGAGAGTCCAAACTTGGCAAAGCAAATGGCATGTGTCTGTCGCACCCTCTCCAATGAGGTGGCAGGAAAGAGCATGTGTGCAGAGGCTCCCCGTTTCCCTCACAGAGCCCGCACGCTCCTCCCCAGAATAAACTGCAGCCACAAACTGGAATAAAGCACAGGGAACCCCCACCACACGAGAGGGGTCCAGTGAAACCTAACAGTTGCACAGCAGAATACCTGGCACACAGTAGGTGCTTAATAACTCTCTGTTGAATAAATGGGTGGATAGGTGACAGAATAAACCAATGAGAATTATCCCCAACATACACACACTGATTGTCCCCACCCCCTGGAATGCGTTAACCAGAGTTTCTAATCCATAAACAAACTCTCCTCTCCTAGCAAGAATCAGAGAGTGTGGGTGGTTGGGACGCTGTTTCCTCCACTTCCCCACTCCTTAGCTCAGGCCACTCCCGGCCCTGGAATTTCTTCCCTATCAGGAGTGCGAAGCCCCTGAAGTCAGGAGCCGCGTCTGGGGCAGCTCCTCCTGGCGCCTGTGCACACAGACAACAATGGGTCACAGTTGCAGAACCTGGGCTCAGGTGTGCTCTCTCTCGTTTCTCAGCTGGGGGCCAACATATTCGTAATGGTGTTTCCATGAAAAAACGCATCCTAGGTTCCAAACAACTAATTTACTGATGAACCTTTAGAATAAACTGGACATTTCCCTGAGAGAACAGCTTTGAAATGAGGACCCTGTGGTCCAACCACTTCTCAATCATGGCTCCCCCAAAATAACTCCAATGTGAACTGTTCAGGGGTAGGGGGAGGGGGAGAGCAACAGAATAACCCGATCTTAAGAATTCCTCTCTAATCCCCAGCTCAGAAAGCATCTTTTACAGTTGTCCCCTCTGCAGTGTCCCAGACTAAGCAAACAAACAAACAAAAAAAACATACAGCCATCCCCAAAGACCAATATGCTTGCAATCCAAGATGGGCAAGCGACCCATCTCCAGTCCACATTTCAGGGAGACAACACAAAATTTTTTTGATTCTTCACAAATGGGAAGAATCAAAAGTGAACTGTTACCAGAAGCAGAAGGCTGACTGCACAGCCACTGTGATGAGTTTCCAAGCCTTGCACAAATACGCCGAGAACGCTGTGGTTGTACGAACTGCCTTCAGTCAGACTCGACCTGGCCATGTGTTATCAAGGTCACTCCTTCAGGTATGACTACTCCAAGCCCCAAATCTCTGTAAAACCCAAGGAGATCCACAAGATCATCTGCTCCAGTGAGTCCCTTCCCCATTTCACAGATTCCTCAGAGAGGGGCAGGGATCAAGGCTAGGCATTTAGTTGGAGGGCTGGATCCAGCCCCCAAATCTATCCTTGGCTAGGAAAACCTCTGCTACCCATTTCCTCATGACCAGAGGAGGCAGGAGGCCAGTGTGAAGGAATTGGCTTTGAAGGCCAGCGGGCCTGGTTTGAATCTATGTGGGCACTTCCTAGCTGAGCAACTTTGGGATAGAAACTAAACCTCTCCACACCTTGTATTTTCCCATACGTTCATGTGTACCATTATGCTATCTACTTCATGGGTGGTTTAAAGGTTAAATAAGAATTTAGACTTGGGAGGCTGAGGTGGGAGGTTGAGGCAGGAGAATCATTTGAGCCCAGGAGGTCAAGACTGCAGTGATTTGTGATCACACCACTGCACTCCAGTCTGGGCCACAGAGCGAGACCCCATCTCTAAAAAACTAGACTAAAATAAAGATGTTTAAAATTTGTTGGTACACAGCAGACAATGAGAATAGCTACTGTCAGTTTTTATTATTATTACCTATAAATCTCCAAGCTTTAGATACATTGAAAAAGATTATTTACCCTCACTAGGGATTTTCTCCCCCATATCAGAGTAAGATCCACTGCAATATTCTAGTAAATAATTCGTTCTCTTAGTATAATTAAAATAAAATTTATCTTACAAACATCTGTACCTCAGGAATTTTTTTTTTTTTAAGAGACAGGGTCTCCCTATATTGCCCAGGTGGCCTCGAACTCCTGGGCTCAAGTGATCCTCCTGCCTCAGCCTCCCGAGTAGCTGGACTCCAGGAGGAATGATATTTTGATTGTGGAACATGACATAAGCCAGAGGGGTAATATTGTGGCCTCTGAAGTAGGAAACATTTTAAGGAGTGCCTGTCCCTACACGCAAGACGCTGTTGGCTCCAGACAAACTCTGAGTCAGGATCCTGCAAGGCGGTGCTCACTTCTTGAAGGAGATTTTTTTTTTTTTTAAGATAGAAATGGCTCAGAAGCGAAGGGCTTGTGGATCCCTGTAATGTGCACATTCACCGCCCCTAGAACCAAAGAAACAGAGGCTGGGCTCTCAGGCGGGTACCCGGTAGCTGACACAAAGCTTTGTGTATGGAATTTGTCTGCTGGGAGGAAAGTCTGATGTTGGTCACTTCCCTCCTGGAGAAAAATACAACAATACGAGGAAGCGCCAAGCACTGTGGGAATGTTCCAAGTGCGAGTTCCAGCTCAGCCCAGAATATAAACAAAGGCGATGACCAGCCTGGAGGTCAGGCCCAGCAGAGCACTGAGGCAGAAAGTCTGGGAGCCACTCTTCTGTCTTCTGGGGTCCTCTAGACTCGGCCATTTTTTTTTTTTTTTTTGAGACAGAGTCTCCCTCTGTCGTCCAGGTTGGAGTGCAGTGGTGCAATCATAGCTCACTGCAGCCTCCAACTGCTGGGCTCAAGCAATCCTCCTGTCTCAGCCTCCTGACTAGCTGGGACTACACGCACTTGCCACCATGGCTGGCTAATTATTAAAATTATTTTTTATAGAGATAGCATCTTGCTTGGTTGCCAGGCTGGTCTCAAACTCATGGCCTCAGGTGATCCTCAAGCCTCGGCCTCCCAAAGTGCTGGGATTATAGGCATGAGCCACCGAGTCTGGCCTAGACTGCTTTGAAGTAACTTTCCTGTCCAGGCCTGGAGGAAATCATCGAAGGCAAAGGCCACCACGTGTCGAATGTCATAGGAAATACAAGCTCAGGGACTCTCTTATGACACATCTGCGAACTTATAGATCAGTCTCAGAATGTCATAGCTGGAGGGGCCTCAGAGATTTACTCAACAAATACCAACACGGAGCTTGGGGAGGGTCAGATAACATGCACGAAGAATCACTTAGTTATCCCGGTGATCAGTGCTAAATTCAGGGTGGGGACGCATGTCTAGCAGGGCGACCTAATCTAATCTGGAAGTCAGGGAAAGGTGAGACTTGAACCATGAGCAGAGCTGGACCAGGCAAAGGGGCAGCATGTATGAAAGCCCTGTGTAGCTGGAGGTATGCGCCCAGGGGAAGGCCGGGGGTCAGATGGGACAGGGCCTTATAGATCCAGGGCTTTGTCTCATGGGCTTTGAGGGTTCCTAAGGTGTTGGCAAACCACGTGTTCATTTTTCTGGGAAGAGAGGTCTATGGCTTTCACCAAAGTCTTAAGGAGTTTCAAGAGGTTAAGAATGGCCGGGCACGGTGGCTCACGTCTGTACTTAGGATCCCAGCACTTTGGGAGGCCAAGGCGGGCGGATCACAAGGTCAGGAGATAGAGACCATCCTGGCCAAGATGGTGAAACCCCGTCTCGACTGAAAATACAAAAATTAGCTGAGCATGGTGGTGAGCACCTGTACTCCCAAGCTACTCAGGAGGCTGAGGCAGAAGAATCACTTGAACCCAGGAGGTGGAGGTTGCAGTGAGCGGAGATTGCACCACTGCACTCCAGCCTGGTGACACAGTGAGACTCCCTCTCAAAAAAAAAAAAGAGGTTAAGAACTACTGATCTAGCCCAACTCATTACAATAAAATGGAGAAACTGAGGTCCAGAGAAAAAAGGCCTTTCACAGGAGGCCAGAGGCCCCAAGTCACCGACTCCCATTGCAGTGCTCTCCCACAGCTAGCCCACCGACCCACTTCTGCAGGGGATGTGTCAACAACTACATATGCTGGCTCCCATCCCACTGGCCACTGCTGCTGGATCCCACACGAGGCTGCTTTGTTTCTCTATCCAGGCAGGCCTAGAAGGACACTCTACAGAAACGAACTGCAAAGTCACCAGCCCATCCTTGTGCAACCTAATCTGCAAAACACAGGGGCTCAGAACCTGTCCCTTGCTTCGGATTTCAAGGACCCCAGCAATGTGACAGTTTCTGGCTTTTAAAGGAGCTTCATGGATGAGGCTGGTTCACTGAAGGGCAATCAGGGCTCAGCATCCGGCCTTCTGAAGAAGCTGTTTACTTGTTGTTCTTTACAAAGTCAGGACTTGGCCAGGAACTAAACGTAGCCCTCAGTACGGGAAAGGGAGAAATTTGGAAGACTTGGGGGAAAGTCTAAATATGTAAGGAGAACGCTTCTTAAACCCCTGATGTGGCCAGGCACTATGGCTCATGCCTGTAATCCCAGCACTTTGGGAGGCAGAGGTGGGTAGATCACTTGAGCCCAGGAGTTTGAGACCTGCCTGGGCAACATGGCAAAACCCTGTCTCTACAAAAAGAGGGAAAACATAATTAGCTAAGTATGGTGGTATGTGTGTCTGTAGTCACAGCTACTTGGGGGGCTAAGGTGAGAGAATGGCTTGAGCCTGTGAGGCAGAGGTTGCAGTGAGCCAAGATCACACCATTGCACTCCAGCCTGGGTGACAGAGGCAGACCCTGTCTCAAAAAGATAAAATAAAAAATAAAAACCCCTTGATGCTTCCTGTAATACTAAAGGTAGAAGTCCTAAGCACATGGATTGGCATTCAAGGCCTTTTGGAGTCTGGCCCCAAATTACCTTTCCCACCTTCATCTCCCACTTCCTCACACGGAGACTGGACACTGTGCATAGCCCTGCACCTGCCTGCTTGCACTGTAGCTCCTGTCCTTCCTCTCCAGCGAGTCAAAAGAAACCTCACAGCCAACATCCAGTGGACTCTCAAAGACCAGTGTTGAGGGTCCCACAGCCTCTGCTTCACTTGGACCACGGCAGTATTGGAAGAGATAATGCCCACGCTGGGGAAGACTCCGGCCCCTCTCCCGGCCAGCCCGCTGACCTCAGCCTCTAGGCTGTGGTGCCTCTGCCCTTTACAACTCCCCGCCTCCAGATAAACTTGACAGAGCCACTCACTGCTGATGGCCCTCTGCACTGAGCTGCATGAGTGTGAACACAGTCACAGCCTGCACTCTGGCTGTGCTTAAGCTTGTAAAAACGCACCCGTCTCCCTTAAGAGGTCTGGAGTCCATACACAATGGGTACTCACTATCCATTGAACAAAAATTAGTGAGCGTCAGCTATGTGCCAGGCACCATTCTGAGCTCTGGTGAAATAGTAGCCGACAGGGAGCTTACCTCCCAATGCGGGAAAAAATCATAAAAAAGAAGCAAATAGGCCAGGTGCGGTAGCTCACGCCTGTAATCCTAGCACTCTGGGAGGCCAAGGCAGGCAGACTGCCTGAGCTCAGGAGTTCAAGATCAGTCTTGGCAACGTGGTCCCTGTCTCTATTAAAAACACAAGATATTAGCCAGGCATGGTGATGCATGCCTGTAATCCCAGCTACTGCAGAGGCTGAGGCAGGAGAATCGCTTGAACCCAGGAGGTTGCAGTGAGCCAAGACTGCACCACTGCACTCCAGCCTGGGCAACAGAGTGAGACTGTCTCAAAAAAAAAAAAAAAAAAAAAAAAAGGCTACATTTAAAGGGGAAAAAGAGCAGAGAGTGAGGGACAGAAAGTGATGGGCACCCTATCTGCTATTCTGGGCCCAGTGGTTAGGGCTGACCTCTCTGGGTGGCATCTGAACAAAGATGTGAGGGAGCTAGGGAGCAAAGGACACAGGAAGAGGAACTCATGTTTGCCCAGTTCTTCCAATCCAGTACTCCCCAGCATGAACTCACCACAACCCTACCATAGGATCCATCTTATCAATGAGAAACTGATTTTTAAAAGGAGATGGGTGAGCAACTTTTCCCAAGATCACACGATCAGCAAATAGTGGCACCAGCAGACTTTAAACTGCGGCTCTTGTCCATGGCTTCTCAGCAGGTGCCCTACAATATCTGAGGAATGAACGTTCCAGTAAGAGAACGGCAAGTGCCAAGGCTCTGAGGGAAAGGAACACCTGGAAGAAGAGCACAAGCCAGTGTGGCCGGGACACAGCGACAGGGAGAGGCGTGTCAGGGAGTGAGTTAAGGGCCAGAGTCCAGGGTGCACACAGGCCACATCGAGGACCTCGGATCCCTTCACATGTGTGGGGAAGCCCCAGGCAATCATAAAGAGGATCTATGTGACCCAGTTCACACTCTGGCTGTGGAATGCAGAATGAATGGCTGTGAGTTAAGAGAAGAAACCAAGAAGCCAGTTAGGAAGGCATGGGGCAGTCCAGGGAGAAACGGCGGTGGCCTGGAGTAAGGGATCAGCAGAGGAGGTACTAAGAGGGACCAGTCAGGATTTATTGGAGTAAATTGCAGGGGCTTACTGAGGGACTGGATGTGCGCCGGGAGAGAGGAGGCAAGGACACCCTCATTGTTTCCTCAACCAAACCAAGATTTCTAAGCCTGAACAATCAGGTCAAAAATGGCATTATTTACTGTGATAGGGGAACCCAAGGTGAGTCACCAGGCAGAGAGTGAAGGGGAGAACCAAGAGTTCTGGTTCAGGTGCATAATGTCCTAAAGAGGGGCTGGAAACATGTGTTTGAGAAGGACCAGTGTTTAGCTAGCTGGCTTAGTGCCATGGGACTAGGCTGCCTGTTCCCAAATAGAGAATGCAGGAGAGAGAAGAGCCCAAAACAGAAGGCTGAGATGAAACCCTTTACAGAGCACGTAGACTTGATGCTGTAAAATTACTCACGTGAGTACTGCGTGACTTCAGATATAATTTAAATTTTAGAGATTGTGGCTTTTTTGTGTGTGTGTGAGACAGGGTCTCACCGTGTTGCCTAGGCTGGACTTGAACTCCTGGGTTCAAGTGATCCTCCCACCTCAGCCACCAGAGTAGCTGGAACTACAGGCACATGCCACAGTGCTTGGCAGAATTTTAGTTTTCACATTCTGGATGCTTAGTTTGTAAATGTCTTGCTTATCATGACTAATGTGTCATCCAGATTAATCAGCTAATATCCCAAGGCACAATATACATTCAGAGTGAGATTCACCAAAGAGTTTTCTTCCCAACTGCTCAGCTTCTGGCCATCTCTTTCAGGGCTCATTAGATCACTTGTTTTTCCCTCGCAATACTGCTGACAAGAAGCATGAACTGGAAGCAGAAGTGTCACCATTTTCTTGTTCATGTGTACTTATACTACTAGAAAAGTCTTCAGTCTGTGATGTCTTTTTGGGGCTATTATTAAGCTACTTCTCCATTTTATAAGGGTTTGTTTCAAAACTGGGCAGCAGCTTCAACCTAGCTCTTCAACCCAGCTGGACAAGTCACATAAACCCTTTGGGGCTCTTTTTTTTTTTGAGACAGTCTCGCCCTGTCGCCCAGAGAGAGACAGTAGTAGCTGATGTTCATTAGGCACTTAGCCCATGCAGTACCAGGTTCCTTTCTGTGTATTTTACTCTTGTGGTTGCATTAAATCCTCATGATAAGAGAAAGATACCGTGACTGTTCTCATTCTACAGAGGATGAAACTAAGACACAGAGCTTTTCTTTGAGATCTGAAAGAGTTAAGATTTGTACATAGTCATACACTGAGTTGGGGCAAAATTAGGGGAATAGTTCATCTGACTATTGCCCACACAGCTATAGTTTCTTCTTTTCTTTTTTCTTCTTTTTTTGAGACAAGAGTCTCACTGTCACCCAGGCTGAAGTACAGTGGCACGATCTCAGCTCACTGCAACCTCCCCCTTCCGGGTTCAAGTGATTCTCCTGCCTGAGCCTCCCGATTAGCTGGGCCTACAGGGATGGGCCGCCACACCCAGCTAATTTTTGTATTTTTAGTAGAGACAGGGTTTCATCATGTTGGCCAGGCTGGTTTCAAACTCCTGACCTCAGGTGATCCGCCCACCTCGGCCTCCGAAAGTGCTGGGATTACAGGCGTGAGCCACCGTGCCCAGACTTGGGCCTCAGTTTTCTCATCTGTAAAATAAGGCCACTGTCACCTCCTTCCAGTGCTTTTGGGAGGATTAAATACACGTAGCACAGCTCCTGGCATTACTGCACAGAAATTCTTTGTTATTTCATCATCATCATTATTATTAAAAGGGCAACCTTCTATCTTATAGGTAAGTCCCTATGACCCTTCCAATTCCTCTCCAGACTTTGAGTGGTGGTTCCAAAGATACCCCCCACCTCCACCAGCAGTGTCACCCAGGGAACTTGCTAGAAATGCCCATTCTCAGCCCAACCACAGACCTACTGAATCAGAAACCAGGCGCCAGAGCCCAGAAACCTCCAGGTGCTAATGTTTGAGAGCCAACGAACAGGCAGGCAGCATTCTGGGTACCCGGCAGGTCCTCAGGACAGTGACCACCTGGCCCCAGGTGACCCTGTCAGCAACACCTGCCAACATCACAGGCTGCAAGTTATCAATTTGTCACAAACAACAAGCTTCTTACCTGTCTTTCTGGCTGTTTCCTTTAACCTCCTCCCACAGTATATCACTTGCATAAAAAATGAAACTTCTTAGAAAAATCCTATGCCTGTACCTTTTCCATAGCAACAGAAAAAAAAATCTCTGTCCAAGTTAACCAAGACTAGTGTCCCTATATAATTATTTTTCCAACTTTCTCTATAAAACTTAAATTGACAAAAATAATAATATCCTTTTTATCCATTCCAAAGAATAATAATTTGAGATTTGATGTGATTTTTACCTTCAGATAATGCGCTCTGGTTGTTATATGTACATGTTTATGTTTCTTGAACCAAACCATCCCAGATTTTGATGCTTCTAGGAGTGACTGGAACATGCCAAGTAGCGGATGCCCATGGGAGAACGGAGCCCCAGACAATCCCACCGACCCTCCCACAGACTCCATGGACTTGACCTGCGTTAGAACAGGCTGTGGACCTGAAGCAGTTCTCTCACTGCAAACTCAGACCCTCTCCAGTGCGAATTTCTGAAACGCGATAGATGTCAATGATTACTCCCTCAGTGTTTTCTCATCCAAATCAGGACACTTCGAAGGGGGTAGGGAGGGCTCTGTTAATAACGATGCCAGGACAGCAGGCAGAAGCCAGGAAGTGTGATCATCCCTCCATCTGTCACGCGCTCTGTCAGCACGGTGATCCTCAGGGTAGTTTTCCTCTGGTGTCCGGATATCTAACTGAGAGGCTAGAAGAGAGGTGCACTGACAAGCAAAAATCCAGAGTCCAACCCTTCAGTCTAAGGCGAAGTCTCGTTTGGAGGGGTGCACTTGGACCCAGTCACAGCAAGCTCCACGAGGGCATGAGACCTGACTTCTTTATCGGTGTTCCAGGCATCTATTGCCACCAACTGTACGGAACAGGCGCCGAAGAAATCAGCTCGAAGATGGGTCAGTGGCTTATACTGTATCTCCCTGATTCTAAGTCATACACAGTTGGCCCTCAGTAGCCATGGGTTCTGCATCTGTGGATTCAACCAACCAAGGATTGAAAATACTCAGGAAAAAAAAAATGGATGGTTGTGTCTGTAACTGAAACACGTACAGACTTTTTTCTTGTCAATATTCCCTAAGTAAGATGGTATAGCACCTGTTTATATAGCATTTCCACTGTATTAGGTATTGTAAGTAATCTAGAGATAATTTAAAGCACACGGGAGGATGTGCACAGGTTATCTGCAAGTACTATTCCATTTTGTATCAGGGACTTGAGCATCTGTGGATTTTGGTATCCGCTGGGGGTCCCAAAATCAATCTCCCTTGGATACTGTAGTTTTTCACAGCTTCACTTTTGAAATCAAGGTGCGTTTTATAATCCATCTGCTAATGTATTTTCTCCTTTGTTTCCTGAGAAACATTAAATCGATAACGTCTTACATGTCTTACATGTGTTGGTGTCTCAGTGTCAAAAAAAACCCCAAGGTAATTGGTTATCACCCAGATTCATAGAGAGACGTGTTAATGATACTCGTGGGAACAGAGACCCCATTGTGGCCATCTCCAGGTGGCGCTCCCACTCACACAGCGGCACCATGCCACCTAACAGGGCCTGCCAGGCTGGAAAATTCTTGGAGAGGGCCTTGATCTTGCTTTTGCCTAGATCATCCTCTCTTTTCCCCTCCCCCAAGCCAGTGATACCTTCTCAAGAATGTGGCGATAGCCTGGAATCCTGCCAAACAGCTCTGGAGTAAGTGCCATCTGTGTTGTCAACTCAGAGAGAGTAAGTGCCGCTGATGGATCCAGGCAGAGGCCTCGGAGGGAAGCCACTGCAGAGCTTGAGAGTCCTTACTAACAGCCGACATGAGCCAAGCACTAACTACACGCCAAGCTACATCACCACCAGGGGCTAGAACTCAACTAGACATTTAGGCTCCCAGGGACTTCCATCGGCCCCTGATGGGAATGGGAGTTTGCCAGGGGACAGCAGGGGCCCAGTACAGCTGAAAGGCACAGGTCCAAGATGACTGGGTCCCCATCCAGAGGTGCAGGATCTGCCCTGGATTAAAAGCTTCATGGGCTGGGCGCGGAGGCTCCCACCTGTAACCCCAACACTTTGGGAGGCTGAGGCGGGAGGATTCCTTGAGCCCAGGAGTTTGAGGCTGCAGTGAGCCATGATCACACCACTGCACTCCAGCCTGGGTAATAGAGCAAAACCCTATCTCTATTTAAAAAACAAATCAAACAAACAAACAAACAAACAAAAACAACAGGGTGGGGGGCAGGCATAGTGGCTCACGCCTGTAATCTCAGCACTTTGCGAGGCTGAGGCTGGCAGATCACTTGACGTCAGGAGTTTGAGACCAGCCTGGCCAACATAGTGAAACCCCGTCTCTACTAAAAATATAACAATTAGCCAGGTGTGGTGGTACATGCCTGTAGCCCCAGCTACTCAGGAGGCTGAGGCAGGAGAATCACTTGAACCCAGCAGACGGAGGCTGCAGTGAGCCGAGATCACACCATTGCACTTCAGCCTGGGTGACAGAGACTCTGTCTCAAATAAATAAATAAATAAATAATTTAAAAAGATATTTAAGATTAAATTATGTAATTATATAAACATTGAAAAAACTGTGGTAAAGTACACATAACATTTGCCATCTTAATCATTTTAAAGTGTACACTTCAGTGGTAATAGGTAACATTCATAATATGCCACCACCACCAGCAGCCATCTCCAGAACTTTTCTACCTTGCAAAACTGAAACAGTCTCCATTCCTCCCTCCATCCAGCTCCTGGCAGCCACCTCAGGCCTTTCGGTTGCTATAATTTTGTCTAGTGTAGGCACCTCACGGTCTAGTGGAATCATATGGTACTTGTCTTTTTGTGACTAGCTTATTTTACTTAGCATAATGTCCTCAAGGTTCATCCACATTGGAACATATGTCAGAACGTCCTTCCTTTTTAAGGCTGAATAATATTCCATGTATGAATAGCCCACGTTTTCTTTATCCATTCACCCATCAATGGACACCTGGGTCACTTCCGTCTTTTGGCTGTTGTGAATGATGCTGCTACAGAGATGGTGCACAAATGTCTCGAGTCCCTGCTTTCCCTTCTTTTGCGTATACACCCATAGGTATATACTTTGCTGGATCATGTGGTAATTCTATTTTTAGTTTTTTGGTGAGCTGCCATACTGTTTTCCACAGTGGCTGCACCATTTTACAGTCCTGCCAACAGTGCACAAGTGTTCAGATTCCCCCACATCCTCCACAACACTTATTTTCTGTGGGGTGTTTTAGTTGTGGTGGCAGTGATTGTTGCTGTGGAAAGAGTTTGACTGCTTTATTATATTTTGCCATCAAATTTTATAAAAAGTAGTGAAAACGAGAAAATGGAATAGTTGATACCAGTGAAAAACACAGGTTTCATAAAATACTACTGCCGAGAGAAGACAGAGGTTGAGTGGCCATGCCAAAGCTGTAGATTTTCGTCCTTACTCAGGTAACTCATCGGACTGTGTGAGTGTCTGGCTGACAGTGTATTGTTAGGACACAGGTTTGACATTCAATTTTCAGACATGCTTTCAGGAAGGCCATATACACATACGAAATAGCAGACTGCCCATAGGGTTCATGGGAAAAAAGTCCACTCAGCAGGGCGCGGTGGCTCACGCCTGTAATCCTAGCACTTCGGGAGGCCGAGGCAGGTGGATCACGAGGTCAAGAGATAGAGACCATCCTGGCTAACACAGTGTAACCCCGTCTCTAGTAAAAATACAAAAAATTAGCCAGGTGTGGTGGCGGGCGCCTGTAGTCCCAGCTACTCGGGAGGCTGAGGCAGAATGGCGTGAATCCTGGGGGGCGGAGCTTGCAGTGAGCCGAGGTCACGCCACTGCCCTCCAGCCTGGGCAACTGAGCAAGACTCTGTCTCAAAAAAAAAAAAAAAAAAAAGTCCACTCCTGTCCTAAAACACCAGGATTGTTATTTTCAGCATCCACGGCCTGGTAAATCCAAGGAAGGCTAAAGATGATTAAGGGACTTAGAAAGAAAACCGATAGCAACTCTGATGGATGAAGTGAGTTCTGACTTCAGGCAATACGAAATGTGCCACAGGCAATGTCAAGGGCCCTCCTAAAGATCTTGTGACTCTGCTCTCCCTTGTTGCAGAGAGACACACAGATATTGGCAAACCCTGTTTAAAAACAACAGCCACAGTCTGTTAATTCCATCTGCCTTGTGCTTACCCATTTATCATAAAGGGTATTACAAAGGACAGAGATGAAGAGCCGCACTGGGCAGGGCCTGTGAGAAGGGGCACAGAGCCTCCACACCCTCCCCAGGTGTGCCACCTGTTCAGCTATCTGCAAGCTCTATTTTCTGTGTTTTTGAAAACAGCCATCCTCATGGGTGTGAGCTGGTATCTCCCTGTGGTAGGTAGGTATGTACTTAGGTATGTATGTATGTACATATATATATATGTATGTATGAATGAATGAGATGGGGGTCTCACTATTTTACCCAGGCTGTAGTGCAGTGGCTGTTCACAGGTGTGATCCCAGTGCTGATAAGCACAGGAGTTTTGACCTGCTCCACTTCTACTCTGTGCCAGTTCATCCCTCGTTAAGCAACATGGTAGTCCCAGAGGTTACCATATTGATGCTGAACTTAGTACAGACACCAGGTAGGCATGGTGCACTACAGCCCAGAACTCCTGGGCTCAAGCAATCCCCCTGCTTCAGCCTCCTAAGTAGCTGGGACTACAGGCTTGCACCACCGTGCCTGGCTAATTTTCTTTTTTGGGGTCTCACTCTGTCACCCAGGCCAGAGTGCAGCAGCGCTTCAGAGCTCACTGTAGTCTTGACCTTGTGGGCTAAAGCAATGCTCCCACTTCAGCCTTCTGAGTAGCTGGGGCTACAGGCACGCACCACTGCACCCAGCTCTGTCAGTAATTTTGATTTGCACTTCCCTAACGATCAGTGATGTCGAGCACATTTTGACGTGTTTATTAGCCATTTGTATATCTCCTTTGGAGAAATGCCTACTCAAGTCCTTTGCCCATTTAAAAATTGGATTTTTTGTTGTTGTTGTTTTTTGTTTTTTTTTTTTGAGACGGAGTCTCACTCTGTCACCCAGGCTGGAGTGCAGTGGCGCGATCTCGGCTCACTGCAAGCTCCACTTCCCGGATTCTTGCCATTCTCCTGCCTCAGCCTCCCGAGTAGCTGGGACTACAGGCGCGTGCCACCACGCCTGGCTAATTTTTTGTATTCTTTAGTAGAGACGGGGTTTCACCACGTTAGCCAGGATGGTCTCGATCTCCTGACCTCATGATCCACTCGCCTCGGCCTCCCAAAGTGCTGGGATTACAGGCGTGAGCCACCGCGCCTGGCCAAAATTGGGTTGTTTTTTGTTGGTCCTGTGCCATCTTTGTCTATTTTTAGCAAACAGACAGTTAGCCAAGGTCAAATTCTCATGCAGATAAGCAGTTATTATGTTAATGCAATAGAATACTATTCAGCAATAAAAAGGAATGAACCAGTGATAAAAAGGACAACTTGATGTGTCTCAAAGTCAGTACAGAGTAAAAGGCCGATCACACACTTTATGGTTGTATTTACATAGTATTCTGGAAAATGCAAATCTATAGATATAGATAAAAAGCAGATCAATGCTGGCCAGGCACAGTGGCTCACACCTGTAATCCCACCACTTTGGGAGGCTGAGGCGGGCAGGTCACTTGAGGCCACGCATTCGAGAACAGCCTGGCCAGCCTGGTGAAACCCGTCCCTACTAAAAATACAAAAATTAGCCAGACGCGGTGGTGGATGCCTATAATCCCAGCTACTCGAGAGGCTGAAGCAGGAGAATCACCTGAGCCCAGGAGGCAGAGGTTGCAGTGAGCCGAGACGGCACTGCTGTACTCCAGCCTGGGGGACAGAGCGAGACTCAGTCTCAAGAAAAAAAAAAAAAAAGAAAGAAAGCAGATCCTTGCTGCCAGGGTGGGAGAAGGGTATGACTGCAAAGGGGCGGCAAGAAGGCTTTTTCACCCAGGGTGATGGAATTGGCCTGTATTCTGAATATGGTAGTGGTTATGCAAATCTACACGTGTTATAAAACGCACAAAACTTTATACCCCACTAGCCTGGCAAACATAGGGAGACCTGTCTCTACAAAAAAAATTTTTTGAAATGAAAAGGGTGTGGTGGTATGCACCTGTAGTCCCAGCTACTCAAGAGGCTGAAATGGAGACTCCTTGAGTTCAGGAGGTCGAGGCTGCTGTGAGCCATGATGGTACCACTGCACTCTAGCCTGGGTGACAGTGTGACCCCATCACAAATGAAAAACAAAAAATACAACTGTATATCCCCAAAACATCAATTTTACTACACATAAATTTTAAACCTCACCCATAAGGGGAAAGTTCCCCCTTTTATCCATGCAGGCATTCCACCCAGCAGCTTACAAGCCCCATTTCACAGAACCCTTACCAAATTCTGGGAATGCATAATTACTGTTACTAGGGCTCAGATCTGACTGAACTAAGTCCTGGTTGTTTCAGACAACAAAAATTCTATTTGATCTTTCCAAGACCCTGGGTATTTGCAAATTCTCACTTATATAGTAGTGGGAATTTACAGCTTGGCAGAAACATGTCCACACATAATGAATCTTTCTCCCTGGGGACAAGGTCCACAGACTTTCCATCAGACTCTTGGGAGACCTATGATCTTAAAAAGCTCAGGAACCTCTGTTCCAGTTCAAGGCCCTCAAATTATAGAGTGGGGTTCAGAGGCCCAGGAAGGAATCCTGGCTTGCTCCAGAGGACACGGTGTGTCTGTGGCAGTGCTAAGCTGGTTCCCTCTTCATCGCCCAAAGATGCCACAGGTCCAAGCATTTCTGGCGATCATGACTCACACGCTCCCCATAACTTTAACCTACAGAATTTCCTCAGCAGTATGTGCATTTCTCCTGCCAAGCTGAGGCCAGAAAACTCGGCACCCCTGCAGCACGGGCAGTCCCTAGCCCGAGTCCCTGTAATCCAGGTCCCTAGCCCAATTCTTACTTGTCAAATATAAAAGCTTCATTCTACAACCTTGCATATTTAGGGTAATTAATAGAGAAAGCTCCTCATGAACAGAAAAAAACAAGGACAGATCGTGCAGAAAAGCATGCTTTGATCTATGCCTTTGGTTTTCCGATGAGCTCAGAGAATTAATATTTGTAAGGCACTCTTGACAAGCTGAGGCAGAAGCACAAATTAGTGTGGTTATGCTAATTGACAGGTTCTGTAGCTCCAGGACCAAATGATTACAGAAAGTGAAAAGGGTTGACTGGGCTTTGGTCTCTCTGCAAATAGCACTGTGCTTCATGCCAGCTACACTGACAAATTTGCAAGGAGACTACACACATTTACTTTCACATACCCGAAATTCCCAGTGGAGCAGGGGTTAAGGAAGACTCAGAACACCACAACAGCATTTCTGAATTTATCTTTACTGTGAAGTTAATCAAGAAAGAAGAATAAAGGGTATGAAATCCCCCTTCTTGCAGTGCTCAATGCAATTTGTAAGTTACTTTGTACACGAGGACCTTGAATGTCTTTGTGGTTTTTAACTGTCACAAACGCAACACTGTGATCATTTCACCTCCAGAGCTGAACGAAGATGATTTAATTAATCCCCGAAAGTCACCCCGCAAGGAGAAACTGGGGAGGTGTCCCTTGAGACAGGGCAAAAAAATATATCTGTTGGTGTATCAGCCCTGCTGTGGCTGTGACATATACCACAGCCTGCAAGCACAGGCCCATTCCTTCCAGAGAGACTCAAATTACCATCAGGGCCTCCAGGTCTGCCTGCATGCACTGGGATACGTGTAGCTGAAATGAATTGCCCTCTACTCTTCCTATGAGTGATCACTTCAAAAGTTTATTACTTAATTGTAAAAACCTACTCCCTGGACTTCAGCTTTCTTAGAGAGAGAAAGAGAAAGAACAAACCAGCCTAAAAGGAAATACCTCAATAGCCAGGGACCTCCCCTTCTCTGTGAGTGCTGAGGTTTGAATTTTAGTTACCAGATTACCATTTTTAAAGAAATGGTCACTTTAGAGTAGAAGGCAACCTGAAGTAAGAACAAAAGCTAAGGTTTATCGAGCACTTCTTATGTGTCCAGACTCTGATTAAACGCTTTATGTACATCATTTCGTTTAATTCTCTCTCGATACCGTAAGGTAGGTACTGTTAGGATTTTCTCCATTTTACAGATAAGGAACTGAGAGTTAGACAAGACAGAGTGACATGCCCAAGATCCCACAACAATGACACAGGAGGGCTAGTATCTACAGCCACAGCTAGAGGACCTGAAGCACATGCTCTCAGACACTGTTCTGTACTGGCTCACTGCACAGATGGAAAGACAGGGTTGGGGAGGGGCACTGATCCAGTGCATCGGTGCAGGCCCAGGGGCCATGAGGCAGGTCTCCCACTTCTCAGCTCAGGCTCATGCTGCCTCTAACATGGATGAGGGTGTGAGAGCCACGATCAAGTCTCCTGTACACAATGCAGGTGGTGGCTGATTGTCAGTTCTCCAAGGACACTGACGCCTCAGCCCTCTCAGTACCCTCTCCTCCCCTGGCAGGCTGCTTGACACTCAGTGACAGCCAGTGTTGGGTGGGTGGGTGGATGGAACTACTTTAACTCGTAAGGGCCACTTCCTACTGTTGTGCCATCTGTGAAAGGTTTCTCCAAAGCAGATTCTCATGCAATATTTTCAGCAAATGTACTTTTTAAGCCACTTCAATAATGGAGAAACCAGGGGCTTCTTCATAAATCTGTAGGCAGATGTGGTGCCACCTTAACAGTCCTACAGAGAGGCTGGAAAGCCCCAGGGGGAACCCCAGAGTACATTCCAACCCAAGGCAGTGGTGGTGCCGCCAAGTCAGCCCTAAACCCCAGGAAGGGGAGAGAAGTGAAACTCCAGTTCTCAGCAATACACAACCCACCCCTGGAGAGTCACTTCCCTCTTGCTGCCTCCCTTTCCTCAACTGTCAAATGGTCACAATACCTGCCATTGCTGACTCTTTATAAGAACAGAATTAATTAAATCACACACACATATCTGAAGGTTAAAGCTCCTAGCATCGTTCCTGGCATACAGGAAATAATAAATGTGAGCTGCCATCATCCTCATCCGGGAAAAATCTTGGGCAACTCCAATATCTTATGATAAGAAACAAATTGGCCGGGCGCGGTGGCTCACGCCTGTAATCCCAGCACTTTGGGAGGCCGAGGCGGGCAGATCACGAGGTCAGGAGATCGAGACCGTCCTGGCTAACATGGTGAAACCCCGTCTCTACTAAAAATACAAAAAATTAGCTGGGTGAGGTGGCAGGCGCCTATAGTCCCAGCTACTCGGGAGGCTGCGGCAAGAGAATGGCGTGAACTCGGGAGGCGGAGCTTGCAGTGAGCAGAGACTGCACCACTGCACTCCAGCCTGGGCAAGAGTGAGACTCCCGCTCAAAAAAAAAAAAAAAAGAAAGAAACAAATTAACAAAGCCCAAAACAACAAAGAAACTAATGTGTACAAAAATGTTTCAAAAGCTATTTTGATGATTATTAGTTAAGTGCTGTCCAACATTTACTGCCATTAAAAATCATCAACAAAAAACCCTCAATAAGTCCACCCCGCATACTGCAGTCTAGACTCACAAAGAACCAGCCTTAGGGCCAGGCGGTGGCTCACGCCTGTAATCCCAGCACTTTTGGAGGCTGAGGCGGGCGGATCACAAGGTCAGGAGTTCAAGACCATCCTCGCCAACATGGTGAAACCCCATCTCTACTAAAAATACAAAAATTAGCCAGGCGTGATGGCAGGCGCCTGTCATCCCAGCTACTCGGGAGGCTGAGGCAGGAGAATTGCTTGAAACTAGGAGGGGGAGGTTGCAGTGAGCTGAGATCACCCCACTGCACTCCAGCCTGGGCAACAGCAGAGTGAGACTCCATCTCAAAAAAAAAAAAGAAGAAGAATCAGCATTAGAAAGGGCTCTGGGGTGGGTTTACCCACCCTCCCAAATTACAACAAAGGCACCTGAGGCTCAGAGAGATTAAGCAATTTGCCCACGGTCACTCAGCCAGAAGCAAGGCTTCTGCAGCCCCCTGTGAGCTCCAGCAGGACAGTCAGGAGGAGAGCTGTCTTCCGAAGGAACCCTCAGGAGGATGGGGTGTCCTGTTAGTGCAGCAGCTGCCTCTGTGGCAGAGGGGTCCCTGGAAACGTGATGGCTCATTTTCACCCAAGTCACATAGCCAAGAGAATAATATCAGAATCAATGAAAATATAGATGCATGGGGAATAGTCAGATGGGCTTTAGTCCTAACTTTGCCCCAACTCAGTATATGACTATGTGCAAATGTTAACTCTTTTAGCTCTCAAAGAAAAGCTCTGTGTCTTAGTTTCCTCCTCTGTAGAATGAGAACAGTTAACAGTACCTTTCTCCTATTGTAAGGATTAAATGCAACCACAAGTGTAAAATACACGGAGGCGAGCCTGGTACAGCACATGGTAAGGGCCTAATGAACATCAGCTACTACTATTATTTGTATTCATTATTGAAAGGAGGGGTTGAGAGTAGCCAATTCCATGACTCATGAACAATCATCCATCTATTTATTCAGAACCATCACTTGAAGGAGGATGGACGCATGTGATAACCAGCAAATAAATACAACCACTGTTTCCAACCAGGGGTTTCGTTTCTTTGCTCATTTGGGGTCAGCTAAGTGGCTATTTAACACGGTCACATTCCACTGGATGTCGGCTGTCCTCTCTTCTCATTCTATGTCCTTCCTTCTCTCAGTTACTGTCAGTGTCACACTCCTGCTCCGTTTTTAACAATACAGTGTGTGGCTGGGAATCGCATCTGTCAGGTCCACACCAATGGCACAAATTTTAAAAAGCTATATAGAGTAAATGCCTGAAATCCGCCCCTCTGAACCCAGCCCTGGGCAAACCACACAGCATCCTGTGCTCAGTGCTCCATTTCTACGCTTTAAAAGCACTGCAGAATCACCTGATCACAAAACTTAATATGCAGTAAAGTCACTGTGTGGTTCCAGCAAGCCAGTGAAAAGCAAAGAGAAAGCTGCTGCTAAGGGACTGATGGGGACAGAGGTCTAAGCTGTTACAGGAGTCGTGGTGTTCCGGGAAGCAGCAGCCCAGACGGCAGGGTGGGATGTGGGTTCAGAGAATTGTCACCTGTCTTTCAAACTATGGCCTGGGAGAAGAAAGTGAGAGAAGGAGGAATTGTGACCAGCAGACAGCAGACTTCTAATACACTTAGATGAGCCTCCCCCCTATACCTTAGCTCACGGAGGAGGGGGAAGTAGCAAGAAAAGACTGCCCATGCCCCTTGACAAAGAAGGAAGGGGGTGCCAGAGGCTCACCAACAGCCTGCACCCCAGCCCTAGACAGCACACACCGCACAGTCATCCTGGGAAAAGAGAGTAATGCTGCAGGAAGCTAGTCCTAAATCACGTTCAAAGGCCAACTGAAAAAAAAAAATAACAAGTAGGGACAGGGATTCCTGGGATGGTGCTCATTATGGGTGTCAGGCTGAGCAGAGCTGGCACATGCCTTGGTTTGTAAACACAGGGCAGAACGAGCATTGCCTAAGAGCGCTTTGCTCCTGCACATCCCAGAGAACCAGGCAGTCACCACAAGTGGAAGCTCAAAGAACGTGCAATGACCAACGGATGCGGCATCACAGCCGAGTGGCGGCTCAGCCTTCATGGTGTCCTGGCGTTCTCCCAACAGTGTTCTGGGAATTTGATCCTAACCACATCATTAGTGTTCAGAGGACTACAGGAAAACACAGAACCCCCAACTAACTGCACATCACTGATCAGATATTGGTCCTACTAATGTACCAAGAAACATCCTAATTGGCTATTTGAAACCACAATAAGCTACGTCTAAAGATAATTTGAGACTTGGAACCAGAAACTGAAATTCATTCTATGATAATATTAACTAAATTCACTCACTCTTTTAGTAAATATTTATTGAGCACCTATTGCATTCGAGGCACCGAAATGGCACCGCAGTGGTAGACAGGCACACTCCCTCGCGGAGCTAATCATCTGTTTAACATTTCACTTGTTGATTTTTTAACTTGCAGAAAGGGAACTGGGGCTCTGATTTTAAATGAGTTAAACATCATTCTACTCAAGCATTGATCTAGGGCATTTCCATGGAATTTACTATCTGTTAGAGGAAGAGAAGGCACAAAGAGCCCAGAGGAAGTTGATTTTGGTAGAAGCGGCTGTGAGAGCATCCAGGAAGTGGGTTTTCACATTGTGTTTGGGGTGGAGGGTCCAAGGAGGAGCCTCGGCCATGGCTAAGCAGGAAGGACTGCATTCAAAGAGGCTTCCCCATTAGTGGTTACCTAATGGCCTTCTTATGTACAAAAAAGGGCCTGCAGTCACGCATGTGGGGCTTCAAACCTAGATGACGGGTTGATAGGTGCAGCAAACCGCCACGGCACATGTATACCTACGTAACAAACCTGCACGTTCAGCGTATGTATTCCAGAACTTAAAATTTTAAAAAGCGGGGCGGTGGGGGAGCGGGGGCAGTGGCGGCTGCAGCTTAAAAACACAAACAGAGGAGCACTCCTTCTGAGTCCTGCTCCTTCCTGGCACTGATGGGGAAAATAAGCCCCAGGAAAGGGTACGAATCACCCAAGGACACAACTCAGACGTTCTTAAACAGATGACCAGAAACTAAGATGACTGGCCTGTTGGATGACAGATCCCTTAATAATTCACAAATGGGGAGTTTTATCTATTTACTCATAAAACAGCCTTTGGGGCAAGAAGGGTGACGAGTCAGAGGAACACCTGTCCCGGCAGCGAGGTGGCCGAGGGGTGCGGCAGGCGGCGGGTTGTCAGGCCTCTCCTCTTTCCAGAGGGTGATCTTATCCTGGCCATGGGGAACACGCTCAGCTGGCCTGAGGTAAGACCCAGCCTGGCACTCAAGGCAATCTCCAATCCGGGCTACTCTGGGAGATATTTTTCTGCAAGCTCACACATGACTCATCTCTACAGACCTCCTATAAGGTCTCTTGGCTACAAGGAATCCCATTCAAACCGCCTCTGCCAACAGCTGCTCTGGAGACCAGGAAACATTTGGGGTTGCTGTGGTTGATTTTTTCTGAAAACACATTTAGCTGGCGTTAGTGCTATTTCTTATCTGTCTATAGCATTGTTAGTATGATTAGTATTGTGAGTATCAGACGCAGTCTAAAGACTGTAGTGAGCCTCCCTTAATTTCACTGGTTTTTTTTCAAAGATGAGAAAAGAGATTGAGAAGCCTGAAGAATTAAGACAGAAAGCTACTGTGTCCCCAGCGACCAGGGAGGCTCTAACCAGTGCTCTGTAAAGGCAAGAAAGGGGGCCGGTTCCCCATTCCACTTCTCTAGGGCATGACCTTGGGCAAGCAACCAAATTTCCCTGGGCCTTAGCCGCCCTTAGGGGCAAAAGAGGGATACTCAGCCCTGCCCTCACCCCCTGAGCTGTTGTGAGGATGGAATGAAATGAGGTAGTCTATAAATGCATTCTGAAAACCATAGGAAATTGCAGAAATGTTCAAGATCATTCTGATTCTACCCGTGGACTGTGGCCTCCAGGGACAGGTTCCTGCTGGCTCCCTGCCACGAGGCATCACTTGGTGTTTGCCAACGAGGAGGCACTCAGTAAGTGTTAAAACGGGTGAGCGAAAGGAGGCAGAGCAGGTGCCATCAAAATGTCTCATTGCTTGACTGAGTACACTTTGACCACAAAAATTCCTAACTATGGGGGAAAAAGGAAGTACAAATTTGAGGAGTTTAAAATTGATCGAAATACAATGACTGCCAATCTAAGAGGACCTCTTTCTCAGGCCACAAAAATGTGCAGCCCCACAACATAGGGCTTGTACTCTTAGTATCTGTTCTGAGAAAATACATCATGACAAAAATGTGACCATGAATGCAGTCATTATAAATTTCTTTTCGATTTACAATGAAAGCATCTTCGCACATTTGAAACCATAGCACACTGAGCGTTGAGACACCTATTTATTCCGTCTTCAGGAAGCGTGCTGGGCAAGCCTGCGGCCACTTTATCAGGCCCAGTGAACTGCTCCAAGGTGACGGGAGCTACAGCGCTGGCAGGAGGGTCTGGTAAATGATGAAATTCCCAGCCAGCCTGTGGTTAGCTGGGAGCACAGAGAGGAAGGAAAGGGACTTTAAAAACATATGTACAAAACTGCTTAACTTATGGCCGGCCCAGTTAGAAGGTATGGCCTAGGAGGCCGGGATCTTTGCTGTGTCCCTAGAACTAGAACAACTCCAGGCCCTCAGGAGGTTGCTCCGTGAGGTAGGCGATGAGTGAAGCCACTGAAGGACGGAAGGAAGGAATGAGTGACTGAAACTAACACATGCAGTCCAAGGACCTTCTTCCCTCCAGCTGAGGAGGCCTTGGTCTGCTCCCATCCCAGGAGACTGGTCCCCTACCCCACTGCCTGTGCCCAGCTAAGTGGACCCATCCTCTGCCTCTCACCTTAAGTCCCATTTTGTCACAGGAGCACAGGAGTTTCCTGACCATCCCTCCCCACTACAAGTCTGATCTCTTGCCACCTTCCTGCTCACCCTGTGACACACAGAGGATGCCTGTATTCAGGGCAGGCAGCACGACATCTGCTGAGTTCACCACTAAGTCCCCAGAGCCTGGTACAGAGCCTGATGGAGCCGGTGCTCAATCCCTGATGAATGAGGGATGGAGTAATGAGTCAATGAAGGGATGGGGCAAAGGTTTCAAAGTCCAGATAAAAACAAACGTGAATCATTTCCCCAAGGAGGGGATGCAAACGCAATTGTCAAAAGTCCAAGTGGGCTGTCGGAGGTGTGGCTGGCTGTGGGAGTGGTGAGGGGTTCCGTGGGAGTGGCCGCCACCTGACTCCCGCCCACAGCTGCCTTGTAGGCAGGAACAAGGGCTCAGAGTTACCAGAGATTCTCATTTTTCAAGGGAATCAGGAACCAGGCTTTTGAGATTTTTGAGTGACTTCCTGATTTTTCAATATTGACCATCAATTCTTTTGTTTTTTTCCTCAAGAACACGTGCGGATCCAGTCCAGCATACCTGTGGACTGAATCCAGCCCGCAGCTGCCAGTCTGCGCTTAAGCTCCAGAAACACGAGGGTATCAACTCTCCTCGCTCAGTGTCTTTATTGGAAGACACATGAGCAAACAGAACCACAGTAACTGCTTGCACAACCAGAACCATGTTCATTTGTTCTCCAAAGCAGCCTCTAAACAGTTGCATACATCTCCCATCAGTCTTCCAGAACAAGTCCCTCTGAGCTCCTAGGAAAGAGCCTCTTCTCCTCTGCAGGCCTGCCCACAAGCTCACCCTGGGAGCTCCCTAATCTGTTCGGCTCTCTTCTACTCCCCACCTCCTCGTCATCTCTGGAAGCACTGTAGAGTTTAGAAAGCCTCCCCTGCATCCCAGCTTGTTCCTGGCCCTCCAAATTCAACCCTTCTCCACCAGGCCTCACTTGACAGGCCCCACCAGCCCAGCAAGTTGTCCCTGTGCCACCCTCTGGCCCAGACTGTCTTGATTCCCCATGGCACTTGGGACCCCCAAAGGTGAGGCCTATGACCTTGTGTGTCCTCTGAGGATATACATAGGTATGGGTAAACCCCTCAAGGCCCTGCCCCAGCCAGGCACTGCTGCATGAGAAAGAAAATGTCCCAAAGAGCAGCAATGACTCAAAAGATCTCCCCCAGGGGTTAAGGAGAGTCCTGCACACCAAGGAGCTATCAGGCAAGGCAAGGGGGTGGGATGAGGAACAGGCCAGCGCTGCACACTATACGGGATGTGAAGGGGTTTCCTGTTTACCCAAAAAACCTTGGATGCCTTAAGCACTGAGAACTAAAAACGCTGGTTCTTCTACTTTCAGGGAGAGGAGATTATGAACATACTTAAGTAACATTTCTGTTGCTTTGAGATAACAGAAAACAGCAAAACTCCAATTACAACAATTGTTTGCCGGGTGTCAAGCTCTGCCGCCACTTCACCTAAGGGCCTCCCCTCTGAATCAAATACTCCTCTGGAAACTGAATAGTGGGAAGTCCATTAAAAAAACTCCAACAGAAATCTAACAAAATCTCGTCTAAATGCAAAGGGAAGTTCACTGAGAATAACCAGCAGAGACCACCAGAATAGGTCATCCTCACTCCAGGAGCATCCCAGTCTTCCTTGGCAGTTGTTGTAATCTTTCGCTATGATTCCTACGAACCGCAGCAAAAGACCTTCTGCAAGGAGGCTGGACCTCCAGCCAGCTCCACGTCTGTGATCCCCAATCTGCAGGCGAGGTCCTGACCCCGGTCTTGCCAATCTCAGAACTCTCTTACTTTTTCTGCTTCTCACAAAATGCATCTTCCTCCCACACTTTCCGCATCTCCTGGTCCGCCCCTTCCCCTCTCTCCTCTTTCTCCCTGTCTCTACCAGGTGTATATCTCAGCCCTCTCTTCAGAGCCTAGCACAAACACTGTCCCCTCCAAAGTCTTCCTCATTCCCGCACTCATGACGCCCCTCTCTCACCTGTGCCCATGGCAGCACGGTCGCTCAGTCTGGCAGCCTGGGTAGCTTAGGAACCGTGCTAGGTCAGACAAGCTTCTCTGGGAGCGGGCACTTGCATCTACAACCCCCTAGCAGAAGGCAGTGCCCAGAAAAGGCCCAAGGACAACCTATGCTGAAATGAACTGGCCTCAGGTCTTTCTCCCAAATAGCAGAGAAGTCAAATGAAGAGTCATTTCATTCCCAGCGGTTTGGGCTGTGGAAAGCAGCTCATGGGATGACAGGTAACTTTTTCCTTTTTTTAAAAAAAGAGGCCCAGCGCGGTGGCTCATGCATGTAATCCCAACACTTTGGGAGGCCAAGGTGGGCAGATCACGAGGTCAGGAGATCAAGACCATCCTGGCTAACACGGTGAAACCCTGTCTCTGTTAAAAATACAAAAAAATTAGCCGGGCGTGGTGGCAGGCGCCTGTAGTCCCAGCTACTTGGGAGGCTGAGGCAGGAGAATGGCGTGAACCCAGGAGGCGGAGCTTGCAGTGAGCCGAGATCGCACCACTGCACTCCAACCTGGGCGACAGAGCGAGACTCCATCTCAAAAAAAAAAAAAAAAAAAATTTTTTTTTTAAAGTAGCGATGACGTCTCGCCATTTTGCCCGGGCTTGTTTCAAACTCCTGGGGTCAAGTGATCCTCCTGCCTTGGCCTCCCAAAATGCAGGGATTACAAGCGTGAGCCACTGTACCTGGCTGACAGATGATTTTCAATCCGGTTCATTTTACTTTTCTGTGATTTCCAAGTTTTGACAATAAACATAGAATATTCTTATAATCAAAGAACTCAGTGACTGTTCTTTTTAAAATAAATTATCCAAGTTTCCCAACAGTACCATTCTGACAAGACACTATACAAGAAGTTCCTGAGAAATGCTGCGCAGATGAACCCAAGTTATTTCTGGAGCAGCAGGTGTACAGGATGGCGACTCATGGTCACTGGGCAAGGCTGTGGGGGCTCAAATTCAGTGAGAAAAATACTCAAGAAATGGCACCTGAAACCCAGCGCCCTGCCCCTGAGAAAAGCACCCTGGCTTCTGGTCAGAGCGCCGGGTATGAATATCCTAGGGGCCTGCCCCCCTCTTGCTGGCTGGACAGCCGGAACTCACTGAACCTCTCTGAGCCTGTAAAACTGGGACCATATTCTTTCTCACAGACTAGCTTCAAAAATGTAAGAAGCAATGCATTTTAGGTGCTAAGAGTTAGATAGATAGTAAGCCCTCAATAAAGCCTACAAAAATGTCCTTCTGTGCTTCAACCACAGCCTGCAAAAGTCATATTGCCTTGTAGGTCCGCTGCAGGGGTGCACCCCACAGAAATATCCCAGATTCAACCCAGGAAACATAAGCAACTTCCACAATCAAAGCCACAGCCCTCCTTTGCAGCTCCCTAAAAATCTGCTTTCCTTAATTCAGCCGCCAAGCTAACCTGGTACCTGGGTTATGACCACAGGGCATACTCCCAGTACAGGAGCCCAGGAACAGCCACCCACTTCACCTTAGACCCAAGGATTAGCATTTGCCCTGCAAGGTGCTGCAGGCTAATGAAGCCCGGGGCCCCACAGGCTCGACAGTCATTGAATCTTTGGAGACTCTATTTCCAGGACAGGCAAACCCAGGGACTCGGAAGGTAACTCCCCCAGATTTCTAGGAACACACAAAGAGACGAGGTCTGCACCAAGATTTATCATCTACGCCAACCCACCGGCCCCCCACCTGCCCTCCTTGCAGGGCTGAGCTTGATCGGGGTGGGGAGGGGAAACTTGACTGCCTCCTCAAAATGCCCCCACTCATCCAGCCTGCTTCCTTTGAAGCAACCGAAGTGGACGCTCCTGGTTAAATTTAAACTCGAAGCTCGTTAGAAATGACACATTTTACAGCTCAGCTCGGTTCACCTTCACAGCGCCGAGCCCAGGCCGGGCACCGAGCGCTGCAGCCGCAGCAGCACGCGGCCCGGGCTGTTCTTCCCCTGCCTGGGGCTCAAGCCATTTTCGGAAGTTCCCGGGGACCGCGGAGCGGCTAGCGCGCCCGACCCCGGGTTGCAGGGGCCCCGCCCGGCCCGGCCCCTGGCGCCCGCGCAGCGGCCGCTTCCCCCCGCACCCGGCAGGGAATGGGCCTGGAGAAGAGGCTGCCAGGCGCCCCGGCGAGGCCTCGGTGGCTTCACCCCGCCCCGGCGCACGCAGGGCCGCACATCCCGGGCGACCCGCGCTCGGCCCGGGTAGCGGCGGAGCCGCCGGGCCGGGCCCGGCCGGAGGGAGCCGCCCCACGCCCGCGCCTCACCTGCTTTCTCTATCTTGCCGGACATTTCCGGGCTGCGCCGGAGGCCGAGGCCGCCGCTCATCGGGCCCGGGCCGGGCCGCCGCGGGGCGACAAGGGCGGCGCGCCCGCCGCTCGCCTCGGCCCTGGCTCGCCACGCCTCAGACCCGCGCCGGCATGGCGGGCTCTGCGCGGCCGCGGCCCTGCGCTCGGCGACCGCGCTCCAGCCCGCCCGGGCCCAGCCGCTCCCGCCGCGCCCGCCGCCGCCGCCGCTCCGCCTCCCGCGCGCCCGCCGCCGCTCCCCCGGCCCGCGAGCCGGCCGCAGCGCAGCGCCGCCGCCCGCCCGCCCGCCCGCCGGGCCTCGGCCGCGGCCACGGCCACAGCGCCACCTGCCGGGCGCCCGCCGCGCCGCCACAGCGCCCCCTGTGGGCCCGGAGCCGCCCGAGCCTCCCGCGCGACGCGCGAGACGCAGCGCCCCCTGCCGAGCCGGAGTCTCCACGCCGGGGCCTGGGGCCTGGGGTCTGGGGTCTGGGGCCTGGGGCCTGGGGCCTGGGGCCGACTCCGCATTCCTCTGCTGTGGGACCAGAGTCACCGGGTCCAGACCTGGGACTGACAGCTCCAACCCAGGGTCCTCGGTTGCCCAAGAGCCTGGCCTGCCCCCTCACCGGAGACACAGAGAACCCTCCTGGGTCAGATTTTCCACCCCAGGTCGTGGAACTGACGCCCACCCCACCCTAGTATCATCCCGGACCCAGCATCCCCTGTGGGCCAGAGGCTCCACACCAGGGCCTAGAACTCACTCTCACCAGGAGTCAACAAGCTCTGCTGGCTGGGAGCCTGTCCTGACCCCCCCCAAACCAGAGATGCAGCACCCCCCTTTTTTTGTTTTGTTTTTTGTTTTTGAGACCGAGTCTCACTCTGTCGCCAGGCTGGAGAGCAGTGGCACGATCTCGACTCACTGCAACCTCTGCCTCCCGGGTTCAAGCAATTCTCCTGCCTCAGCCTCCTGAGTAGCTGGGATTACAGGCACATGCCACCATGCCCAGCTAATTTTTGTATTTTTAGTAGAAACGGGGTTTCGCCATGTTGGCCAGCCTGGTCTCGATCTTCTGACCTCATGATCCACCCACCTTGGCCTCCCAAAGTGCTGGGATTACAGGTGTGAGCCACTGCACCCTGCCCGCACCCCCTTCTCAATTGGAGACCCCACGCCAGGGCCTGGGAGTGGCCTCATAGCACCTCCTGCCAGCCCAGAGGCTCCAGCCCGGGAATGACTCCACTCTGGCATGAAAGCCCTCTGCTGGCCCAAGGTCCATGCCAAGGCGGAGGATTCATTCCCCATCCCAGCCCCGCATGTGGGACTCTGTCACCCTGCCAGCGAGAGCCACCTGTCCCGGGCTGGGGTTGGCCCTACTCAGGCCTAAATGTCCCCTGAGGCCTAGAGCCTCCATGCTGGCCTGGGCCCAACTCCCGCAGGGACACAGCACACCCTGCCTGCCCTGCTTATTTGACACCCAGAAGGGCACCCTGGGGCTCAGCTGTGGAACTTTTCTAGTGTGGAAATGAGTTCATTAAAAGTCTTGGCCGGGTGTGGTGGCTCACGCCTGTAATCCCAGCACTTTGGGAGGCCGAGGCAGGTGGATCACAAGGTCAAGAGATCGAGACCATCCTGGCCAACATGGTGAAACCCCATCTCTACTAAAAATACAAAAATTAGGTGGGTGTGGTGGCACGCGCCTGTAGTCCCAGCTACTTGGGAGGCTGAGGCAGGAGAATCGCTTGCACCCAGGACGCGGAGGTTGCAGTGAGCCAAGATCATGCCACTGCACTCCAGCCTGGTGGCGTCAGAGCCAGACTCCGTCTCAAAAAAAAAAAAAAAAAAAAAAAAGTCGTGGTTGGGCACAGTGGCTCACGGCTGTAATCACAGCACTTTGGGAGGCTGAGGTTCGTGGATGACTTGAGCCCAGGAGTTCGAGACCAGCCTGGGCAGTGTGTGAAACTCTGCCTCTACTAAAAATACAAAAATTAGCCAGGCACGGTGGCACCTGCCTGTAGTCCCAGTTACTTGAGAGGCTGATGTGGGAGAATCACTTGAGCCCTGGAGGCAGAGGTTTCAGGGAGTCACGTTCACACCACTGCACTCCAGCCTGAGTGACAGAGAAAGGCCCTGGCTAAAAAAAAAAAAAAAATAGGAAAAAAAGAAAAGTCATTTAAGAATCAAAGGATCTACTAAGGCTAAGCACTATTTTGGGTGCTATGAGCCCTACAAAAATGGGCATGATTGGTGCTTCCCTCCAAAGAGTTCACAACTTAGCCGGGAAGTCAAAGTTAAATCCTATAATACAAGTAGTAAATAACAACAAATTAGTAACACAACTGATGTTCCCATGTGGGGCAATCTGCTGCCTGCTTGCTGTTGTTGGTCCAAGATGGAATACAAAGAAGTAGCACACACCACCTGGGCTACTTTTCCCTTCTGTTTCCCCAAAAATAAGTAAATTAAATAACCTAGTGATGGGGACAGGATTTGGGGGAGGTGCAGGGAGGAGGAAAAAAGAGTTAATGTTGTGAGAGATTCTTATTCCCATCTCCCTGGACAGTCTAAAGGGTCACCGATTCCACAACTAAGAGCTGGTCAGGCCAGGTGTGGTGGCTCACACCTGTAATCTCAGCACTTTGGGAGGCCGAGGCGGGTGGATCACCTGAGTTCAGGAGTTCGAGACCAGCCTGGCCAACATGGTGAAACCCCGTCGCTACTAAAAATACAAAAAATAGCCAGGCATGGTGGTGCGTGCTGGTAGTCCCAGCTACTCAGGAGGCTGAAGCACGAGAATCACTTGAACCTGGGAGGCGGAGGTTGCAGGGAGCCAAGATCGCGCCACTGCACTCCAGCCTGGGTGACAGAGTGAGACTCTGTCTTTAAAAAAAAAAAAAAAAAAAAGGAGCTGGTTTCATAGATGGCAGCCAAATTTCCCGTCATCATTTCATCAGTTGCAGCCCTCTAGGGGTCAAAGGCAAATCCAAAGATTGACAAATTCATTTCCCTCTTCCAGCTGATGAATGGATGCTCTGATCCAGGGTGGCCCTGTTCAGCCCTCTTGGCAGATGCCTCACCAGGCAAAACTGGCCCCTGGCCCCAGGCCCACCTCCAAAACACTCTCAATGCTGCCCCCAACCTTTCTAGGCTTCTGACCTGAGAAGAGCCAATATTTTAAATCCAAAATCCTGGTTGAAAAGTAGAAAATTAGACTGCATGAATACTAGGTGCAGTCAGGGGTTTGTGAGAACACAAATATATTTAATGAATTATGACATATCCAATGACAAGAGATTTGCAAACAACAAAGTACTTTGCAAATGGACATTATGGTAAATCAGGGTCACAGAACTTATTTAATAAAGGCTATTCATCAAAGATGTTTATAGCTGTAGTAGAACACACACAAGGTAATGAAGCAAACGGATTCCCAAAGCCCAGTTCTTGCTGACTTGGAACCTTCTCATGAGCTGCCCCTGCTGTCTAGAATGTTCTCTCCCCTCCTCTCCATGTGGCTGGTCCCAGTCATCTTTTGCTTCTCAGTTTCACTGTCACTTCTACGGAGAATGCTTCCCTGACACGCCCTAACAGGGCCATCCTCCTGTACTGGTTAGGAAACTTGATTTCACTCTCAGAAACCTAGCTTTGCTTTTGGTTAGAGCAAGAAGGGCATTTTTTGAAGATCATAATTAGTAAACCGGGTATACAATTAGGTCCAAACACAGCTAACCCAGGCTCTGGAACAAGGCCATTGGTCTTCTATGTTGGTTCCCTTCTCAGGCCATCTCTCTCTACAAGGTAGCAAAGGGTGAAGCTGGGCACCAGCAGTCCTGGGCCTATCACTTGCCTGCTTAACAACCCCAATGGACAAAGAGGATCTCTTTCCTCATTGTTTCAAAGAGAGCCCCATGGCAGAGTCTGATTAGCTCAGTTGGAGCCACATGTCTATCCCCAATCCAATGACTGCAGGAATGGGGTAGAATATGTGACTTGGCCAGCCTAGGAATTGTGCCAATTGTGAGAAGGCTTGGGAGCAGAGGCTGTGGAATAGCCTAGCATCTCAGGAAGCTGAAGCAAGAGAATCACTTGAGCCTAGGAGTTCAAGCCTGTCGGGTGCTATGATCACACCTACGAATAGCTACTGCATTCCAGCCTGGGCAATAGAGTGAGACCTGTGTCTGAAAACAAAATCAATTGTAAGATAACAGAAAATAAAGCCCTATTAATACAAGGGGTCATGCCGGGCTCTTGTACTGTGGCAGCACCAACTCCAGCCGAGGGAAGGGGCTCAGTCAACACTCGGATGGGTGCTGTCAGGCCTTCTCCCAACATTCCAGGGAAGGATGGGGTGAGACAGGTGACCACTCTACCCTAGCAGCTCTCCAGACTCCATGGTGGAAGATGGAAGAAATAGGTGGCTCTGAGCCTGCACACAGAGACTATTTTAGACGGGCCCCTTGCAAAAGTGCCACATCCTCTTCTTGCGTTTGTAGACAACGCTCAGGTATTCAGACAACAAGAATTCCACGAGACTTGGGTAGAAAACAGCCAGAGTGAGGCTGGTGGCCAGGGGCCCACCTCAGCTTGGATTGGTGGGATCTGTTAGCATGCACCTGCCTGAACTCCCAGACACCACTGTCCGTTCCCTGTGGACAGAGAGTATGGCTTCATTACATCACCATTGTAGATCAGAGGAGGAGGTGAAACCATTACTAACAGGAGTAATGGGAATGAGGGCTGATGCTTCCTGAGGGCTGCCTGTGGCTGGGCCCTGCTCAGTCACTGCCTCAATCCTTACACGAATCCTAGGAGGGCGGGGTCTAGATAAGAGAGTGTTTGGTCACGTGTTGTAGATACCTACTTAATGTTGGTAAAGGGGAATTTATTGGAAAAAAAATGAATGTCTCATAGGTAGAACCAAAGGGTAGGAAATTCAACACCTCGCCAGCAACTGAACTGCACATAACAATCACTCACTTTCCCACACACCCTGAGGCCGCTTCCTCCCCCAGCTCAGCCATGAGACCAGACCCGCTAAGGATGCTCAATCCAAACCCAAGTTCCAGGAGAAAGGAGCTGATTGGCCCGGCTGGGGTCAGTGGTCCACCCCTGGCCCAATTGGGTCTGGCCAGGGGGGTGGGGTTATGCAGGGAGCTGAAGGCCTGAGGGATGTGACCAACTCAGTATTCCACTGGAGTCTATATGGTCAAACAGCAAACTGTTTATCATGAATGCAAGATGTGAACAAGCTCGTGACTGCTCCTGCCGACAGAAGGTTTGCTGGAGGCAATCACTGCCTGGAGCCAAGGCTATCTCCTGTGACATCTAGAGCCTGTTGTTGGAGGAATGCAGTCTTACAAGCCTACTCGGGACCGAGCAGCTGACCCCTTCTTCCACCCCCCTTCTCACTACCTCTTTTGCCTGATAAATACAGAGGGCTGTGTAAAGCTCAGAGCCCTTGTCCACTAGAGGCAAGGTGCTCCCTGACCCCTTCTTCCAAATATACTCTTTTGTCTCTTGTCTTTTATTCCCGCGTTCGCCCCCTTTGTTCAGTCCCCCTAGGTCCGTGCGGGTTACATAGTGGCGCCCCGAACAGTGACAGAATCGGGCTCACAACAGGGTTACATGGTACAAACACAACTGCTAGAGTCTACACTTGTGGGTCCAGTTCTCAGCAAAGGATGGCTTAGCGTGGGCGTACGCCTGCATCCTCTATGGCTCGTGGCTTAGTGGGAGACACGAAGACACATTTCTAGTAAGTGGTGGGGCAGGAACTCACACAGGTCAGCCTGCTCAGAGCTCATGTTTTAACCCCTGTGCTACAAATTCTCTACTCAAACTTCTCTTTATACCTCCTCCCCACAGTGTTTTACATATATGCTTGATCTTGGGTTCAATTCAATTCAATCCACATAGATTGTATATCTTTAGAGAACTGGGCCTTATGAGAAAAACAAAGATAAATAAGGTCTTGGAGACCTACATACTGGTCTCCAAGAGCTTCAGGGGTGTTTGGGGCAGAGCTTTCAAGTCTCAACCAACTCTTCCAGGAAACCAGCTATGAGGAATGCTCCAGCCGGGGGTGCCTAACATGCTTTCTGAGTGTGCAGGTATTCATTTCAATTTGGAGCATCAGGCGAGTCCAAACAGAAGGCAAATGTTTCAGTGGCTTTAAATAGGGTCAATGACGTCATTTTTTGGTTTATTTGTTTGTTTGTTTGAGACAAAGTCTAATTCTGTCGCCCAGGCTGGAGTGCAGTGGTGCAATCTCAACTCACTGCAACCTCTGCCTCCCGGGTTCAAGTGATTCTCCTGCCTCAGCCTTCCAAGTGGCTGAGATTACAGGTGTGCCACTGTGCCTGGCTAATTTTTGTATTTTTAGTAGAGATGGGGTTTCGCCATGTTGGCCAGGTTGGTCTCAAACTCCTGACGTCAGGTGATCCACCCACCTCGGCCTTCCAGGGTGCTGGGATTACAGGCGTGAGCCACTGCGCCCAGACGATGCTATGTTTCTATGGAGATTTTGCTCATTATTTGTTACGGAGATTATGAGGCTCCCACATTCCCCCATGCCTTGAGCCTCCAAACAGCTGAATCCTGTTCTGGTGTCCATGTCCATGAAATTGAAGAGATGTCCACAGAGATCCTTAGAAAGGCCAGGACAGATGTCTGGGTCACCACTCCACTATCTAAATGTGGGATCTTTCAGGCTGACTCCATCAGAACAGGCAGCAGATGAGCTGCATGGTAGTTTTGGCCTTTTTTCTCACAAGTAGGGATTCAGGCCAATTAGAAGACCTCTTAGATCTCTGTGTACTCAAAGGCTGGTATGAAACAGACACACTTTTGATAATGACCCATAAGGCAACCACATAGCCTTGAGGATCAGGTTAAAATGGAATAGTCAAATTCATAGAGACAGAAAGTAACACGGTAGTTGTCCAAGGCTGGGGGTATGCGAGTATGGTGAGTGACTGGTTAATAGGTACAGACTTTCAATCTTACAAGATATGAAGAGTTCTAGAGATGGATGGTGGTAATGATTGCACAACATGAGTGCACTTAATACTACAGAACTATACACTTAAAAATGACTAAGGTGGGCCGGACGCGGTGGCTCACGCCTGTAATCCCAGCACTTTGGGAGGCCAAGGCGGGCAGATCACGAGGTCAGATCGAGACCATCCTGGCCAACAAGGTGAAAACCTGTCTCTGCTAAAAATACAAAAATTAGCTGAGCATGGTGGTGTGCACCTGTAGTCCCAGCTACTCGGAGGCTGAGGCAGGAGAATTGCTTGAACCCAAGAGTTGGAGGTTGCAGTGAGCTGAGATCGTGCCACTGCACTCCAGCCTGGTGACAGAGCAAGACTCTGTCTCAAAAAAAAAAAAAAAAAAAAAAAAGACTAAGGTAACCTGGGCATGGCATACCTGTAGTCCCAGCTACTTAGGAGGCTGAGGCAAGAGGATCCTTTGAGCCCAGAAGTTCGAGACCAGCCTGGGCAATATAGTGGGATCCCATCTCTACCAAAAAAAAAGACTCAGATGGCAAATTTTATGTAATGTGTATTTTACCACAGTAATCAAAAATTGGTGAAAATATGAGATTATTGGGCCCACAGCTGATGTCTACTAGTGTGAGAGGCCTGGCTGCTGTCATTTCCTTAAACAAGTCTGTAAACCTTACAGATGACCTGATGAATGGGGAAATTGTGCCAGTAACCTGGTAAACCTGGTAAACAGTGACAAGCAAACAGAGAGCTCACACACGCACACACATCTCTTCTGCCCCCTAGTGAACGTCTAGAATTGTAAACTCCATTTGCTTAAAATCTAAAGAGCAATGTACTATCATTTTATAATTCTTTAAATTGTTAAATCTCACAGGAAATATGTGCTCATTATTTAAAAAATAAAATCAGGCCGGGCGCGGTGGCTCATGTCTGTAATCCCAGCATTTTGGGAGGCTGAGGCGGGCGGATCACGAGGTCAGGAGATTGAGACCATCCTGGCTAACACGGTGAAACCCCGTCTCTACTAAAAATACAAAAAATTAGCCGGGCGTGGTGGCGGGCGCCTGTAGTCCCAGCTACTCGAGAGGCTGAGGCAGGAGAATGGCGTGAACCTGGGAGGTGGAGCTTGCAGTGAGTCGAGATTGCGCCACTGCACTCCAGCCTGGGCAACAGAGCAAGACTTTGTCTCAAAAAATAAATAAATAAAATAAAAATTAAAAATAAAATCAAACACATATATAAAATAAAAACTGGAAGTCCCACTTTCACTCATAAGAGTTAACAGTTTAATGTACACCTTTCCAGATTTTTCTCTATTAAAAATATATCCATGTACGCTTTTTTTTTTCCTTTGAGACAGGGTCTTACTCTGTCTCCCAGGCTGGAGTGCAGTGGTGTGATCTTGGCTCACCACAGCCTTGACCTTCTAGGCTCAAGCGATCCTCCTACCTCAGCCTCTTGAGTAGCTGGGGTTACAGGTGTGCGCCACCATGCCTGGCTGATTTGTAAATTTTTTGCAGAGAGGGGGTCTCACGATGTTGACTAGGCTGGTCTCAAACTCCTGGGCTCAAGGTGATCTTCTTTCCTCAGCCTTCCAAAGTGCTGGGATTACAGGTGTCAGCCGCTGTCCCCAACCCCATGCACACATTTACGGTGTTTTGTATGAGTGAGTTTAAATGGTATACATCAGTTAGCGAGACAGAGGCTGGCTAAATGCTCACCAAACCTATTTTTGGGGCACACAGCTGGACTCGTCTCCCAGTTAGGTGTGGCCAGGTGCTCTGAACAATAGATGAGGGTAAAATAATGATTGCCACTTCCGTGCCCCACCCATAATTCTCCAGCACCTGATGGTTGACATTTTCCTTTCTCTTTCGGCTTTGATGATGTGTGGAGATAGAAGGAGCCTAAGTCCCTGAATGACTGTCTGGAGTAGAGCCGCCCCCTCCCAGTGGACCTGCTTTGGGCTGTGACATCAGAAAGAAATGTAGCTTTACTGGATTTGGTATAGCAGTTCACCTATCCTGCCAATGCAATCTACGACTTGCATTTTTCATTAAGTATATTAATATATTGAACATCTTTCATACTAGTACGTATAAGCCTGTTGGATATTTTAAGTCATTCAAGTGTATGAATGCATAAAAATGTATTTAATCATTCTCTCTTTTTTTTTTTTTTTTTTTTTTTTTTTGAGACTAAGTCTCACTCTAGAGCCCAGGCTGGAGTGCAGTGGTGTGATCTGAGCTCACTGCAACCTCTGCCTCCCAGGTTCAAGCGGTTCTCCTGCCTCAGTCTCCCCAGTAGTTGGGATTACTGGCGTGCACGCCCAGCTAATTTTTGTATTTTTAGTAGAGACGGGGTTTCACCATGTTGGCCAGGCTGGTCTCGAACTCCTGACCTCAAGCGATCTGCCTGGCTTGGCCTCCCAAAGTGCTGGGATTACAGGCATGAGCCACTGCCACCAGCCTCTCATTCTCTTCTTGATGGATACTTATATTAAACTCCTGGGCCCAAGCAATCCTCCCATCTCAGCCTCCGGAGTAGCTGAGTGTGCCATTGCACCCAGTTAATTTTTTAAAAAGTTTTTTTTGGGGCTGGGGGTGGTGGCTTACTCCTGTAGTCCCAGCACTTTGGGAGGCTGAGGCAGGCAGATCACTTCAGGTCAGGAGTTCGAGACCAGCTTAGCCAACATGACGAAACCCCATCTCTACTAAAAATATTTAATACAAAAATTAGCCAGGTGTGGTGTCTCATGCCTGTAATCCCAGCTACTTGGGAGTCTGAGGCACAAGAATCGTTCAAACCTGGGAAGGGTTCTCCTCCAGGGTTTTCTCTCAGGAAATGTCACCCCCTTCCACAGGTTACTCAATTCAGAAGCCTGGGCTTGGGATCCACTGTCACCAACAGCTCAAACCGTTGGTCTGCCCTCCAGCCCCACCTCCACTCTCCTTGCGTGTCAGTCCTCGTGATCTTCCGCCTGAGTCGCTCCTAATGGGGCTCCACCTCCCTTCTTCTCACAATTTCTTCTCCAAATTGTGGCCAGAGGAGTCTTCATGCTAAACCAGCAGTGGTATCACTCTCCAGGTTAAAATGCCTTCAGGGCCGGGCACGGTGGCTCCCGCCTGTAATCCCAGCACTTTGGGAGGCCGAGGCGGGTGGATCATAAGGTCAGGAGTTCAAGACCAGCCTGACCAATACAGTCAAATCCCATCTTTACTAAAAACAAAAAAAATTAGCCTGGTGTGGTGGCGGGCGCCTGTAATCCCAGCTACTCGGAAGGCTGAGGCAGGAGAATTGCTTGAACCTGGGAGGCAGAGGTTGTAGTGAGCCGAGATCGTGCCACTGCATTCCAGCCTGGGCGACAGTCCATCTCGGGGAAAAAAAACAAAGAAACCTTTCAGATACTCCCCATCTTCACAGCACAGAGCCCAGTCCTATGGTGGTCTTCAGTCTCCTCTTTCCCACCAATCTCACGAGGTTCACGCTCTTCCCCCTGGTCGTGCTTAACCAGTAGAGCTCTCTGTGCTGGGCCCACCCCCACCACCTTCCCATCTTCCATCATTGTCCAGATGGTCCCTCCTGTAGGGCTCACTTTAAAGGTAACCTTTGAGAGTCCTATCACTTTATGCAGAAGGAGCAGCATTGGAGGAAAAAAGAAAGAATGAGAAACCTATCACTTTAGCTCATCACTCGACCAAAACAATATTTTATCAAGCAGAGTCTAATTCATGCCCAATAAACGGCATCCATTGAAAGTATACAACGTGATGCATTTTGACGGACATCTACACCCATGAAATCGCCGCTGTCAGTCAAGATGCAGAACATTTTCATTCCTCCAAGGCTCTCCTTGTGCCCCTGGGTCCCTAAACCTTCTTCCACCACCAGCCCCAGACAACCACAGCAGCGTTTTCTGTCACTGTAGATGAGTTTGCATCTTTTAGAATGTGACATAATGGAATCATTCAGGTGTGTCCTTTTTTGGTCATATGTCAATTTTATAATTTCTTTTCTTTTCTTTTTTTTTTTTTGAGACAGAGTCTCGCTGTCGCCCAGGCTGGAGTGCAGTGGTGCAATCTTGGCTCGCTGCAACCTCCGCCTCCCTGGTTCAAGCAATTCTCCTGCCTCAGGCTTTTGGGTAGCTGGGACCACAGGTAAGCGCCACCATGCCTGGCTAATTTTTGTATTTTTAGTAGAGGCGGGGTTTCACCATGTTGGCCAGGCGTGTCTCGAACTCCTGACCTCAGGTGACCCACCTGCCTCGGCTTCCCAAAGTGCTGGGATTACAGGCGTGATCCACTGAGCCTGGCCTAGAATTTCTTGGGTTGAGCATCTCCCCCAGCATAGCATAAGATACACAAGGACAGTGTCCGTCTTATGCACATTTGTGCACAGGGCCTGGTACATAGTAGGTGCTCAGTGAATACAAGTTGAGTGAATCCGTAAATTCTCCACTCTTTGTTTATCAGGGGCAGGAGCTATTTGGATCAGGAAGATCTTGAGTCTTTTTAGCAAGCTGAGAGACAAGGCGCTTGCTAGCAGAAAAGTGCCTTCTGGCTGGGGGGTGTGGCTCACCATGGAAACCCAGCACTTTGGGAGGCTGAAGTGAGAGGGTCATTTCAGCCTGGGAGTTTGAGACCAACCTGGGCAACATGGAGAGATCTCGTCCTACAGCAAAGTTTAAAAATTAGCTAAGTGTAGTGGCATATACCTGTAGTCCTAGCTACTTGGGAAGCTGAGGCAGGAGGGTCACATGAGCACAGAAGGTCAAGGCTGCAGTAAGCGCTGATCATGCCACTGCACTCCAGCCTGGGTGACAGAGCAAGACCCTGTCTCAGAAACAAAACAAAACAAAACAAGTGTCTTCTTGGACATCCCTGTTTCAGGGGTGTAGTATTCCTGGAAGCCCAGGCTTCCCCTCCCACTCACACTCCCTGTGACAGCTGCTAGGCCCACAGTTCTCAGCCTGAGGCATCGTTTTTTTTTTTTTTGTTTGTTTGTTTGTTTGTTTACTTGAGATGGAGTCTCGCTCTGTTGCCCAGGCTGGAGTGCAGTGGTGCAGTCTCGGCTCACTGTAACCTCCGCCTCCCGGGTTCACGCCATTCTTCTGCCTCAGCCTCCCGAGTAGCTGGGACTACAGGCACCTGCCACCACGCCCAGCTAATTTTTTGTATTTTTAGTAGAAATGGGGTTTCACCGTGTTAGCCAGGATGGTCTCGATCTCCTGACCTCGTGATCCGCCCGCCTCGGCCTCCCAAAGTGCTGGGATTACAGGCGTGAGACACCGTGCCCGGCTGAGGTGTCCTTTTGAAAATCAACTACTTTTTTTAATAATAAAAAATTTACATTGTGGTAAAATACACATAACGTAAAATTTACTACCTTAACACTTTGTTTTTTTGAAGAGGTAGGGTCTCCCTCTATTACCCAGTGGTGTGATCATGGCTCACTGCAGCCTCAAACTCGTGGGCTCAAGTGATCCTCCCGGCTCAGCCTCCAGAATAGCTGGGATTACAGGCACGTGCCACTGGGCCCGGCTATCTTAGCCATTTTTAAGTGTGCAGTCCAGTGGCATTACGCACACTCACATCGTTACGCAACTATCACCATCATCCATCTCCAGAATGTTTTCATCATCTTAAACTGCAACTCTGTCCCCATGAAACACTGACTCCCCATTTTCCCCTTCCCCAGCTCCTGGCAACCTACATTCTATATCCTGTGTCTACCAATTTGACTATTCTGGCACCTTGTATCAGTGGAATCATCCAGTATTTGTCCTTTCGTGACTGGCTTATTTCACTTAACACACATCCTCAAGGTTCTCCTGTGTTGCAGTATGGGTCACAATGTCACTCCCTTTTCAAGGCTGAATAATATTCCTTTGTATGGATGAATGGACCACATTTTGTTTATCTATTTGTCCATCAGTGGACACTCAGCTTTTGGCTACTGTAAATAATGCTGTTATGAATATGGGTGTATAAATATTTCTTTGAAACTTTACTTTCAATTCTTTTGGGTATATACACAGAAGTAGAATTACTGGAACATATGATAATTCTATTTTTTTTTTTTTTTTTTGAGATGGAGTCTTGCTCTGTCACTCAGGCTGGAATGCAGTGGCGCAATCTCGGCTCACTGCAAGCTCTGCCTCCCGGGTTCACGCCATTCTCCTGCCTCAGCCTCTCGAGTAGCTGGGACTACAGGCGCCCGCCACCACGCCCGGCTAATTTTTTGTATTTTTAGTAGAGACAGGGTCTCGCCGTGGTCTCGATCTCCTGACCTCATGATCCGCCCGCTTCGGCCTCCCAAAGTGCTGGGATTACAAGCGTGAGCCACCGCGCCCGGCCGATAATTCTATTTTTAATTAATTAATTTGTTTTTTGAGACGGAGTTTCACTCTTGTTGCCCAGACTGGAGTGCAATGGCACGATCTCAGCTCACCACAACCTCCGCTTACCAGGTTCAAGTGATTCTGCTGCCTCAGCCTCCCAAGTAGCTGGGATTACAGGCACCACCACGTCTGGCTAATTTTTTGTATTTAGTGGAGATGGGGTTTCGCCATGTTGGTCAGGCTGGTCTTGAACTCCTGACCTCAGGTGGTCCACCCATCTTGGCCTCCCAAAGTGCTGGGATTACAGGTGTGAGCCACTGTGCCCGACCTTAATTAATTAATGTATCGAGGCAGGGTCTCACTCTGTTGCTCAGGCTGGAATGCAGTGGCATGATCCTGGCTCACTGTAACCTCAGCCTCCTAGGCTCAAGTGATCCTCCTGTCTCAGCCTCCTGAGTAGCTAGGACTGACTATAGGCACATGCCACTATACCCAGCTAACTTTAAAATTTTTTAAATTTAAAAATTTCACTATGTTGCCCAGGCTAGAGTATATTGCCCAGGCTGGGTCTCAGCCTCCTGGGCTCAGGTGATCCTTCCACCTCGGCCTCCCAAAGTGATGAGATTACAGGCATGAGCCACCAAATCTGGCAGATTATTCTATTTTAAATTATTTGAGAAACCACAGTACTGTTTTCTCAGTGGCTGCATCAATTTACATTTCCATCAACAGTGCATCAGTATTTCATTTTCTCCACATCTTCATCAACACTTTATTTTCTGCTTTTTTTTTTTTTTTTTTTTCTGAGACGGAGTCTTGCCCTGTTGCCCAGGCTGGAGTGCAGTGGCGCGATCTCAGCTCACTACAACCTTCGCCTCCTAGGTTCAAATGATTCTCCTGCTTCAGCCTCCTGAGTAGCTGGGACTACAGGCATGTGCCACCATGCCCAGCTATTTTTTGTATTTTTAGTAGAGACGGGGTTTCACCATGTTGGCCAGACTGGTCTCAAACTCCTGACCTCCAGTGATCTACCCACCTCAGCCTCCCGAAGTGCTGGGGTTACAGGCGTGAGCCACTGCACCCAGCCTATTTTATGCTGTTTTATAATAGCCATCCTAATGGATGTGAGGGAAAGCCGACTTCTGAGGACTGGCTTTTGTTTTGTTTTGTTTTTTGAGATAGAGTCTCACACTGTCGCCCAGGCTGGAGTGCAGTGGTGCGATCTCGGCTCACTGCAACCTCCGCCTCCTGGGTTCAAGTGATTCTCCTGCCTCAGCCTCCCAAGTAGCTGGGATTACAGGCAACGGCCATCACGCCTGGCTAATTTTTTGTATTTTTAGTAGAGATGGGGTTTCACCATGTTGGCCAGGCTGGTCTCAAACTCCTGACCTCATGATCCTCCCACCTCGGCCTCCCAAAGTGCTGGGATAACAGGCGTGAGCCACCGCACCTGGCCGAGGACTGGCTTTTTACCTCTGCAATGTCTCCTCCCCCCAGAACCCTGGTCCCTTAAATCACACAAATCTCAATGCTGGGAAATCTCAGCTTTGTCTCAACAGCGATTCCTCAGCCTGAGAGCCATCAATGGAAGCCTGGGGCCGTCTGGACTTTTCAGTGTTAAATATGCATTCACTCCATGCTTGTGGGAGCCTGCTCTGGACGCACCTGGCCCAGGGGGGTGGGGGTGGGGGGCTGCCTGCTGACTCCAGCTGCTGCTTTGTTCCTCCCCCTGCCCCCGCCACTGGGAATTCCAGAACAACAAGGCCTCTTGCTCACCTGGATAGCGAGGAGGGGCGGAGAAGACGCCTGGTTGCTGGCTCCGGTTGGCACCCAGCCTTGTTCTCCTCTCTTCTGCCAACTGCTTTTAATTTTATACTCTCTTGTCGTATTTTTATGAGCACTTGTGAGACATGCTTAATTGTTTTTCTTCTCCCAGAACAAGGAGGGTATAAATAAATAAATGAGAAATTCACAAAAGAGTGGACTGGGCACAGTGGCTCACGCCTGTAATCCCAGCACTTTGGGAGGCCAAGGCAGGAGGATTGCTTGAGCCCAGGAGTTCGAGACCAGCCTGGGCAACATGGTGAAACCCCATCTCTACTAAAAATACAAAAAACTAGCCAGATGTGGTGGCGTGTGCCTGTAGTCCCAGCTACTTGGGAAGCTGTGGTGGGAGGATCATCTGAGCCCAGGAAGTCGAGGCTGCAATGAGCCATGATTGCGCCACTGTACTCCAGCCTGGGAGACAGCAAGACCCTGTCTCAAAAAAAAAAAAAAAAAAAAAAAAAAGAGTGGTCGTGGATATAACTAGCAAGGTCTCTTCTACACGCTGACTTAATAAAAAATCGACTCTTCAAAGTCTCCAGGATATAACCACCACCAGCCTTACAGGTGACTTCACATCCCCTCTTCCTCACCCACCAGCCCCAATGTGAGTGGCATTAGGACCGGCTCTTCCTCCCCAGGGCCCTGCTGCAGTACAGTGAGGTCTTACTGAGTGCTGTGATGTCAGCCTTTGCTATCACCTGGTGGCTCTGCGTGGCTTCCGGTTCCCCACCTCCTCGCTCCCCCTCCTGTGAATGAACTGCAGGTGCTGTGTGTTTTCTGCTTCTCCCTTCCTCCTGGAGATTCTTTCTTGGGCTTTTTTTTCCTGCTCCTATGCCACTGGCACCTTGTGGCTGCTGCCCCCCCCGCACCACCCTCACCTTGTCACAGTAATACTTGTTACTGTGTTAGTTCTTTGTTTGTTTGTTTTTTAGAGATGGGGTCTTGCTATATTGCCCAGGCTGGACTTGAACTCTGGGGCTCAAGTGATCCTCCTGTCTACAGGTGCAAGTCGCCACGCCTGGCTAATTTTTGTATTTTTTGTAGAGACAAGGTTTCACCATGTTGCCCAGGCTGGTCTCGAACTCCTGGATTCAAGCCATCCACCTGGGTTGGCCTCCCAAAGTGCTGGGATTACAGGCATGGGCCATCGCACCTGGTCCTTTTTAGTTTTTGTACTGAATAATATTGTTATTGATTTTTTTTGGTTAACAGAAAATGTTAGAAGGAGAAAGTAAAAACCACTCCGAATCCCACAGTTCTGTGATAACCACTGTTAACATTTTGGCAGAGAGGCTTTCCGACCAGTTTCCCAGAGTACTCTCCCTGGAACACTAGCCCTGAGAAATGCTCCTTAGGGGGAAAACAGGGGGAATCCCTTAGTCAAAAGATCCCGGGAAGAGCCGCATTCTTCTCATTGAGCATCACACATCAGCAAAGTAAAGGCACAGAGTTCAGCTTTGTCCAAATAGTGAGCCCCTCGGAATCTTCCAGGGGAACCGCTGGGGTTGCAGCTTGTAAAATGCTATTTCAAGTTCTTTGCTATGAGTGGACCCCATGTATATACACAAAGCACATTCTTAAAAAAAAAAAAAAAAAAAGGGTTTGGCCAGGCGCGGTGGGCTCACACCTGTAATCCCAGCACTTTGGGAGCCCGAGGAGGGCGGATCACCTGAGGTCAGGAGATCGAGACCAGCCTGGCCAACATGGTGAAACCCCATCTCTACTAAAAATACAAAAAACAAAATTAGCCAGGCATGATGGCACACACCTGTAATCCCAGCTACTTGAGAGGCTGAGGCAGGAGAATTGCTTGAACCCAGGAAGTGGGGGTTCTAGTGAGTGGAGATGGCGCCACTGCACTCCAGCCTAGATGACAGAGCGAGACTCCATCTCAAAAAAAAAAAAAAGTTTTATAAAAATTAGAATATACCAAATATCCCTCTTGTAATATTTTTTCTACTCAATATGTTGGCATTTTTTCATATGAATAAGTATAGCTGTATATCATCAATATAGTTTTTAAATTAATTTTTGATAGATAGTACATGCACATGAATAGAGAACCAGAAAGAGAGCTCTATGAGTATGCCCAGCTAATTTGTTGACAATGATGCAAAAAGAATGCAATAAAGTGGCTCATGTGTGTAATCCCAGCACTCTGAAGGCCGAGGCAGGTGGATCACTTGAGCCCAGGAGAGTTCAAGACCAGCCTAGACAACATGGCAAAATCCTGTCTCTACTAAAAAAAAAAAAAAAAAAAAAAAGAAAAGAAAAAATTAGCCAGGTGTGGTGGCATGCATCTGGAGTCCCAGCTCTCGGGACGCTGAGGTGGGAGGATCACCTGAGCCCAGGAGGCGGAGGTTGCAGTGAGCCGAGATCTTGCCACTGCACTCCAGCCTAGGTGACAGAGTGAGATCCTGTCTCAAAAAAAAAAAAAAAAAAAAAGGCAATAAAAAGGAACGAACTATGATCTATTGATACATGAAACAATCTGATGAATCTTCAGAGAATTATACTGAGTGAAAAGAGTCATCCCGTAAAGGTAATATATTGTATTTTTCCATTTATATATAATTCTTGAAATGACAAAATTGTAGAAACGGGAAACAGATTGTGGTTGCCAGCAGCTAAAGAGGGGGCGGGAGTGGGAGAGAAGTGGGGTGGCTAGAAAAGGAAACCAGGGAGGATAGTTGTGGTGATCGAATGTTTTGGATCTTGACTATCAATGTCAATAGCCTGGTGGAGATAGCTTTCGATTGTCTTGCAAGCTGTCATCATTGGGTAAAAGGTACCAGAGATCTCTCTGTATTATTTCTTACAATTGCATGTGAATCTACAATTATCTCAAAGTAAAACTTATTTTAAAAAAATCACAAAACAATTTAGATGACGAAAAGTACATTTCTTCCCCTCCCTGGGAGCAACCACTGTGCTCAGTCTCTCCATCCTTGCTTCTAAAAGCTGTGCTATATTTTTCTGGGTGGCTGTGCCATATTTTATTGGATCAATTCCATATTGTTAGATGTTTAGGTTGTTCCTAATTTTCACCATTACAAACTGTGTTATTATGAGCATCCTTGTATATATCTTCGCTAGAAGTGAGATTTCTGGGTGGAGAAATATGTATGTGTGAAATGCTGATATGTTGATACATGTGGCCATATTGTCCTCTATAAAGATTGTATCAATTTGGCCGGGCGCGGTGGCTCACATGTGAAATCCCAGCACTTTGGGAGGCCGAGGCGGGCGGATCACGAGGTCAGGAGATCGAGACCACGGTGAAACCCCGTCTCTACTAAAAATACAAAAAATTAGCCTGGCGTGGTGGCTGGGCGCCTGTAGTCCCAGCTACTCCGAGAGGCTGAGGCAGGAGAATGGCGTGAACCCGGGAGGCGGAGCTTGCAGTGAGCCGAGATTGTGCCACTGCACTCCAGCCTGGGTGACAGAGCGAGACTCAGTCTCAAAAAAAAAAAAAAAGATTGTATCAATTTACACTTCACCTGAGCGATTTATCTTCTGACTCTAACAAGCTATTAATACTTTTCTTCCCCACGAATCCAGACTTTAAATTAAGAAAGGGTACCACCAATAAAAATCCTGGAGAAACCTTTCTCTGTAGTATTACACACAAACCAGGGAGTCAGAATGGCAAACAAAGGCATAGCTTCCTTATTTACTGAATTTCTAAAAGGCAAATACGTCACCTCATCGCACAGACTATTTTTTTTTAAACAGTGAAAGGACAACGCCATACACTTTAAAAGATCAACCATGCCTAGTTTTGCTATATTTCCTTTAATCTTCACCTAAAAGAAGCCTTCTTTAAATCCTTTCTATCTTCACTTCCACTGCTCTGAAAAATGAACTCTGTAACCTCTTATTTCCTAGGGAGGAAAAAAGTTGATTTTCACAGTCGAACATGCCCAGCTTAGAACGAAAAAAATTGAACAGTCAATGCCAGATGGAGCACGAGCTCCATGGTGGGGAGCTGTGTTCTGGGCCAGAAAGTTCTGGTTGTAACTTGCTGCACTGTCCCTTATGGGTTAGGGGATTTGGGGCAAGTTATTTAAATGCTCTTAAACCTGTGCTTTTGAGAGTAAAATGGGGATAATAATGGTGATTGACCTTGTAAGACAGGGAATACATGCTTCTACTACAGCTTCCAGGAAGGATGAGCCAGGTGGAGGTGGGGGTCTGCAGAACATCCAGGCAAGAGAAGGGTCAGGACTGGACAGTGGAGCTCCTGACTGCCACCCAGGGCCAGCCATTTAAGCCACTGTCACCAAAGCCACTATAAGCCAGACATTTACTAGCTGTGTGGCGTGGACCACGCCATGCTTCAGTTGCTTCCTCTTCTAAATGAAATTGATAGTAGTACCTGCCTTCTAACTTGTTACGAAGCTGAGAAGGGAAAGTCTGCAAAGCACTTAGTTGAGTAAGCAATTAAGGGAGGGCGCAATCTGATGATTCATGGAGGCAGCTGCTCTTGCATTTGTATCAATAAAAAGGCTGCTACCTCCTAGACGGGAGAAGCAGGCAGAGGCAGTTTTGGCCAAAAGACTCCAAACCCCCCACCCTTTCCCTGACTCAAATAACCTTAATGGTCTTAGAGTCTGCCTTTCTGCAAACTCCACAAATCAGAATCTGCACACACAGCTTTTTTCCTTTAATTAAAATAGCTCTTATTGCTTTTTTTCATATCACAGAAGTTATAACACATTTATTGTAGAAAAATGCAAAAATACAGACAAGGAAAAAGAAGGGAGGAGGGGGAAGCTACAATCTTATTCTTTAGCTTTGAACTAGGAAATTAAGTATGTTTCATAAAAGGAAGATGTCTAGGAGGACCCTCTGGGGTTTTGAAAACAATGAGCAGAAGCCAGTATGCCTGGGACTTCTCTGTGCCTGTACTTCACCAGCATTATCTCAGTGAGACCCTAAGCAATCTAAGTCCACCTGATCACAGCCCTAAGTCCCCTCCGCTCAGAGCTGCCGCCAGCAATGAGCCTGGCACCCCTCCCCTTCCTTCATTGTCTCTGGGTTTTTATTTCTAGGTTGTTTTTAAAGTTTTTCTTTGATTTTTTTTTTTTTTTTTGAGACAGAGTCTTGCTCTGTCGCCCAGGCTGGAGTGCAGTGGTGCAATCTCGGCTCGCTGCAAGCTCTGCCTCCCGGGTTCATGCCATTCTCCTGCCTCAGCCTCCCGAGTAGCTGGGCCTACAGGCACCTGCCACCAAGCCCGGCTAATTTTTTGTATTTTTAGTAGAGACGCGGTTTCACCATGTTAGCCAGGATGGTCTCAAATTCCCAACCTCAGGTAATCTGCCTGCTTTGGCCTCCCAAGATGCTGGGCTTACAGATGTGAGCCACATCTGGCCCTTAGACCTGGTTTTGAACTTCATGTAAGTGGGAAGTTTGGGTCTAGCATCTTTTGCTCCATATTATGTCTGACATCTGCTTATGCTATTGCCGTAGTTTTTTTGTTTTTTTTTTTTTTTTTGAGACAGGATCTCGTTCTGTTGCCCAGGTTGGAGTGCAGTGGTGCAATCATAGCTCACTGCAGCCTTGATCTCCTGGGCTCCAGCAATCCTCCCACCTCGGCCTCCTGACTAGCTGGGACCACAGGTGCATGCCATCACATCTGGCTAATTAAAATTTTTTTATTTTTATTTTTTTGTAGAGACAGGCTGTCACTAGGTTGCAGGCAGGTCTCAAACTCCTGGCCTCAAGTGATTCTCCTACCTTGGTCTCCAAAAGTGCTGGGATTACAGGAATGAGCCACTGTGCCTGGCCAACATGTAGTTCTTTTTCACTGCAGTATAATATTTCATTATATGAACTATATATGACTACCACAATTTGTTCATCCAATCTACTCTTTTTTTTTTTTTTTTTTTTTTTTTTTTTTTTTGGAGACAGGGTCTTTCTCTGTCATCCAGGCTGGAGTGCAGTGGTGTGATCTCGGTTCAGTTTCAGTACGGCCTCCACCTCCTGGGTTCAAGTGATCCTCCCGCCTAGGCCTTCTGAAGGGCTGGGATTACATGCATGAGCCACTATGCCTGGCCCATTCTGCTATTGATGAGCATTTGGGTTGCTTCCAGGTTTGGGTCATTACTAATACAGCAACCATAAACATCCCTGTGCCTGTCTTTTTAAAGTGTGTGTGTGTGTGTGTGTGTGTGTGTATGTCCAGATTTCCGTGTGCACACCCAGGCATGGAGCAGCTGGGTCTCAGGGCACATGTATATTTCACTTCAGCAGCCAAACATTTCCCGAGTCGTCGTACCAATTTACACTCCTGCGTGTTTCCTTGGCTTTAAAAACGTGCAATGATGATGTTGGTAGCTGCAAAACATACACCAGGAAAGAGTCCCAATATTTCCCTAAATCCCCGCTCAGTGGAGCATTGAGTTTGCAGGTGACAGGGTACACAGTTTGCACTGGAATCCTGCCTTGCTGTTTTCCTTCTCACCTATTTATGCTGCCTTCACATGATCCTGACACAGGAGCGCGCGCACACACACACACACACGCACTCACACACACGCACGCACACTTGCACACTTGGGCCAAGGCACCTAAGTGGGGATTCCGCGTTGCCCCTTGACCCAGCCACTGGGAGGGCGGCACAGGTTTCACCCTGGCCCCGGTGCCTGGCTAGGCCTGTAGGCTGCCCCAGCAGTGGCTGCCATCTGTTCCAGGCGGGGCAGGGGCTATCGTGTGGACGACGTGGGGTGTCCGCAGCTCTAGGGTGAGGAGGGGCTCAGACGGGACAGTGGCGTCCACGGGCACGCGGCCCTCTGGCGGGCCTGGCTGCCGGCGGAGTCCTGCCGTGTCGCCACCAGAGGGCGGCACAGTCCCACAGAAGACAGCCTTGCCCGGCGCCTCCCAGGAGCCACCCGGGAGGACCTGAGAGCCAGCGGCGGACCCCGCTGCGAACTGGGTGGTGGGGAGCCCACGTTCCCCTCGCCTCACACCCTGCTGTGGTGGGCTGAGCCCGCGGAAGGAAATCCAAAGACCACTTGGCTTCTGTCACTCACGAGCTCTGGGACGTTGGGAAAATGATTCGGCCTCTCTGTGCCTCAGTTTCTGCACCTGTAAAATGGCAACACCGTAATGATAATGCCCCACCCCCCTGGGGTCCTATCCCGAGGCTCAGTACCGATAACAGTGTTAGAGTAATGATGATGGCCATTGCTGAGAACATTGCAGAGCTAAAAACTAAAATAGAAATAAAAATAAAAAATAAAATAATAATGATGGCCAGGTCTCCTGGTCCACGCCTGTGATCCCAGAACTTTGGGAGACCGAGGTGGGAGGATCACTTGAAGCCAGGAGTTTCAAACCAGCCCGGGCAACAAGACCAGACCCCATCTCCTCAAAAAATACAAAAATCAGCCAGATGTGGTGGCTCGGGCCTGTAATCCCAGTTACTCAACAGGGGGTTGGAGGATTCCTTGAGCCTGGGAGGTCGAGGCTGCAGTGAGCTGTGATCATGCCACTGCACTCCAGCCTGGGCGACAGAGCGAGACCCTGTCTTGAAATAATAAAATAATAATGATGATGATGGTGATAATAATAATAACTGTGGTCAATTGGGCACTTACTCCATGCCGGATGCTGGGCTGGTGCTTCCAAAGCCTTCACTCATTTAATTCTCACAGCCACCCTCTGAAGATGTGAAGGCAGGTGGGATGGGAGAGCTTCAGCATCCAGTGCTGTCTCCACCCCAAGTATGTCCCCAACTGTCCTGCCCTCCCTGGGTGTGTCCTTCTCTCCTGTCTTCAGATCACAGCCCACCCCAGAGGGTACTGTGATTATCCCCACCAGACAGATGGGCAGACAGGCTGGGGCTCCCCGACTCCATCCCCACACCGTCTGGCCAGAGCACCTGGACAGAGTCGCCTGACAACAGTCAGTGGCCATTGGTAAGGCCTGAGGCACCATGCAGATATGTGGCTGTCATCTCCCCAGGAGAAGTGAGCATGGAGTTGGCCGGCCTGGGGCTCCATTCCTCCCCCTCAGCCTCTGCTGCTTCCTCTGTAGTGTGAGGGGTAGAAATCAGTGCTTTGCAGCCAGGCGCGGTGGCTCACGCCTGTAATCCCAGCACTTTGGGAGGCTGAGCTGGATGGATCACCTGAGGTCAGGAGTTTGAGACCAGCCTGACCAATATGATGAAACCCCATCTCTACTAAAAATACAAAAATTAGCCAGGTGTGGTGGTGCACATCTGTAATCCCAGCTACTCAGGAGGCTGAGACAGGAGAATCGCTTCAACCTGGTAGGCGGAGGTTGCAGTGAGCCAAGATCGCGCCATTGCACTCCAGCCTGGGCAACAAAAGTGAAATTCTGTCTCAAAAAAAAAAAAAAAAATTTCTTTTGTATTTTTAGTAGAGACGGGGTTTCACCATGTTGGCCAGGCTGGTCTCAAACTCCTGACCTCAAGTAATCTGCCCGCCTCGGCCTCCCAAAGTGTTGGGATCACAGGCATGAGCCACCGTGCCCAGTCTGCAATTTCCTTTTGAAGAAAACAGTCCTGATGGTGACATTTTATTTTTATTTTTAATTAATTTTTTTGAGACAGGGTCTCACTCTGTTGCCCAGGCTGGAGTGCAGTGGTGCAATCACACCTCACTGTAACCTCGACCTCCCGGACCCAAGCATTCCTCCCACCTCAGCTTCCCAAGTAGCTGGGACCACAGGCATGAGCCACCATGCCTGGCTCTGATGCTGAAATTAACCAGAAATAATGTTTAACACCACCAGACTAGATAATTCCTGAGGCCCTTCCTAGTTCTAAATATTTTATGAAACCTTTCTTGAACCTATTTTTATTTTTGGCTGGTAAGTTCAATTTACCTTTACCTTACTGGGTCCAGACTTCCTCCTCCTCGTCCTCCTCCTCCTTGTCCTCCTCTTCTTTTCCCTCCTCTTCCTCCTTCTCCTCCTACCCCTTCCTCCTCCTTCTCTTCTTCTATCTGAAAGATTATCTTTCTCAAGTTTTAGGCACTCGCCATTCCAATCCCAGTTTTGGCATTCCCAGGTTTTTTGCTAAGTCTCCGTCCTACCCTGCTTAGCTCTGTTTCTGTGGCCTCACTCGTGCCTGTCCTTCCCTCTCAGTTGCCTTTCTGGATCAGCATTCTAGCTTTTCCCTCTGGAGTTTTCCATGCGACTACCCTTTACCACTATCTATCTGGTCCTTCCCTAGACAAGATCTGTGGCATTTCTCAAAGAAGACGGCAACTAGGAGACCATGTGGCATTCTGGGAATGGGTCACCCAGGTCTGGGAGGAATGAATTTGTTATTAACAAGTGAGAGAGAAAAGAGCTGTTCCCGTGACAACAAGGAAAAAGAGCATCAAGTATAAATGCACGCTTTTTCATCACCATCTTCTGGTCTCTGCTTCCAGCCTTTTCTTTTGAATGTAGAGACAAATCCACTCTATTTTAATAAACTCCACATTTTATGCAGTTTTCAAGGTGTATTGGAAATAGGGTGAATTTTGGTGCTAGCATATCTGAAAGCATTTTTAATAGCATCTATTCTGCTGGGGAATCAAGTAGTACGGCAAGAGACACTACTTTCCCTGTAAATAAACTACCTTCCATCCTAATCTGCAGCCCTGCTCTGAAGGAGAGCCTAACACTTTCTACACAACACCGGTGGAGATGTCCACATCTTCCAGAGGACTCAGTGTCCTTGAGGATGATGTATCCCCTTCTGCTGCATAAGAATGAGATGATCAATCAGCATCAGCTAATCAATCAATCAATCCAGGAATGTTCCTTCTCTGCCTAACATGGACCTCGTAACATTGCCAACATCGGGGAGGGGCAGGGGATAAGGAAACTAAGCATCCCCCCGTAACTCCTGCTCCCAGTGCTCAGAAACACATTGTGTCTTGACAGCAACATCAGCTTCAGCTTTGGGTGCTGCCATGAAATGCAGCATGAACAATGAGAGAAGAGAGTTTAGAATAAAATCTGTACCCTTGCCCTGGCCCCCACAGCTGTGCCTAGCCCCCCTTCCTCCTGGGTGTCTCCACCTATGCTCCCCACACTCTGGCCACATAGCCCTCCTTCAGCTCCTGCTGGGCCGACCTCCTGCCCCCAGCCCTTCACATGTGGAGCCCCCACCTTTCAGCTCCTCTTCAACCCCTGTCTCTGCTTATTGGGATCCCTCAGAGATTCCCCAAAGGAAACCAGGTTCCGGCATTAATTCCCTTTTTCAGCACCTTTGATCCAAGTGGGTGATTACATCTTTTTTTTTTTTTTTTTTTTTTGAGACAGAGTCTCACTCTAGCACCCAGGCTGGAGTACAGTGGTTTGATCTCAGCTCACTGCAAACTCCACCTCTCAAGTTCAAGTGATTCTGCCTCAGCCTCCTGAGTAGCTGAGACTATAGATGCATGACACCATGCCCAGCTAATTTTTGTATTTTTAGTAGAGATGGGGTTTCACCATGTTGGCCAGGCTGGTCTCGAACTCCTGACCTCAGATGATCTACTCACCTCGGCCTCCCAAAGTGCTAGGATTACAGGCGAGAGCCACCGCAACCGGCTGTGATTACATCATGTTCATTTAATTTTGGCCTCCCTGGCTGGACTGTGAGTTCTGTGTCTGTCTGTGTCATGGTATCCTCAACGTCCAGCAACGTGTCCGCACCGGTGTCCTGTGAGTGCTGAATAAATGAGAGTGTGCACTAAGGTTTGATGAGCAGCCACAGGGGCAGAGCGTGGGTGCAGTGATCAGTCCTCCTGGGCACGAACTGCCAGGCAATTATCCCGAGGGATAAATCCTGTGTCCAGCACAGGAATTGGCCCCGCAGGGATGTGGGGGAGAGGGAACAATGGTGGACAGGAGGAGAATAAGACAAACCATGGCGGGGGTAGTGAAGGCCTGAGAAGGAGATGGAGCCATTGCAGGTGTGCCAACTGCGGCTGTGTGCCAGGGAGAAAGAGATCAGTCCAGCTTCAGGCTTAGGGGCAGTTCCTCTCCACAGCAGGGGCATCAAATAATTAATCCAGTTGATGTTACTGAGTGCCTACTACGCGCCAGGCACAGGCTCTGGATGCGTGGATACAGCTGTAGGCAAAGTCCCTGCTTTCATGGAGTATTCATTCCAGGCAGGAAAGATTACATGCAAGGAAATATCCATTTATCTCTGTTGATGAATATTTGGGGATTTTTTTCCCCAGCTTTTGGCTATGCCCAATTAAAAAACCTGTGGTTTATCTATTTCCTAGCAGAGCGCTTAGCAAAAAAAAAAAAAAAAAAAAAAAAGGACTGAACAGGTACACATAACATGGAGGAATCTCAGAATAATGATGTTATGTTCAGTGAAAGAAGCCAGACCAAAAAAAAAAAAAAAAGAGTAGACAGGGTGCAGTGGCTCACATCTCCAGCACTTTGGAATGAGGACAGATCACTTGAGGTTAGGAGGTCGAGACCAGCCTGGCCAACCATGGCCAACACGGTGAAACCCTGTCTCTACTAAAAGTACAAAAATTAGCTGGGTGTGGTGGGGGGCACCTGTAATCCCAGCTACTCGGGAGGCTGAGGCAGGAGAATTGCTTGAACCAGGAAGGCAGAGGATGCAGTGAGCTGAGAAAAGAAAAAAAAAAAATAGTACATATTGGAGAATTTTTTTTTTTTCCAAGATGGAGTCTCACTCTATCACCCAGGCTAGAGTGCGGTGGTGAGATCTCAGCCCACTTCAACTTCTGCCTCCCGGGTTCAAGTGATTCTCCTGCCTCAGCCTCCCGAGTAGCTGGGAATACAGGCGCATGCTACCATGTCTGGCTAATTTTTTTTTTTTTTTTGTATTTTTAGTAGAGATGGGGTTTCACCATGTTAGCCAGGATGGTCTCGATCTCCTGACCTCATGATCGACCCACCTCGGCCTCCCAAAGTGCTGGGATTACAGGTGTGAGCCACCACGCCTGGCCTGGAGAGTTTCATTACATAAAATTCTAGTAAATGTGAACTAAACTACAGTGATGAAAAGTGGCTCTGTGGTTGCCTGGGGACACTGGGGGCTAGACGTTAGAACCTCCAGGGTACTACAGGGCGTGAGGAAATTTGGGGGGAAAATGGGTGTTGTATTAGTTTGCTAGGTCTGCCATAACAAAGGACCACAGACTGGGGGCTCAAACAACACAAATTCACCTTCTCACGGTTCTGGAGGCCAGAAGTCCGAGACGGCGGCAGGATGGGTTCCCTTCAAGGGTCGTGAGGGAAGGCTCTGTCCAGGCCTCTCCCAGCTGGTAGACAGCCGTCCTCCCCTCGTCTTCCCTCTGTGTGTCTGCGTCCAAATCTTCTCTTATTTTTTAATTTTTACTTATTTATTTATTTATTTTGAGATGGATTTTCTCTCTTGTTGCCCAGGTTAGAGTGCAATGGTGTGATCTCGGCTCACTGCAACCTCTGCTTCCTGGGTTCAAGTGATTCTCCTGCCTCATCCTCCCAAGTAGCTGGGATTACAGGCACCTGCCACCATGCCCGGCTAATTGTTTTGTATTTTTAATAGAGGCGGGGTTTCACCATGTTGGCCAGGCTGGTCTCGAACTCCTGACCTCAGGTGATCCACCCGCCTCGGCCTCCCAGAGTGCTGGAATTACAGGGGTGAGCCACCGCACCCAGCCAAATCTTCTCTTCTTATGAGGATACCAGTTCTTATTGGACTAGGCCCACCCAATTACCTCATTTTAAATGAATTACCTCTGTAAAGAACTTGTCTCTAAATACACTCATATTCTGAGGTACTGGGGGTCAGGGCCTCAACAAATAAATGTTCAGAAGATCTCATTTCACTGCCTAACAGGCATATTCACTATCTTGACCCTAGTGATAGTTTGACGGGTATCTACATATGTCCCAAAGTATCAAATAGTGCACTTTAAACATGTGATGTCAATTACGCCTCAATAAAGCTGCTAGGAATACAAGTCAATGAACATATCACCCATGATGCGATGCTCCCTATGAAGGGAGAGGGCTTCCAGTGTTGGAGAGGGCTGGTGGGAGGCTCCGTCTTTCTCAGATGGGGAAGAGGCGGAGCATTGCCTGAAAGGGAACGGCAGGAGGGAAGGCCTCAAGGTGGGAGCCACAGGGCTCATTCAAGAATGGAAGGAAACCCAGAGAAGTCACATGGACAGGAGCAGTGGGGTCTTCCGGGAAGGTCAGAACTGGAGATAGACATTGGAGATTCATTTTCTATCCACAGTTTCTTTTTTTTTTTTTTTTTTTGAGACAGAGTCTCACTCTGTCACCCGGGTTGGAGTGCAGTGGCATGATCACAGCTCATTGCAACCTCTGCTTCCTGGGTTCAAGTGATTCTCATGCTTCAGCCTCCCGAGTTGCTGGGACTATAGGGGCACGCTACAACATCTGGCTAATTTTTGTATTTTATTTTTTATTTTTTTAGTAGGGACAGGGTTTTATCATGTTGGCCAGACTGGTCTTGAACTCCTAACCTCAAGTGATCTGCCTGCCTCAGCCTCCCGAACTGCTGGGATTAAAGGCAGCCCAGCCTGTTTCATATTTTGAATGATGAGAAGCACTTCATAGGGAAGAGGGGGCAGCCTGAGGGCATCCTGGGCAGGGGGTGGAGGTTTCCCAAAATGCCAGGAGAATTAGGTAATTCTTTCAGATACCACAAATGCCTTAAGGGTTCTTACTCTCACTCCCATTTTGGCTAGAAGAACAAGAATAAGAAGAACTTTTTAAAACACCCATTTCCATAAATATATTTAAAGGCACACATAGAGAAACTCAAAGTGAAGAAATATAGAGCTTATTAGAGGTGATGATGACTTTAAAGAAAAACTCACCACTGCTTGTAGCAGGACTGGCAAAATGTTTCATCTTGCATTCCAACTCTAGCTCATTCACTTCTTCAACAAGTGTTTATGAAACACCTACTGTGGACCCAGCCACCATTTTAGGCTATGAACGAAATGGACAAAGTCACTGACTGTGTGAGTTTCTCGGCTAGCTGGTCTGGAAGACAAGTTGAGACTGGCTGCCAGGAGGGCCCCCTTTAGCCAGGACTATCTTTATGGCTGTCATCTCAGTGTGGTCACTAACAGCACCCTTTTCCTTGTTGAGACTCTGGCTTCGAGGTTGGCAGCAAGGCAGTTTTCCCATCCCTTTTAGCCCAGAAGAATGCTATAAAATGCAGTGCCCTCTTCAGAGCCTGGAAAGTCTAAAAATCTTATTACCTTAAATCCCTGTGATCAGTCACCAGATTTAGATTGATCTATATTTAAGTGTTAATTTAGTTGATCGTATCCTTTAGACCCAAACTTGAAGATGTCTGTCTAAGGGGAAAAAAATCCAATCAATTATAAATTGAAAATATTATTTTGAGGATAATGTCACGGGGAAGGAATTATGAACTGCATGTGGGAGATTGACCAAAACAGTCAGGGAGAAGATGTAAGGCATGTTTTTGATTTGTAGTATGTTTTTAAAAATTAACATTTGTTGCTTTTAAAAAATTGATCACCTGCTCTGTGCCAGACCCTGTGCTAGGTACTGGAGCATCACATTTAATTCTCTTAAAAGTCATCTGTGGTATGTATTTTTTATCAAAGGGAGCCCATCAGGCTTGGAGGAGGAAGTGAGTGAGTGAGAATTTGAATCTGGTTTGCCAGGCTCAAAAGCGTGATCTTTTCCATGCACAACACAACCTCTTGAGCCTCGTGGGAAAGACCATATTTCCCAGGGAATATCTCACCTGCCCCCGAAACTCCAAGCAGGCAAATCATCATTGCCGCCTCTCAGGCACTGAGGACTTTTAGCCTCATTATTTCATCACCTACTAGCCCCTACTTGATAATAATAACCCCTAACGCCTGAGATGGAGCCTCCTTGCTGGCCAAGCTAACTCCTTTATGATGTGCAACTTCATTCATTCAGGCATTGGATACCAGACATATAGGGGTGCACAAGACAGATGTGGGCCCCAACCCCAGGAAGCCTATATCCCAGTGGGAGGGACAGATAGTTAAACGGAGAATCACCTGTGAGCACTGCTGGGATGCAAAAAGCACAGGTGCTGCAGGGCAAGCAGCAAGAGCGCTTAACCCGAGAGTGCTTCCTGGAGGAGGTGACATTGAGACTGAGACCTAGAAGCTGGGGAAGACTTAGCTGGGGAAAGAGGAGCTGGGGGAGTATTCCACAGCATGTGCACAAGCCTGGAGGAGTGAAAGAGCATGGAAGCTTCCAGAAGCAGAGGGAAGTTCAGGGAGGCTAGAATGTAGAGTGCAAGTGAGAGGGTAACAGGAAACAAGGCTGGAGGTGTTACTTTAAGAGTAATCACTTGCGGGGCATGGCTCACGCCTGTAATCCCAGCACTTTGGGAGGCCAAGGCGGGTGGATCACTTGAGGTTAGGAGTTTGAGACCAGCCTGGACAACATGGTGAAACCCCGTCTCTACCAAAAAATACGAAAATCAGCCGGATGTGGTGGTGCGTGTCTGTAGTCCCAGCTACTCGGGAGGGTGAGATAGGAGAATCACTTGAACCTGGGAGAAGGAGGTTGTAGTGAGCCGAGATTGCACCAACTGCACCCTGGCTTGGAAGACAGAGTGAGACCCTATCTCAAAAAAAAAAAAAAAAAAAAAAAGACTCACTGACGATGGATCAGTGGGCCCTTCCAGTGAGTCAGGTACACTCATCATCTCATTGCTTCTTCCTGTCTGCCTATGAGGCAGCACTTTCATTATCCCCACTTTATGGATATGATAACTGAGACCATGAGGTGGAGTAGCCTGCCTGAGGATTTAACCCAGGTGTGCTTGGCTCCAGAGCTTGCAGTCTCCACTTGGCCCTGTGGCAGGCCCTGGCGTCATCCTGAGGCAATGTACAGCAGATGTGTAGCCATGAGGCCGGCATGCCCAGCCTGCAGACCCCTGGCCCACGCCTGTTCTGTTCCTCCAACTTGGCTTGTGCTGAAACTCCTGCGGCATCTCTGAGCTCCGCCCAAGCTGCAGCTCAACTCTGCAATGGCTTCCGGCCCTCTGTGGGGTCCAGCTCTTCTTTTCTGGCCAGCAGAATCACAGCTGCACAAAGGCACTTGGAGGCCCTCCCCCACCTCTGCCTGGAAGCAGGGCTGCCGCTGCACTGGAAGAATAACCCCCATCGATTGGGGTCTCCCCAGGGTCCTGCCTTTCTTCCCTGCCTTTCTCCGTGGCCAGGAGATCCTCTGGTAGGGCCGACGGGATGTGAAGGTGACCCCAGGCTGCCTGCAAGAGGACTCTTCCAAACAAAAGCCTGACCAACAAACAGCCATGCCAGCAGGGAATACAATCAATATTCCAAAGTCACAAAAACCGGCTTCGAAGCCAGCAGCGGCTGGGAAGCCAGGGTGAGGGCTTGTGGAAGGTTCTGCTCACTCCTGCTCTGTTGCTAGGGCCCAGTGGTGCTAGGGAGGGGAGTGGCAAAGGCGGATGGTAAAATGGTTGGGCTGGTGGAGCTGACATGGGGCCCTGGAATCAGAAACCCGTTCTCTGTACACTGAGTACAAATTAACTCTGCAGCCTTGGGCACGTCTCCATCTCTCTGGGCTTCAAAAGAGGAGAAAAATGAAGAGGTTGAATAAATGCTCTTTCTGGGGTCTGAAGAGATTAGGTATTTCCCGAGGTCCCCCAACTGTGAAGCAGAGACTGTTCTCAAACTCAAGTCTGACTCCTGGGCCCATGCCAGCAGTCCACGGTCAGGCTAGATGGTGCCATGTCAGCAGCCGCCCCCGACATGTGGGCTGTGCTCAGAGCCCCGCCCAGCACTGGCTGGACCAGGTCTCTCTGATGAGGAAGACAAGGCATGGCTGGAGGCTCTCTGCAGGTGGAGAGTTGGAGGAGAGCCTGTTGGGGGGACAGAGTGGGTCCTGGGGCTGACTCACCACTATGCCAGCACCCTTCCTTGGGGGACCGCCCTTCCTCAGCTGGGCAAGTGGGAGCCTCTGAGGGTCAGTTGCTGCCCAGGGGTTTGGCTGAGACATCCACTCTCTGTATGAATCCTGCCTTTTATATTCTGCATTTCCATTGCTTTGACATCTTGGGGCCTTGCTGACTCTGGAGGGACTGCCCCCACCCAGGGCCAAGTCCCAGGGGTAGTAAAGGGCTCACTTAGGAGCACGCCTTTCATATGAAAACCATGCAGTCTGGTGATCACACCCCAATGGTCCCCTTTTCCTCACTCTGACACTCTGGGCCACTGCCTACCTGCCCCAATCACCCCAGGGCCAGTTACCAGACAACGAGGGACGGCCCCCTATGCCCCAGAGAACCTGAAATTATTCAAGTGAGCCGACTCCGACCCTGCTCATTCCCATGGGAGCCACAATAAAGGCTCTTGGCCACCCTTTCCCCCGGCTCCCTCTGCCTCCTGACTGACCTCGGTGTTTCCCTGTGTGGCCCTGTGTGATACGGTGAGCCCCCTCCTCTTGGGATCCGTGGGTATAACAAACCTTTTTTTTTTTTTTTTTTTCACAGAGTCTTGCTCTGTCACCCAGAATGGAGTGCAGTGGCTTGATTTTGGCTTACTGCAAGCTCCGTCTCCTGGGTTCACACCATTCTCCTGCCTCAGCCTCCCAAGTAGCTGGGACTACAGGCACCCACCACCACGCCCAGCTATTTTTTTTTTTTTTTTGTATTTTTAGTAGAGATGGGGTTTCACCTTGTTAGCCAGGATGGTCTCGATCTCCTGACCTCGTGATCGGCCTGCCTCGGCCTCCCAAAGTGCTGGGATTACAGGCTTGAGCCACCGTGCCTGGCCAACAAACCTTCTTTCTAATGGCAGTCCCTTGATCTGTCAGCCTCACCATACCTGAATAATAATAAAACCTACACTTTAGAACGCCTTCATAATATGAATGCCCGCGTCCGTCCCTCCTTGGATAGCCTGGGAGAAGAGCCTGCTCCTGGGGCGTTGATGTAGTGGAGGGAGCCCTGGATGAAGTCTAGGTGTCTGAGGATTTGAGTCCCACGGTTGGCTGTTTGGTGCCCCCTCGCCAGCCTCACTGTGAGGCAAGGCACTCGGGCAGGGGCTACGAGTCCCTTTGCTACATCAGAAATCGGAGTGACCTGTCCAAGGTGCTGAACCGGGCTAGTCCACCCACCCTCTCCCACTCAGTTCTTGCTGACTCCCGGACCATAGCCACAGGCCCTTATTGGGACACCTGCGGGAGTGACTTCCTACTCAGGATGAAGGGTGTTGGGAACGCCCCTCTCCTCACTCGGAGGGTGGGGGTTCTCAGCTAAGAGTTCAGACTGTGCCCATAGCTGATTGGATGAGGTGAGCACATGACCAAGGAGGACCAATCCATTCACTCTCCCAGGTACTTGCAGGTGGGGCCAGGAAGGGTCTGTAGGTCCAACTGGGGTTGGTGAGTGGCCATTCTTCTCCCCGTGGTTTGGAGAATACAGAGGGGAATGGGGCAACCCCTCCAAGGGGGGTTCAGCAAAAGAAGAAGCCAGGAGCATAGGGGTTTGATGTCTAGGCCTCAGATTCTGCTCTGTCCAGAGGCCTGGCTGCCTCTTGATCCTGGGTAATGGAAGACACTCTGGTAACTTACAAAGTCCCCCTGCTCAAGGGCTCTGGCTCTTTGCCTGCACAGCCTCCTCTGCAGCACCCCAGGGCCCCACTCCCACCCCTGCGGCTTCATGAAAGCCCTCATTTTACAGATGGCCTGAGACACAGAGAGATTAAGCTGCCTCCCCCAGGGTTTGGGGGCCCCAGGGCAGCTGGGGTGGCAGTTGTGGAAGGGGCACTGGAAAAGGAGTCGGGCAGTGGCTGGGAGCTGGCAGCTGCACCCTGCCCAACAGCTCAGGTCTCACCAGCCTTGCTGAGCCAGCACTCCGGCCGAGCCTGAGGGAAGCTGGGGCAGTTTGTGAGGTCTCAGGAGACTCCCGGCAGCAGAGAGCTGGCTGCCCCTAAGCTCCTTGCCTGGGGCCCAGGCTGTTTGCTGTGTCACTGCAACCACTCTGGCTTCTCCTGGGGAGAGAGGACAGACAGAACGGCAGCCAGGAGAAGGCAGGCTGGCCGGCCAGACCCTGGGGTGGGCTGGGAGGTCTCAGCTCTGTTTGAATGCAGCTACCTTTTAGGAGGCAAACCCCACCCAAGGCAGGGCCAGGTCACTGGCACTGCAGACTTCGGGAGCCAGGCCTCTTGCCCATGCATGTCATGTCACAGCCCATCTGTGACTCCTCCTTCCCAGCTTCTGTTTCCTCCAACCTTCTCCTCCTCTGTGTTGAACCAAATACCTTTCAAAGGGAATCAATGCAGAGAGAGGGTTTTTTTTTTTCCAGAAGAAACGCCAGGCTCTTCAATTTAAACTCTCCATGAGCTCTTCCATCCAGCGAGCTTTCCCGGCTCATCTGAAAGTTGGGCCCCATCCCTGACCTTGAGGGAGGGATGACCTCTGGCCTGGGGGGAAGAATGACCTCTACTTTTGGGGCTGTGGATGCCTCCCTGCCACTTCCTCCTTCTGTGTGGGTGGCATCACCTGTCCTTGCCATCTTCCCACCTGCCCCAGATTGCACACCTGCCCCCAGTGCAGCTCTGCCCCGGTAAGGAACTCTGCCCACTTGGCTGGTCTGTTCTGACAGAGGACTTTCTGTTTGCTGGGCAACCAGAGGCAGAGTGACTCTGGCCTTCTGGAGGGCCACAGCCTAGGGCTAGAAGGAGGAGTGACAGGAGGGCAACAGCTCATGTAGGTCACAGAGTGTGAGCTTGAAAGGGACTTGAGAGACCATTAGGACCACTGCCCCTTCCCTGCTTCTCAGAAGGGATTTCCCCAAGACAAGCCTTGAAACCAGTAGACTAACTGATCAGTTGAATAATTTTAACACCCACCACTTACATGTTGGATACTTACTGCATGGTATGCACTTCACTGGGTCCTATTATCTGTTAGCACCACAATGAGCCCACGAAGTGGGTGCCCCTTTGTGCAGTTGAGAAAGTGGAGGCTACAGGAGGCTATGCCACTTTCCCAAGGCATAATCTCTGGTTAGCAAGAGAGAGAGTGGAACTTGAACCCAGGGATGGTAGATTCCCAAATGCAAGCCTGAAGGCTGCCCCACCCAGCCCACCTCCTGAGAGATGAGAACATTCAGCCATGGGGGCCTCATAAGAATTCAGCAAAGGAGCCATTCCTGGTGTCCCAAGCCAGCCCCAGCTCCCTCCCCGCCCTGAACAAGGACAGAATGCCTGCAGTTCCCCACGGAGTGGTAGGATGGCACATCCCTGTGGGGTGCCTGCAGCCTTGGGCCTCAGCCACTGGGTCTGTGCCAGCCTTACCACAGGCATCATTTGAGAATGTCAGCGAGGCCCTCACTCCCTGCAGCAGGCTTGCTGGCTCTTTACGCCAATATTTTTGTGGGACATCCACTCTGCCCAGATCTGTACTTGGTGCTGACCCCCTGTCCTTCAAGTGTCGTCTGTCCAGTCCAGAAAAGAGCCCAAGACCCATGACAATCCTTTTGGGATATAAAGGATCTAAGAAGGCAGCCAGCAGGAGCCCTGGAGACCATCTGGTCTGTCCTGCCCATCTTTCAGATGGGGAGCCTGGGGCTCGGAAATAGGGTAGGACTTGCCCAGGGCCCCACAATCCACCATTGGACAGGCCGGGATGTGAACCTCAGGCCTCAAGCGGTGCAGGACCCTGGACAGCTCCCAGGCTCTCGGGGACTCCAGGCCTGGGTTCATGGTGAAGCTTGGGCCTGATCCACCCCAGCGGGGAGGGATTGTACACGTTTCCCACCTGGCCTTCTGGTGACCAGTCATAGGATGTGCAGTAGCGGAACAGCAGAGGTGACACTCTGAGAGCCAAGTCCCTTCCCCCAGGAGAAGTGGTACCAATGGTCAGACTGTGAGGAAAGAGATGTGACACCAAAAAACAGAGAGGTCAGGCGAAGTGGCTCATGCCTATAATCACAGTACTTTGGGAGGCTGAGGCGGGTGAGTCAACTGAGGTCAGGAGTTCGAGACCGGCCTGTCCAACATGGTGAAACCCTGTCTCTACTAAAAATACAAAACTTAGCCAGGCGTGGTGATGTGCACCTGTAATCCCAGCTACTTGGGAGGCTGAGGCAGGGAAATTGCTTGAACCTGGGAGGCGGTAGTTGCAGTGAGCTGAGATTGTGCCACTGCACTCCAGCCTGGGAGACAGAGAGACTATGTCTCAAAAAAAAAAAAAAAAAAAGAAAGAAGAAGAAAAAAGAAAACAACAACAACAACATACATGCAAAAAAACAGAGAAAGCCCAAAGCAGTAGAAGCACCTCACAGCCCAGAACAGGAATGCATCAGGTCAAAGGCTACACCATGAAACTGATAACTGAGAACACAAGAGGTGCATTTCAGAGAGACCTGACTTTTCGCCCTCTTCTTCCTCTTCCAGCCACTTATATTTCATTCCTTCAAGGAGGTACTTTCAGTTATCTAGAAAATGCACCATATGGCAGGGCACAGTGGCTCATGCCTGTATTCCCAGCATTTTGGGAGGCCAAGGCAGGAGAATTGCTCGAGCCCAGAAGTTTGAGACCAGCCTGGGCAACATGGCAAAACCTCATCTCTACAAAAAATACAAAAATTAGTGGAGTGTGATGGTGCCAGCTACTTGTGGGGGCTGAAGCCAGAGGATCACTTGCACCCTGGAGGTTGAGGCTGCTGTGAGCTGTGTTCGTGCCACTGCACTCCAGCTTGAATAAAAAAACAAGACCGTGTGTCAAGAAAAGGAAAGAAAATGCACCATATGAGGCCTCTCTTTTCTCAAAGATGCCATGTCCTCCAAACACTTTTCATACCTGCAATTAAATGATTACGTGCTTAACACCTAACTCTTGTCAAACTGCCAGTCCTACAAGGGCATGGGCCCCATCTGCCTCTTTTCCAGCTGCATCTGGGTGCCTGGCACAGGGCCTGCCCCAGAGTAGTTGCCTGATCTACTTGTCTTGGGTGCCTGCTGCCCCTGGAGTTCTTGCAGTTCTCCAGGGCCATGGAGCTAGACATAGATGCGGTGTGTCAGCTCCCTAGACCTCATGCAGGGATGCCTGTTCGAATAGGGAATGCTGGTTTCTAGATCCCAGCACTCCTTCCCAGGGAGTGACCTTATTAGGCTGGCAGGGGATAAAAGTTGACAAAGGAGCCAGGCAAGGTGGCACATGCCTGTAATCCCAGCACTTTGGGTGGCTGAGGCAGGTAGCTCACTTGAGGTCAGGAGGTCAAGACCAGCCTAGCTAACATACAGAAACCCCATCTCTGCTAAAAATACAAAAATTAGCCTGGTGTGGTAGTGCATGCCTCTAATCCCAGCTACTTGGGAGGCTGAGGCAGGAGGGTCGCTTGAACCTGGAAGGCAGAGGTTTCAGTGAGCTCAGATTACACCACTGCACTCCAGCCTGGGTGACAGAATAAGACTCTGTCTCAGAAAAAAAAAAAAAAAAAAAAAAAGGGCCTCACCCTGACACTGGCATGAGGTCAGTCTGATTGGGTGTCAGTACCTCTGCCCCCAGCTTTCTCTGAGCTGTTCCTGGGGAGTGAAAGGGGGAATTTGCTTCCTTCATGGGCTTCTCATATCCTCTCAGTGAAGTCTGAGCTTTCTTATGGAACCTTCTGTCATTGGTCTTTTCCCTGTCCCTCTACACTCACTGGTGACAAGCACAGTCTTTGCAGGGAAGACAGTTGTGGGAGACAAAACAACGCTCCCCACCAAGATGTTCCTGTCCTGATCCCTGGAATCTTCGAATGTGTTCCCTGACGTGGCAAAAGAGACTTTGCGAATGTGATTAAATCAAGGGTTTTGAGGTGGGGAGATGATCCTGGATTATCTGAGTGAGCCCGATGGAATCACAAAGGTCAGAGCCAGAGAAGGAGGTGTGACAATGGAAGCAGAGGTTAGAAAGAGAGAGACAGGAAGAGGCTATGCTGCTGGCTTCAGAGATGGAAGAAGGGGGCACAAGACAAGGAATGCAGGCGGCCTGTAGAAGTGGTAGAAGGCAAGGAACAGATTCCTCCCTAGAGGCTCCAGAAGGAATGCAGTCTTGCCGACACCTCGATTTTAGGACTTTTGACCTCCAGAACTGTAACACATTTGTGTTATTTTAAGCTACTGAGTTTGTGGGAATTTGTTAGGGAAGCAATGGGAAACAAATAGAACAACTATGCAACTTTGGATTTGCCTCTCACTCTTTCTTTTCCTTTTTTTTTTTTTTTTTTTGAGACAGGGTCTCACTCTGTTGCCCAGGCAGGAGTGCAGTGGCACGATCATGACTCACTGCAGTCACACCTTCCTGGGCTCAAGCAATCCTCCCACCTCAACCTCCTGAGGAGCTGGGACCACAGGCATGCACCACCATGCCTGGCTAATTTTTAAATTTTCTGTAGAGATGAGGTCTTGCTACATTGTCCAGGCTAGTCCCGAACTCCTAGGTTTAAGGGATCCTCTCATCTTGGCCTCTCACAGTGTTAGTATTACAGGCGTGAGCCATTGTGCCTGGCCTTGGTTTCCATTTTATAGTGAGGTGATACACTGTAGGATCCTGATATGGGACCCCGTGGCTTCATAGGTGCCCTCAGTCTGGCTCTGCTGCTTTTGCAGATGTGTGACCCTGAGAAACTGCTTGACCCCTCTGAGCCTCCATTTCCTCACTGATAAAAGGGGAAGAGCAATCCTCACCCCGTTGCACTCTTGTGAAAGTCTCATAAGACAGAGTGTGCAGAGGACTGAGAATAAACCAGATGTGTTGTGAGGACCCATACCTGGTTGGTGTTCTTTTTTTTTTTTTTTCCCGAGATGGAGTCTCACTCTGTCGCCCAGGCTGGAGTGCAATGGCACAATCTCGGCTCACTGCAACCTCCCCATCCCAGGTTCAAGTGATTCTCCTGCTTCAGCCTCCCGAGTAGCTGGGATTACAGGCGTTTGCCACCATGCCCGGCTAATTTTTGTATTTTTGGTGGAGACAGGTTTCGACATGTTGGCCAGGCTGGCCTCGAACTCCTGACCTCAAGTGATCAGCCCCCTCTTGGCCTCCCAAAGTGCTGGGATTACAGGTGTGTGCCACTGCGCCCAGCCCAGGTTGATGTTCTTATGATGCGTCCCAGACCCAAACTCCTGTTGCTTGATCTGGAAAAAGTACTAAACTGTTTAAAGGCCGCAGAGCTGGGCAGCTGATCACACACATTGGCAAACTTCTCCAGGCCTCAGTTTCCTCATCAGCAAAGATGAGAGGTTGCATACTGTGGTTCTCAGGTTGCAGTCAGCCTGAAGACAGTTTGGCCTGTGCCACGGTTTTAGAAAGTAAGAATTAGTTAATAGTGTTTGAAAATTGGGAAATATCAGCTGAGCGTGGTGGCTCATGGCTGTGATCTCAGCACCTGGGCAGTCTGGGCAACATGGTGAAGCCCTGTCTCTATGAGAAATGCAAAAATTAGCTGGGCATGGTGGTGCGCACCTGTAGTCCCAGCTACTTGGGAGGCTGAGGTGAGAGGATCACTTGAGTGCCTGGGAGGTCAAGGCTGCAGTGAGCCGTGATAGTGCCACTCCAGCCTGGGCGACAAGAGCAAAACTCCGCCGCGCCCCCGCCCAAAAAAAAAAAAAAAAGAAAAGAAAAAGAAAATATGGCACATATACACCACGGAATATGATGCAGCCATTAAAAAAGAACATGTCTTTTGTGGGAACATGGGTGGAGCTGGAGGCTACTATCCTTAGCAAACTAAGGATAACCAAATACCACATGTTCTCACTTATAAGTGGGAGTTAAATGATGAGAACTCATGAACACAAAGAAGGGAACAACAGACACTGAGGTCTACTGGAGGGTAGAGGGTGGGCGGAGGGAGAGAAGCAGAAAAGATAATTGTTGGGTGCTGGGCTTCATATCTGGTTGATTTAGTAATTTGTACAACAAACCCCTGTGACACGAGTTTACCTATGTAACAAACCTTCATATGTACCCCCAAACCTAAAATAAAAGTTAAAAAAAAAAAAGAAGAAATGCAACTAACTAAAACACATCAGGCAAATCAAAAGAAAAAAAAAACCCAACTCTTGGAAGGAGGCCTTTCAAGGTTTTGAAACTCCTGCATGAAAGTTCATGAACTTGATCCATAGGAGAGCTCCCTATGAGTCATTGAGTCTCATTTGAGACTCATTTCTAAGAAGCATGGGTTTTCTTTTTTTCTCCCCTGGAAGGCTGGAAGCAGTGAAGAGGGACTTTGTGGAGAGGAGACTTTGTTTTTTTTTTTTTTTTTTTTTTTTTTCAGACAGAGTCTCACTGTCGCCCAGGCTGGAGTGCAGTGGCGCGATCTTGGCTCACTGCAGGCTCCACCCCCCGGGGTTCACGCCATTCTCCTGCCTCAGCCTCCCGAGTAGCTGGGACTACAGGTGCCCACCACCTTGCCCGGCTAATTTTTTGTATTTTTAGTAGAGACGGGGTTTCACTGTGTTAGCCAGGATAGTCTCGATCTCCTGACCTCGTGATCCGCCCGCCTCGGCCTCCCAAAGTGCTGGGATTACAGGTGTGAGCCACCGCACCCAGCCGTGAGAGGAGACTTTGTAAACAGCACAACTTGACCAGAGCCAGCGAGATCAGAAGCAGGATACAGGGTGTATAAGAAGCGGCTGTGAGAACTGCAGCAGCAGAACCAGCTTGGGCCATCTAGTGTGGGGCACACACCCTCATGGGACTCCTGCCTTGACAAAGGAATTAGACATTAAGCAAATCTAACTTGCTTAAATTTAAAGCCGTTATGAAAAGTGCTTCAGAGAAACGGCATCATTGAGAAATGAGAGACCACAGATTCATTGCTGGTTTATAGCTGATGATCACAGTGCACATAACTGAAATTTTTGAGAGCATATAACCCGGGGGTCACAAGCATGAATGCCTTTATGGGGGTGGACAGGTCATGTAAAGCAGAGAAACAAGAGGGTGTGGTAATAGGGAGTGTCACAATAGCGCAATCTCGGCTCACTGCAGCCTCCGCCTCCCGGGTTCAAAGAATTCTCCTGCCTCAGCCTCCCAAGTAGCTGGGATTACAGGTGCCCGCTAACCATGCCTGGCTACGTTTTTGTATTTTTTTTTTTTTTAGTAGAGACGGGGTTTCACCATGTTGGCCAGGCTGGTCTCGAACTCCTGGCCTCAAGTGATCCGCCTGCCTCAGCCTCCCAAAGTGCTGAGATTACAGGTGTGAGTCACCATGCCCAACCACGTACCACATTTTCTTGATCCAGTTTGTCACTGATAAGCATTCAAGTTGGTTCCATGTCTTTGCTATTGTGAAGACTGCTGAAATGAACGTTTGCATGCATGTGTCTTTATGGTAGAATGACTTATATTCCTTTGGGTATATATCCAGCAGTAGGATTGCTGAGTTGAATGGTAGTTCTGTTTTTAGCTCTTTGAGGAATTGCCACACTGTTTTCCACAAGGGTTGAACTAATTAGCACCAACAGTGTATAAAGATTCCCTTTTCTCCACAACCTCACCAGCGTCTGTTATTTTTTGACTTTTTAATCATAGCCATTCTGAGCGGTGTGAGATGGTATCTCAGTGGTTTTGATTTGCGTTTTTCTAATGATCAGTGATACTGAGCCTTTTTTTCATATGCTTGTTGGCTGCATGTATGTCTTCTTTTGGAAAGTGTCTGTTCATGTCCTTTGCCTACTTTTTTTTTTCTTTTGCCTCAAAAAATGATATTTATTCAAAGAAAAAAATGACGAGACGTCCATCCCTTGGCTCCTTTCCCTCCCCTCTCCTGCTGCTCCTCAGCCCTCCAAGATTGAACCCTGGCTGGGGTTAGGGAGCAGGACAGCCCCTCAGATGAGGTCAGGAACATTGAGGGGAATTTCCTCAATGGAGGTGTTGTAGAAAGTCTCGATGTTTTGAAGAGTCCTCTTGTTTTCTTCTGTCACCATGTTAATAGCCACACCCTTATGGCCAAACCATCCACCTCGACTGATTCTGTGGATATGTTTTCCCTGTTGGTGGGAAGGTCATAGTTGACTAAAGAAACCTGCTGCACATCGATGCCTCTGGCCTACGTCAAGAAAGACAGCTCTTCAGCATGTGCTTGAGATCTATCCCAAAGGGAAGAGACTTAGGTATCCATGTAGGCAGCCAAGGAAGGCCGAGGAAATAAGTATCCCTGTTTCCCAAACACCTTACTTTGCCCACTTTTTAGTGGGGTTTCTTTTCTCTTGTAAATTTGTTTAAGTTCCTTATAGATGTTGGATATCAGACCTTTGTCAGATACATAGTTGGCAAATAGTTTTTCCCATTCTGTGAGTTGCCTGTTTACTCTGTTGATCGTTTCTTTTGTTGTGCAGAAGCTCTTAAGCTTAATTAGATCCTACTTGCCAATTTTTGCTTTTGTGGCGATTGCTTTTGATGTCTTTGCCATGAAATCTTTGCTCATTCCTATGTCCAGGATGGTATTGCCTAGGTTGTCTTCCAGGGTTTGCACGGTTTTGGGTTTTACATTTAAGTGGTTATTCCAACTTGATTTGATTTTTGTATATGGTGTAAGGAAGGGGTCCAGTTTCAATCTTCTGCATATGGCTACCCAGTTATCCAAGCACCATTTATTGAATAGGGAGTCTTTTCCCCATTGCTTGTTTTTGTCAGCTTTGTCAAAGATCAGATAGTCCTAAGTGTACAGCCTTATTTCTGGGCTCTCTATTCTGCTCCATTGGTCTATGTGCCTGATTTTGTATTGGTACCATGCTGGTTTGGTTAGTGTAGCTCCGTAGTATACTTTGAAGTTGGGTAATGTGTTGCCTCCAGCTTTGCTCTTTTTGCTTAGGATTTCTTTGGCTGTTCAGGCTCTTTTTTGCTTCCATATGAATTTTAAAGTAGTTTTTTTTCTAGTTCTGTGAATGCTGTCATTGGTAGTTTGATAGGAATAGCATTGAATCTGTAAATTGCTTTGGGCAGTATGGCCATTTTAATATTTATTTCCTACCCAGGAGCATAGGCTGTTTTCCCATTTGCTTGTGTCTTCTATGATTTCTTGGAGCAGAGTTTTGTAATTCTCATTGTAGAGATCTTTTACCTCCCAGGTTAGCTGTATTCCTAAGTATTTTATTCTTTTTGTGGCGATTGTGAATGGGATTGCCTGCCTGATTTGGTTCTTGGCTTGGCTATCGCTGGTATATAGGAATGCTGGTGATTTTTGTACACTGACTTTGTATCCTGAAACTGCTGAAGTCGTGCATCAGCTGAAGGAACTTTGGGGCAGTTTTTTTTTTTTTTTGAGACAGGATCTTACTCTGTTGCCCAGGTTGGGGATGCAGTGATGCAATCATAGCTCACTGAAGCTTTGATCTCCTGGGTTCAAATGCCCCTCCTACCTCAGCCTCCCGAGTATCTGGAAGCATAACTGTGTGCCACCAAGCCTGGCTAATTTTCGGATTTTTTTTGTAGAGATGTGGGTCTCCCTATGTTGCCCAGGCTGGTCTTGAACTCCTGGGCTCAAGTTATGCTTCTGCCTTGGTTTCCCAAAGTGCTAGGATTACAGGCATGAGCCGCTGTGCCCGGCCTCAAGGATTTTTAGAAAAACAGACCTTATTTTTTAGAGCAGTTCTAGGTTCACAGCAAAACTGAGTGAGAGGTACAGAGATTTCTCATATACCCCTGCACCTGCACAGCCTCCCCTCTATCAACATCCCCCATCAGAGTGGGACATCAGTTACAATGGATGAACCTCTGTTGACACATTGTTGCCACCTGGCGTCTGCAGTTTACATAGCGTTCTCTCCTGATGTTGGGCACCCTGTGCATCTGGACAGATGTCTAATGACACAGATCCACCACTGTAGCATCATACAGAGTTTCACTGGCCTAAAAACCCTTCAGATGACTGAGGCAGGGGTCAGAGCTCTTTGGTTTCAGGACATGACTCCTACCTTGCCCCCAGGTTATGCCATAAAATAGCTGGCTTTGGAAACAGCACAAAGAGGGAAACTGAAGCACATTCAAGGGAAAGCTGGTGAGAGGCACAAAATACCACCCCACTCCCCTGGCCCCGACCTCCCGTTGCTTTTTCCAAGTCTCCCTCCCTGTTATGGTTAGTACTGGGTCCCTCCTGCTACCGACAATGACAGGGCAGGCAGAGGGGCTACAGTTTGCAGGCGCTCCAGTGGCCCGGCAGCCCCGGGGAGGGGAAATGACAGTCTATCCCTTTAAACACAGATTAGCAGCTCTCTCTCATGCTTGCCTTCCTTAAAAAGAGAACTTGTCAAGGTTTGCATCAATAATAGATAATGGTGCATCACTGTGGCAGGTTCCAGCCGGAGGCTGTTTTGATATTTTCTAGAGAATTTGTCAGCAATCCGAAGTCAAGAACAGTGGGGGATGGGGAGGCAGGGGCTGAGACAGCGCATTCATTAATTTTTCCTCATTTGCATTCTTGCTGTTAAATAATGTATTGATCGCTCTCTAAGTCTTTAGCCCTCCCTCCTTGCCAAGCCGCCCCTCCTGGTCCTGGAGCCCTCCCCTCCATGAGGGATGAGCTTGTCACAGGCCTTTGACAGGGGGCAGAGGGGGCAGGGCTGGGACATCTCGTCTCCATGAGGCTCCCAGATCCTCACTGGGCCTGTCCCCTGGATCCTCATGGAGAGCATCTCCCTGCTGTCTGGAGTATCATTTTCTACCATTTAAGTCTTTATCATCAGCTTGTCCTAAACTAAGTGGTTTACAAAGAAGCCCCCCTGACATTTTTGTGACATGAGGTTGGTGATTAAACCTATTTTACAGATGAGGAAACTGAGGCTCAGAGAGGTCAAATGGCTTCCCCAGGTCACATAGCCAGGAAATGGTGAAGCCGGACTTTGAACCTAGGAATGTCTGGCTCTAAAGCCAAAGTTCTTTCTTTCTAAATCTGCAAATCTCTTACCCCGCTGTGGCCCTGGGAGCCTTGCCTGTGCCAGTGGGGAAGGCACCTCTCTCTCCAACCAAGAGATCAAAAAGGAGGGTGTGCGGGCTGGGTGCAGTGGCTCATGCCTGTAATACTAGCACTTTGGGAGGCCAAAGTGGGAGGAACACTCGAGCCCAGGAGTTCAAGACCAGCCTGGGCAACATGGTGAAACCCTCTCTCTTTACAACAACAACGAAAATACAAAAAATTAGCCAGGTGTGGTGGCATGTGCACCTGTAGTCCCAGCTACTTGGGAGACAAAGCTGGCAGAATTGCCTGAGCCCAGGAAGTCGAGGCTGCAATGAGCTGTGATTGTGTCACTGCACTCCAGCCTGCGTGACAGAGTGAGACTCTGTCTCAAAAAAAAAAAATAAGATGGGTGTGAGGGTTGGTTTTGGGGTGGAGACCAGGAGACCGAGGCTGAGGGACAGACAGTGTGCGTCACCCCCAGTGCAGAATTGAATTAACACGAGTGTGAGGAAGGGCTTGGGAGGCAGATTCAGCCTCGACCTCAGGAAGGATTTCCTAACCCTGGAGCTGCCTGCAGTTGGAATGTGACTCTTTTGTGAAGAGCAAGCCCCTGTCACCAGGGATGGTTCAGAGAAGTTGGATGTCTGCCTGTCCAGTCACTTGTTTCCAGTGAAGAAAACATCAGTCGTGAGCTCTCTACCCCAACTGGAGATTGATTGATTCCGTTAGAATCCACCCATACAATGGATTCTTCCATAGCCAGTAAAAATGATGTTGGAGGTGCATTTACAAAAATGTATTTATTTAGAGACAAGGTCTCACTCTGTCACCAAGGCTGGAGTGCAATGGCACAATCTTGGCTCACTGCAGCCTCAACCTCCTGGCCCAGGTGTTCCTCCCACCTCAGCCTCCTGAATAGCTGGGACTACAGGCACACATCACCATGCCTAGCTAATTTTTTGTGGAGATGGGGTTTCATCATGTTGCTCAGGCTGGTCTCAAACTCCTGGGCTCAAGTCCACCCACCTTGGCCTCCCAAAGTGCTGGGATTACAGGTGTGAGCCACTGTGCCCGGCTGCAGGTGCATTTTTATTGATGAAAAACAAAAAACAAAACATTCCCAACACATAGTCACATTGTCATTGAACAACACTGGGCCAAAACCCAATGCGGAGCGTGATCTTGTGTAGGTAAAACTGTACCCACAAAGCCATTCATGAACAGGTGCCTGGAAGGACGGCGGGAAGGCGTGCTCTGGAATATCACCAGCAGGTGCCTTGGGATGGTGGGATTCAGGTGATTTTTCTTCCTTCTTTGTACTTTCCTACAGTTTCTCATTTTTGACGCCAGCATTTCTGGTGTCATTCTTAAGTAGGGAAATCTGCACATATGGGGGCTTTGGAGGGTCAAAAGGGAGTGAAAACAAGGCCCCCACGGGGACCTTGTCCCAAACATCTGGCTAAAATCTGACATTACATCTCTGTGCTCCTCTTATGACCAAAGTCACCCTAAGCAACCCTTCTGTGCCTCAGTTTCCCCACCCTCCTTGTCAGTGAAGAGGATGGTCTGGCTGGGACTGTCTTTCACTCTTTACCAAGTCTGTAGCAAGCATCCTACTTGTGCCAGACCTTGGGGAGGGACTTGGGATCAGGCAGACACGGAGACAGCATCCTCGCGGTGTTGGGTGCGAGGCAGGCCTTGTACTTACCATTTCCTGAGGAGAAAGTGAACTTCAGAGATGTTTAGTGCCTTACTCGAGGTCACACAGCCAGGAAAGGGTGGAGCCTGGGAGACAACTTTGAGTCCTGGGTTTGTGGGCTGACAATGCCACCTCTCTGCCCTTCCTCAGTGCCAGGTGACACGATCTGTGTTCCCGGGGCCAGGCCGTGGACTGAGGGCCCTGCCAAAGTAACAGACTTGGCATTGTAGCCCTCGTTGGAAAGAGAGGCGACCCTCACCACATTCAGGGTGCATTCTCCCCCTCGGCCCAGAATGGTTTCACACTCTGCGTTTGGCCATTTTCTTTTCAAAGCCCTGATTTCTGCTCTTTCCTGCTGTCGGGGGGGGGGGGCTTCCTTCTCTAATCTGCTTTCTGAAGCTAATGTCTGCCCCTCCCTGCAGCTCATCCCTGGCATTTGGGATCCCGCTAGGAGCCTCATTTTCAAATTAGCCTAGGGCTGTATGGTCTGAGCTGAAAACACTCTTTGCAGCCGAGAAAGACCCTGGAGGCTGCCCGGGCGCAGGGGGTGGGGTGGGGATGGATGAACCAGCTCTGTGCTGGGGGACCCACTTAACTTGTGAAACCTCTGGGGCCACGCAGGGTCTGTCTGATGGGTCCATTCCTCTGAAGCACCAGGCTCAGTGCTTTACACACAAAACCTCCCCTGGCCCCACTGACACCTCAACAAAGCAGGCATGAGTATGACCCATTTCACAGATAAAGAAATGGAGGTCTGGAGAGGGTAAGTGACTTGCCCAATGTCACAAAGCAGAGTCAGAAATCGACCCCAACTGTCTCATTTCTGAGCCTGAACTCTACATAACGCCTGAGTCAGAGGGGGACACACACTGCGAGGGGAGAGGAAACATGAGAAAGACCAGTGGAAAAGCCTGGCTGGAAGCCTGGCGGAGGCTGCTTACCTGTCACTTCACGGGGGCCCGGAGGACCTGTGGGCTGACCAGTGCTTACACCTTCCACGAGCACCTCCGGGAGCTCAGCACAGCTGACAGCGAGTGACGGGCATGTTAGACATCGTGTTTATGAATCTCTGTAGATTTAATAGAGATAGGAATAAATAGGAGGTCGAAATGGAGTTTATAGATACAGACAGGTATCTGGGCTGCAGCTACAGCTGTAAATATAAAGATGTGGCAATCATTTCCTCATTTGTCCATTCAGTAAACATCTCAGCCTCAGGAGGGAGGCTGGGCTCAGGGACATGCAGATGGAAAGGCACAGCAGCCACCTATAGCCACAAAGGGTGCCCTGCTGGGGATGCCGAGCAGCTGGACAGGTGGGTTCGAGCTGGCAGGTGCAGGAAGAGATGCTCACTGGGGGAGCTTGAAGGAGGAGCCCCTGACTCAGCTGGGGGTGGGTGTGGGAAGGACGCTCTGGAGGAGTGAGGCCAGGGTTGGGGGGGTCTTTACATACCACACACACACGTGCATACATACAGATACACACATGTACAATGGCGGTATGATTAAGGCGCAGTAAAATGCCCAGGTCACAGGTGTTCTTTTCAGCAAGTTGTATATACCCCTCTAACTGCCTCCCAGAACAAGACATAGACCATTTCCGTCACTGTCTAGTCAATACCCTCCTCTGCTGTTCTGATTTTTAATACCATAGATTGCTTTTGTCTGCCCTAGGAATTTCTTTTTTCTTTTTCTTTCTTTCTTTCTTTTTCTTTCTTTCTCTTTCTTTCTTTCTTTCTTTCTTTCCTTTCCTTTCCTTCTCTTTCTTTCTGTTTCTTTTCTCTTTCTTTCTTTCTCTTTCTTTTTCTTTCTCTCTTTCTTTTTCTTTCTTTTCTTTCTTCCTTTTTCTCTCTCTCTCCCCTTCCTTCCTTCCCTCCTTCCCTTCTTTCTCTTTCTTTCCCTTTCTTTTTCCTTTCCTTTCCTTTCTTTTCCTTTCCCTTCCTTCCTTCCTGCCTGCCTGCCTTCCTTCCTGCCTTCCTTCCTTCTTTTTTTTGACAGGGTCTTGCTCTGCCACCCAGGCTGGAGTGCAGTGGTGTGTAATCTTGGCTCAATGAAACCTCAAACTCCCAAGCTCAAGCTATCCTCTCACCCCAGCCTCTTGAGTAGCTGGGACTACAGGCACACACTACCATGCTCAGCTATTTAAAAAAAATTTTGGGGGGTGGAGATGGGGACTCACTATGTTGCCCAGGCTGGTCTTGAACTCCTGGCCTCAAGTGATCCTCAACTGGTCTCAGAAAGTGCTGGGGTTACAGGTGGGAGCCACTGTGTCTGGCCTGGGATTTCATTTGAATGAACCATGCATACTCACTGAGTGCATCTCAAGAGTCATCCACGTTGTGGTGTGAACCAGGAGCTTGTCCCCTTCTATAGCTGAGCTATATCCCATAATAAGGATGCACCACAATTGGCTTAACCATTCGTCTGTAGATGGACATTTGGAGTTATTCCTAGTTTCTGGTCAATATAAACAAAGCTGCTATGATCATTCCTAAGCAAGTCTTTTTGTGAACATGTGTGTGCATTTCCCTTGACTAAATCCCTAGGAGTGGAGTTGCTGGGCTATAAGGTAGGTGGATGCTTAACTGTGTAAGAAACTGCACAACAGTTCTCCACCGAAGGCGTGTAATCTTATGCTCCTGCAGAATGAATGCAAGTTCCGGTTGCTCCACATCCTCGCCAACATTTGATGATGTCGGTCTTTGGGATTGTAGCTATTCCACTGGTGCTGAATGGAGTCCTGGAGCATGACTTGGGGTTATCCATGAAACAGAGAGGGGCCAGAGAGAGGGCACTCCAGGCATGGGGATGAGAAAACCACAGGCAGGTGGGGGAAAAAATAGAGAGCCTTCGGGGAAAGTGGGAATGCTGGGCAGTCTGGAGGTGGGGTCAGTTGTGCCCAGCCAGGTCAGGGACTCTGGCCTGTGGGGGTTTTCTCTGGAGCACCCCACATGCCTCCTCTGGGGCAGGGCTCTTGGGGGACCCCAATGTGGCCTGGGGTTTGGGCTCCTTTGGCAGTCAGTATTTCCCTTGGTTCCTACTGGGAGAGTTGGGAGGCCCAGGACTGGTGACCCCATTTAGACAGGAGGGACTGATGTGGAACTCTGTGGCTGAACTGTGTAAGAAACTGCCCAACAGTTTCTCTGGTGCCTCCTGCTGCATGATGCCGCCTTCCTGCTCTGGGACCCCACAGCTCTGCACCGTCCTAGGCTCCCCAAGGAGGCAGGAGAGTTAGGATCAGGGTCAAGTCTCAGCCAGACTCAGGCTGAGACCACACTCAAGAAAACCAAAGTGCTGTGGCTTCAACGGTGGCCCCGCAAAGAAAAGTTCAAGTCCTAACCCCAAGTGAAGTCCTCACCCTTGTGGATATGACCTTATTTGGAAGTACAGTCTTTGCAGGTGTCACTGGTTAAATTAAAATGAAGCCCTACTGGATTAGAGTGGTCCCTGAATCCAACGGCTGGTGTCCTGATGACAAAAAAGAAACGGAGACACTGAGGGAAGAGGGCAGTGGGGTGACAGAGCCAGAGATGGGAGGGGTGCAATCATGAGTTGAGACACCCCCCAGCCACCAGAGAGCAGAGGCTAGAACGGATCCTCCCTTAGTGCCTCCAGGAGGAACCTGCTTGTCGACACCTTGATTCTAGACTTGTGGTTTTTTTTTTTTTTTGAAACAGAATCTCACTCTGTCACCCAGGCTGGAGTGCACTGACACGATCTTGGCTCACTGCAACCTCTGGGGCTCAAGCAATCCTTCTGTGTCAGCCTCCCAAGTAGCTGGGATTACAGGTGCATGCCACCATGCCCGGCTGATTTTTGTATTTTTAGTAGAAACAGGTTTTTGCCATGTTGGCAAGGTTGGTCTTGAACTCCTGGCCTCAAGTGATCCGCCTGCCTTGGCCTAGGACTTTTGGCCTTCTGAATAGTGAAGAAATGGAGGTTGAGTTAAGCCACCCAGTTTGAGGTAACGTGTTACAGTGGGCCTAGCACCCGAATACATGAAGACAGGAGGGCCGCTGTGCCCTCTGCCCCATGCTTCCCTCCGGATCCATCCACTGGCATTCTTCTCTCCCTGGAGAATCACCTTCCAGCAACCTCTCCAATTTACTCCCTGACCCCTCCAAATCCCAGCCCCCACACCAGCTCCTTCACAGAGCTCCCCAACTGAAGTGAGACCCACATAAGGCCTGTGTCCCCCTTGTCCATGTGCAGAACCTGACACCCTGAGCCTCTCAGCCAGCATTTGCTGGATGAACGAATGAAAGAATGAATGAACGGATACTTGCACCCTGCAGCAGTTTGCAACCCCTCATGAGGTTCTGCTGCAGAACCATGTTTCTGCAAAGCAAACCTGACCCAGAAGGCACAAGTATGTGAGCTGGATTTGGGGTGACAGCTCCCCTCTCCACAATGGAGCTCGGAGATCATTTTACTTCAGCCAGCCCCGGCTGGGCTCTCCCCTGCGCAGGTGATTAGCAGGCAGCTTAATTGGCCTGGCAGAGCCGTGGGCTAAGCGGTGGGGAGGGCAAGCTTGCTCATTACTTCCCTGACCCGCAGGGACCTTCCAACCACAATGCAGGACAAGCAGCGATTTCTGCAGGGAGAGGCAGGAGCCTGCGGGGCCCCGGAGCACTCGACACCTGGAAAGGACCCAGGCCTGGGAGGTTCTGCATTGTGGCTGTAGGGCTCGCTGGCCACGGGTCTCCCATCCTGTCGGCACACAGCCCTGGCTCTCTATGAGTGCAGGGGCTGTTCTGCTGGTTGCCGTGTCCTCAGTGCCCAGCCAGCACAGGCCGAGGCAGGGCTGCTGCGTCACACAGCCCCGGGGGCTCCTTCCACTTCAGCTTCTGTGTGAATGGTCCCCCTTGGACTTGTGCATCTTGGCAGCCCTGGCTCCCAGCAGCTACCAGGAACTCAGTGAGTGTGCACGGCGGTGGAGGGCACAGGCCACCGTGCTCAGGTTCACAGCACTGACCAGCAGGTCCAGAGGCCTGGGACACAAATGCTTTTTCCTTAATGCAAGCTCCTGGGTCCTCCTGAGCCCAGTTGAAAGGCCAACTCCTTCACGGTACTCCAGTCAGAGCCAGTTTCCCTTCCTTCCTGCCCGCATACAAGCCCCTACCCCCACTTCCCACGAATGCCACTGTGATGGTAACTGTCACCGAGAGCTTGCTGCGTGCTTACTGCGTGCTGGGCACTGAGCCATGGCCCTGGGCGAGTGGCTGCATTCTATCCTCACTGCAACATGGTGGGACGCATGCTATCATCCCATTTTAGAGATGCCAAAACTGAGGTCCTGAGAGTGAAACAGTCTGCCCAAGTTCATGCAGCTTGTAAGCTGCAGAGGCAAGAGGCCGACCCAGGCCCCTCCAACCCAGCCCCACCTGCCAGCACGCTGAGCGCCACCGTGGCAGACGTCTGGAGTCTGTGCCTGCTGTGCCACCCTCGAGCCCCTTGAGGGAAAGGAGAGGGTGCCCCAGTGCTCTCTCCAGGCTCCAAGCACAGAGGCCCACTTGGTGTTTGGAGAACAGAGGCTGTCCGACTGCAGGACCGGGCTCCGGCCCCTCCCTCCCTTGTACTGTTTACTTATGATCTCTCTCTCGACGTATCGCCCCCAAATGCCCAGAGCCTAGCACAGGGCCTGGCACAAGGAACTCCCAGTGAAAGATGGTTCCATTCAACCCAGTTGGAGACACGAGCCCAGAAGTGAGAGTGACAGGGAAGGCTCCCCTGAGACCAACAGTGGCCTGACACCCCCTTCACCCTCCAGGACCTCACCTGGGTCTTGGTCTGTTTTCCCTCTCTCTGCATGAGCACTGACGTCCTTCCAGGCCACACTGGTTGCTGTGACAGTAGCCCCTTCCCCACACGGCAGGGTCTGTGACACGCTAGCCATGCCCACTGCAGCCTTCTCCTGAGAACTGGGAGGAGAGAGAGGGTTTTTTTGTTTTTGTTTTTGTTTTTTGAGAAAGGGTCTTGTTCTGTCACGCAGGCTGGAGTGCAGTGGTGTGATCATGGCTCACTGCAGCTTCTGCCTCCCAGGCTCAAGTGATCCTCCTGCTTCAGCCTCCCAAGTAGCTGGTATTACAGGCATGCACCACCACACCTGGGTGATTTCTTTTATTTTTTATTAAAAAATTTTTTTTTTGAGATGGAGTCTCACTCTGTCACCAAGGCTGGAGTGCAGCGGTGTGATCTTGGCTCACTGCAACCTCCGCCTACCGGGTTCAAGTGATCTTCCTGCCTCAGCCTCTTAAGTAGCTGGGATTACAGGCATGCACCACTAAGCCCAGCTAAATTTTGTATTTTAGTACATGTTGGCCAGGGTGATCACGAATTCCCGACCTCTGGTGATCTGCCCACTTTGGACTCACAAAGTGCTGGGATTACAGGTGTGAGCCATCACAGTCAGCCCATTTAAAAATATTTTTTATTTGCGGTCTCACATGTTTCCCAGGCTGGTCTTGAACACCCAGCCTCAAGTGATCTGCCTGCCTTGGCCTCCCAAAAATGCTGGGATTACAGGCGTGAGCCATCACACCCAGCAGAAAGAGAGGTTTTTACGAGGTAGGAGCAGGAGACACCAGAACACGTGAGGGTGTGTGAGGTGGCCATGGATGGCTGCTGACCCCCAGAGGGAGGGCAGGGAGAAGTGGGGTGGCTGGGGGTCAGCTGGTGGCCTCTGGAGTAGGCCACACTCCAGCCATGCTCCTGTGGGGCCCAGATGACCATGGAGGCATCCCCAGGGAATGTGGGGGGCGGGGGTCTGGCAGCTCCTGGCAGCGGCCCATTGGTGGGGATACTGCCATTCTTCCAGGGTTGAAGGGAAGTACCTGAGGTCCGGACTGTGGGGAGAGGCCAGGACAGCAGAGGGGAGCAGGGTGAGGGGCCATGCGGTGGCTGCGGCTGAAACTGCTGTAGGGGCCTGCATGATGCCCACTTCAGGAGCTCCTGGACACCTCTGGGCACCTGGTGTAGGTGAGGTGGGCAGGGTCCTGATGCCATGTTGGGGAGGCCGAGCCTATGGCCATTAAGCATTCCTTAAAGGAGGAGGTCCTGGTTGAAGGTGTTCACATCCTTTGATTCTGAAACAGATGGGAGAGACGAGGAAGGGAAGGGGTAGAGCGATGGAGCGCCAGGGAGAAAGTCAGAGCAGAGGCACCTCGGGCTAATGAGTAGAGAGGCAGAGACACGGGAGAGGGCAGGGCGGGAAGAAAGGCAGAGATGAAACGTGTTGGAAGCGCCGAGTTAATGGAACTACTAAGTGGTTCATATTTCCCAGCTAATAAGACCCCCTCTGCAGGGAGGAGGGGACGGGACAAGAAAGCACCGTGGCTCGAATGACTCAAGGCGCTGGAGCTAATGAAGTCACCGGAGAGTTGGAATTCCTCAGGCACCTCGGACACGGTGCCGTGGCCATGCTATTTTAATTCAGTCTGAGGATGACAAAAGGAAGGGAAGTCTCCTGTTAACATGAGCTTGGGGTACAGGAATTGGGGGTTGAGGGGACTGGAACTCTGCAGGGGGTTGTCTGACATGGGACAAAGGACTCAGGATGGACGCAGAGACAGGGAGGGGTGAGACACGGTCCTGGGAGGCAGTGAGCACACCACAGACACGCTCAGGGCGAACTGCACTCCTCGAACACGGCACAACAAAGCCCATCCGCCCATCAGCTAGTATTCATCCAGAGCCGCAGGCGTGGGGAGGGCAGAGACCAGCCAGACTCAGGTGCCACGGGGCTGACCTCTCTCAGATTCCGGGCTGGAAGCAGCATCCTATTCTTTCAGCAGAAAGTACAGACTCCTCTGGGGAAGGGGGTCTTCCTCTGCCCACCTCTCAAGAAGCATCTGGCGTTACCTCCTCCCTCCCCAATGTGCCAGTCCTCTGGGTCTTTCCTTCCTTCAGATCCTCTTTCCTGCCTCGGGGCCCTTGCACCTGCTATTTCCTCAGCCTGGAATGCTCTCTGCTGCTAACTCCTATACCTCCTTTAGCTTTCAGGCCTCTGATCAAATGCCACTTCCTCTAGGGAGCTGTCCCCTGATGCCCCAGACCAGGACAGAGCCTTGGACATTGCATTAGTTTCCTGCGGCTGCTGTAACAAATGACCACAAAGTGGTTGCTTAAAACAATGGAAATTTATCCTCTCACAGTTCTGGAGGCCTGGAGTTCAAAATCAAGGTGTTGGCAGGGTTGGGTCCCTCTAGAGGCTCAGAGAGAATCTATTTCATGCCTCTCCTGGCTCCGGGCAATCCCTAGTCTTGCTTGGCTTTTAGCTGCATGGCTCCAATCTCTACCTGTCTTCACACAACCCTTTTCTCCATGCATCTGTGTTTTCTTTTTAGTCTCTTAAAAGGACACTATCATTGGGTTTAGGGTCCACTCCAATCCAGGATGATCTAATCTTCAGAGCCTTACCTTAATGACATCTGCAAAGACCCTTATTCCAAATAAAGTCACTGTCCTAGGCCGTTCTTGCACTGCTATTAAGAAATACTTGAGACTGTAATTTATAAAGAAAAGAGGTTTAATTGGCTCACAGTTCCCCAGGCTGTACAGGAAGCTGGCTGGGGAGACCTCAGGAAACTTACAATCAAGGCAGAGGGTGAAGGGGAAGTAGGCACATTTTAGATGGCCTGAGCAGGAGGAAGAGAGAGAAGGGGGAGATGCAACACACTTTTTTCTTTTTTTAGTTGGAGTCTCACTCTGTTGCCCAGGCTGGAGTGCAGTGGTGCGATCTTGGCTCACTGCAACCTCCGCCTCCTGGGTTCAAGTGATTTTCCTGCCTCAGCTTACCAGTAGCTGGAATTACAGGCACATGCCACCACGCCCGGCTAATTTTTGTTTCACCATGTTGGCCAGGCTGGTCTCGAACTCCTGACCTCAAGTGATCTGCCCCCCTCGGCCTCCCAAAATGCTGGGATTACAGGTGTGAGCCACCGTGGCTGGCACAACACACTTTTAAACAACCAGATCTCTTGTTTAAAAATGTGGCACCCTCCCTTTCTCTCTCGCTGTCACTCTGCCATGTAAGACGCCTGCTCCCCCTTCACCTTCCTCTATGATTGGAAGCTTCCTGAGGCCTCCCCAGAAGTACATGCTGCTATGCTTCCTGTATAGCCTGCAGAACTGTAAGCCAATTAAACCTTTTATTTCATTAAAAAAGCCCCAGATGTCTTGATAACTCCATATGAGAACAGTACCCAGGGGATAGTGCTAAACCATTAGAAACCACTCTCATGATCCAGTCACCTCCCACCAGACCCCACCGCCAACAGGCCTGACCCAACTGGATTGGGACACGGCCCTGCTGCATCCATGATGTCCAGCCAGGGCAGGTGCCTTGCAACTACTGCCGAGTGACTGATGGGACTGTTGGGCCCTTTGGAAGCCTGGTGGGAGCAAGGGGGAAAGGACACACCCAGCGCCACCCCACCCGAGGCCGTGGCTTTTGGTCCCACAGTGAAGAGCAGCCAGGAGGCCCCCCCTGACAGCCAGAACTGGAAGGGGCTTACAGGTCAGCCAGCTTAGTGCCTGTGTTAACAACTGGGGAGAACAAGACTCAGAGGAGGCCAGGAACGGTGGGTGGTTCACACCTGTAATCTCAGCAATTTGGGAAGCTGAGATGAGCGGATCACCTGAGGTCAGGACTTTGAGATCAGCCTGGTCAACATGACGAAACCCCGCCTCTACTAAAAATACAAAAATTAACCAGACGTGGTGGCGTGCATTTGTAGTCCCAGCTACTCGGGAGGCTCAGGCAGGAGAATTGCTTGAATCCAGGAGGTGGAGGTTGCAGTGAGCCAAGATTGCACCACTGTACTACAGCCTGGGTGAAAGGGTGAGACTCTCTCTCAAAAAAAAGAAAAAGACTCAGAAGAGACCAAGGGCCTCTCTGAAGGACACAGTGCGACCACATCACATCCTCAGCACTCTTCCTGTCCCCTTGCACTGTGTTCCTTGCCTGCAGCATGGATCTGAAACTTAGGGCCAGTTCTCAGGACAGGATAAGGAAGGCATGGGTAGGAGCCCTGAGATGCCAAGGACAAGGTGCCATCAGCTGGAGTCACTCCCACAAGCTTAGCCTTCAGAGGTTTCCTCTCAGTGTCTTCAAAGAACTCCAGTTTTCCTTAAGTAGTTTCATTTTGCCTAATTATCCTCCAGCCGCAAAGCGAATAAGAGGCGTGAGGGATTAAGGAGGATCAAGAGGAACAGGCATCAAGACTGTGAACTGGAAGTGGGGAGGATGGGGAAGCCAGGGCAATTGGAGAGTTGGGTCAAAGCATATACAAGTTGCACACCCTTTGAGAAACAGTATGTCAGACTGGCTAAGAGAGTGGGCTCTGCACTCAGACTGACCTGGGTTTGAGATTCATATGGCCACTGGCTAACTCAGGGAACTTGGGCAAGTTCCTTGACCTCTCTGAGCCTTGTTCCACGTTTGTAACTTCAGAATAAGGATGTCTACTCCAAACATGGATTGTCAGGATTTACTGAGAGAATGACACCATGCCTGGCTCTCAGTAAGGCTCAATAAACAATAATGATTATGCACAGAGGTCAGAGAGGGTAGAGGAACTTGGAAAGTTATAAAAAGGCTCAAAATCCCTGAGTTTGATTCTAAATGTCTTTGCAGTCTAGTCCAGGAAGGCAGGGTCATGTCTGTCTTGTGACTACTGCACTGGTCCCAGCAACAGCAAGGTTCCTGTCTATTGGAGGGCCTCCCTGGCTCCTGATTGAAGGGAAGAATCAATGAGTGGGTGAGTGAATGAAGGCCAACAGCCTTCCTTCTTTGCAGCTGCAGAGGCTGAGCAGTTATTGGGCCATGCAGGACTCAATCAGTCTGCCCTTTCTTGTTTCCTGGTGCCCTCCAGCCTCGAGGCCATGTTTAGACCATTGATATTCACAGAATAGTTTCCAGCATTGATTACTGAGATGGAACACCCTCCCTCCCAAGCTCCGCCACCTTCCTCAGTCCTCCCCACCACGGGCGACTCCATTGAGTTTCCTGATTAATTCCCCTCCATAAACATTCTGATGAAGCCGCCAGCTCTCGCCAGGCAGCCTCCTAGAGCAAGGATTATTTCACAAAGCTGCTTTTCTCTTTGTGACCTGTGTTCATTAGCCGCTGCAAGGGTCAGAGTCTGGGCTGCTTCAGTGGGGCCACCTCTGGGTGGGCAGTTCCCCTAGAGGAGAAGCTCTTCCCAGCCTGCCCAGGGTGGAGAAGGTCACCCCTGCCCAGACCCAGTGGCTTGGAAGCCGTGGGAAGTAGCACATTCCTGGCAGGGGAAGAGATGCTCTCAGAGGAGAAAATACTAGGTGGAGGCACATGACTCTTCTGATATTCAGCCATTTGCTGACCCATGAAAATGGCAATTCAATTTAATAGGACCCTCTGTAGTTGAGCCTAGAGAGAGGGAGGGGAAAAAGGAGTGAGGGGTCTGGAGTCGGAAACACAGGCAGTCCTGCTCTGCGTCTTCTCAGCTGTGTGGCTTGAGGAATGTGGTCTCATCCCTCTGGGCCGACTTGTCAAATGTTGATAGTCACAGTACCACCTTGCAGGGGGGTGTGTAGTTTCAGTGCAATCGTTACATCACAGCCTGCTTCCGTGGCTACTGCAACATCCCTGTGCCCTCAACAGCAGCTATTTTAGCAATAACGAGTGAGTTGTGGTCACTGGGAGAGTGCAGCTGCCCACTGACTGGCTCCCCAGGTGCCTACCTTCACTTCTTCGGAGTCACTTCTCTGGCAAAGGCACCCAGGGGGTCCAGGAGACCTTGGACACAATGGATTTTAGTGGCAACCAGAGGGGTCCTCTATAGCTCACTTCCATAAGTGGATAAACGTGGTGCCTGGCACAGACGGGATCCTCAACACACTGGAATGAATGAGACAAGCGTATCAGCTGATGTCTTAGAACACAGAATTCAGCTTTGAGAAGTAAAAGATACAAAAGTCATAGGAGGTTGGAGAGTGGGCATGGTAGGAGAGCAGCAGCCAGCTCCTGGGGTGGGTTAGCAGGTGCTTTTATGGGGCCCTGGAAGTCACTGGCACTTTGAGCCTAAGGGTGTGGCGAGGGTCTGGGGTGCTGTCCGTGGTGCTGAAGCACAATCACTGGTGAGGGCAGCTCTCCTTTCTGTGCCTATGCTCAGCGGAAGCCTGTCCACCTCCTTCAGGAATTCTGAGTCCAGAAAGGAAAGAAGCAGTGGAAAGGGGGGCAGAGAGTGAGAAGTGAGGCCTGCACAAAAGGTTATTGGTCAGACAATCACTGCTAGACTGGAAGAAGCACTTTTGTTTTCACATTATTGCAGTCACCAAACACTAATTCCCTCCTGAGGGAAACATCAGCATCTCTCCCACCAGTACGCTCCAAATGCCATCCTTTTTCATTGCTGTGTAGTATTCCATTACATGAACTATATATAACCACCACTATTTGTTAATTCATTCCTTTTTTTTTTTTGACAGACTCTTGCTCTCACTCAGGCTGGAGTGCAGTGGCATGATCATGGCTCACTGTAGCCTCAACTTCTTAGGCTCATGTGATCCCTCTGCCTCAGCCTCCTGCATAGCTGGGGCACAGGCATGTGCCACCACGCCCAGCTAATTTTTTTTTTTGTAGAGATAGGGTCTCCTTATGTTTTCCTGGCTAGTCTTGAACCCTTGGGCTCAAGCAGTCCTCCTGCCTTGGCCTCTCAAGATGCTGAGATTACAGGTGTGAGTCACTGCACCTGGCCCCAATGCCATCATTATGGCAAAAGTCAAATCAATCTTGTGTCTCCAAATTTGTAATGTGCACCCACCCTCCTTCCTCTTGTCTGGAACCTCTCTGCGGCCACTGCCCACTGCTCCTTCCAGCTCCAGGCCTTTTGCCTTTCCTACTTTCCATCATCTCATCTGACCCATCCTTTAGAGCCTGTCTCCAGATTCTCCTCTTCCAGGAAGCCTCCCCTGACCACTTCAGCCCACTCTGCCTTCTTGCTCCTCTGACCTCCTACTGAACTTGGAGCCAAGTTTAGCAAGTGCTGCTTTTCAAGATATTCTCCATAAGTGCTCTCTTTCTCCCCACTCAGTTGTGAGCTCTCAGGGGACCCAGTTCTTGCTTCTCTTGCCTCCTTCCAGAATTCAGAGCCAAGCCTGAATTCTGCATGAATATCAACATCAGCAGCAGTGGCATCAGCCACCATGAATGAGCACTAAGGTTGTGTTGGGGCTGTCTTGCACTTCCTGTGCTTTATCTCACTGAAAACCCATGGTAACTCTGTGAACGCAGATCCTATGATTACCACCATTATAATAGGAGGCTCAGAGGGATGAGGTAACTTGCCCAAAGCCATACATGCATGAGAGCCAGGGTTCAAGCAAAGGTCTGCCTGATCTCAGGGTCTAGTTCTTAACCAGCAGTCCATCTGATTCATAGCAGTGACCCATAATGGCAATACACATTCTGAAACCAGTCCCGCTCTGCTGTTTACTTATGTTGAGGCTGTGCCCCTAAAGAACCAGTGCGGGAAGAATTGGGGATAGGAAGGTTTTTGCTTTTTTTTTTTTAAATCAGTACAGAGCAGAGAGCACTGCATTATTTTTCTGCCTCTAAGAACATTCTTATTACTTACAAATTACATTAATTTCTACAAACACTTATTGACACCCACTGCCTGCTGTGCACCCTGCGTTATGATGAGTACTGGATTAGACAGTCATAAATAAAACACACACTGGCACAGTCAGTCCGTGATAGAAGCTTTTAGAGAGAGAATTAGAAAAGGGCTCTGTGGCTCAGCCCCATCCTGGGGGCCCAGCCAATAGATGGCACCAGCTTCTATGCTTTTAGAAAGACCCTGGAGTGTCCTGAACACCGCTTAGACTCCTGGAGAGACAGGAGGAACATGTGGGGCTGGGGCTCCGGAATTTTCAGGAGACAGTGAACACCTCTTACCTGTTGCCTGCTTTGCTTTGTCAGGTGGTTGAATAACATCAGACTGCCCAGGAAGCCAAGCTGACCCATCAGGATGTGTTTCTGTGTGTGTGTGTGTGTGTGTGTGTACATGTGCGCGTGTGTACGGGGGTGAGGGGTGCACACGCATGCCTATACATTTCTGCATTCCCTCTCAATTGGAAATATATCAATGCTGACAAGGAACAGGGGTAGGAGCACGACATAATCACAAGGTTGCTGGAGCATGGGTGCATGGTGGGGAAAATAAGTGAAAATCAATTTCCCCCTGGATCTGTGTGTGTGCGTGCATGTGTGTGTGTGTGTGTGTGTGTGTGTGTGTGTATAAAACTCCAGCCAGTGAGACAATGTTCACTCCTCTGAATAGCACTCAACGCTAATGCTGAGCAGAGCAGGGGCTTTCTGGGGAGCTCTTGGAATTGCAAGATTGGAGTGAACAGGGGTGGGAAGAAAGCTTTATGAAAGGCCTGGTCAAGTTCTTTCCCCCTCCAGTCCCCAGAGAGGTCCCTCTGGGCAGCTTCTTGGTTTCAACTGGTCTCATCTTGGCCTGTACCAGGCAGCAGCCCCTCTGCTCTGAGACCCCCACTCCCACCCTCCTGAGCTCCACCCTGCATCCTCTTCCCTACATCTTTCCCAGAGGGGCTGTCATTGTGTCAAAAAGTCCAGTGATTTTAAAAGAAACTTTCTCTCCTTGTGCTTTGATTCTGCCCCAGTTTCCCCTGGGTCTGCTAGAGAACAAAGGGCATGATTGAGTGGTAATGCGTCCTCAGAGTCTGCCTTGATTCCAGGCTCCTGTTGCTGGAGAGAATTTTGATCTCTGGTGTAGTAGCTTCCTCTTCTTCCTGCTGTGAGGGGAGAGTCAATGTCCCCATGTGCTTCCTGGGAGTAAGAAGGGCTTCTCAGTCACTGCAACTCAAATGCAAGATCCTTTCACCCACTCAACAAATATTGACACCTACTGAATGCCAGACACTATCATAGTTGAGTGGACTTAAGCAGTTGTCAAGTCTTTAGACAAAAACTTTGGCCCTTGTCTTATTCCATTTTTTGCTGATATACCAGAATACTGGAGACTGGGTAGTTCATAAAAAGCAGAGGTTTATTTTTTACAGTCTGGAGACTGGGCAATCCAAGGTCAAGGGGCTGCATCTGGTGAAGGCCTTCTTGCTGTGTCATGTCATCTCATAGGTGGAAGGGAAGGAAGGCACATGCAAGACAAAGAGTGGAAGAGCCCCTATGACCTAATGACCTCTTAAAGGCCCCACCTCTCAACACTGTTGCATTGGGGATTAAATTTCCAACACACTAACCCTGGAGGACAGCAGCCCTCATGAAACTTGTGCTCTAGTGGAGAGTACAGTGGCTAGAGAGATACAGGGGCACATCCAGGCTCTACCATTTGCCAACTGTAAGACTTTGAGCAAATTAATTAACATCTCTCAGGCTCAGCTTTTCCATCTTCAAAAGGGAGAGAACAAGAGCCTATTAGTTATCTATTGCTACAATAATGCTGCATAACAAACAACCCCAAATTCTAGTGGCCTGCAACAGTAAGCATTTGCTTCTCATGCATCTGCAGTCAGCTAGGGGAGAAGGATCACGGGTTTACAGCTTTGTAGGCATTGGCTGGGCTCACTCCCACGTTTGAGAGTCAGCTGGCTGTTGGCTGGGGTGACAGGTGACTTGGCTCTGCCCCATGTCTCTTTCATCTTCCATCAGGTTAGCTTGGGTGTATTCTCCTGGCAATGACAGAGGTGCAAGAATGAGAGCCAGCCCCATTACATACATGATTTTTGAGCCTTTGCTTGTATTAGTTTCTAACATCCCATTAGACAATGGAAGCCTCTTGGAGGATTCCAGAGTGAGAGAGCAAGGAAACTACATATTCACATGGCAAAGATGTGAATACAAGGAGGGATGAAGCATTAGTTCCATTTTTACAGTCCACCATGGACTTGCCTCCTGCAACTGTTGGGGGATAAAGGAGAATGACATAAAGTCCTTGGCTCAGCTCCTAGTTCATAGCAAGGGCTACATCGGGAGCTAACTCAAAAAGAACAGAGGTTTGTGGGTGAATGAGGGCAAGGTTCAGGTAGGTCTTTTTCATTGTTATATCCCCAGTATAATAACTGCTGCATGAATGAGCTGACCACAAGGTGAGTTGTTCTTGAGATCAAGGCGGCTGATTCCAGCAATCATTCCATCCTATCTGCTGGAGGCTAATGGTTTCCCCTAGAAGGCCTTGGATGGAGCCATTCTTTGTCCACTATGGGGCTTCTTAGCCCTCCCAGAACTCGATATTTGGGTGAGAGGAATAGCTCCAGGAGTGTACTGGGAGAGCATTCTCACTGTCAAAACTTCCAAAGAATGAGGAGGGAGGCCTCATATCTGGGAGTGATTGTCATATGGACCAGAGGTAGGAGGAGGGAGCAGGTGACCACTCAGATCCTCGTGCACACAAAGGAGAACTACATTTCCCATCTTCCTTGGCAGTGAGATGAGGCCACATCACTGAGTTCTGGCCAGTGGGATGTGGGTGGAAGGGATGTATGCCACTTCCAGGCTCCCCCCAAACCTCCTGCACAATCTCCCATAGCTCTCTCTTTCCTGGTCTTCTCATCAGATGCAGAGGGTCCAGAGAGGAACTCCAAGGCTCTAGGACAGGGGTCAGAAAACTGAGGCTCACAGGCCAAATCCAACTCTCTGCCTGTATTTGTAAATAAAGCTTTATTGGAACACAGTCATGCCCATTCATTTCTAGGTTGTTTATGGCTGCTTTTGCACCACAATGGTAGAAATCATTAGTTGTCACTGAGTGCCCTGCGAAGTCTAAGATATTTCCCATCTGGTCCTTTAGGGAGAAAGCTTGTTGACTCCTGCCCTGGGGGATGGTGGAACCACCACCCAGGATGGTAAGGAGCCTGGGGCCCTTGATGACTGTGTGGAGTACTGGCTCCTCCTTCCCAAGAGCCTGCACTGGACAGTGACACGGCAAGAAGGAAGCTTTTACTGTGCTGAGCCACTGAGATTTGGGAGCTGATTATTTTATCAGTCAGTCTACCCTGGATACACACTGCCCAAGGAGCTCTGACTCCGGGATGAGCAGAAACATGGCTTCCTATTCATCTTCATCCTCTCTGTGCCCTGCACACCTAGGAAGCCGACTTGTCTCCAGGCCAGGGCTCATGCGGAAACCAGTCAGACATCCCATAGTCGCTCGGACCTGGTGGCCCTGAACTGCCACCTGGGTGAGGTCGCTTTGACAGAGTGGTAGGGGTCCTTCTCTCCTCATAGGAGGACAAAGCAATAAGAAGAACAGAGCCAGGATCAGGAAGCCCCTGGGAAGCCCAGGCTGGTGCCAGCCTGGTGGTCCTAAAGAGGCAGCCTTCCTCTCAGACCAACCATTTTAGGAAACTTGAGCTTGAGAGTTTGTTGATTAATGGCTGTGCAATCCTAGATAAGTTACTTAACTCTCCCTCCCCAAGCTTCAGTTTTCTTATCTGTGAAATGTGATCAAGAGTGCCTATATCCTAGAGTTGCTGGTAATGGCAAGCCGCCCCCACCCTAGAGTGCCATTTACATGCACAGTGCTATTTCTCTCTTGCTCTTATTCTCCATGTTCTGGGCCCTGGAGCCATGTCCCTCCCCAGGAAACCCCCCTGCCTGCAGCCCTGGCTTCCCAGGCATGGCCCTGACACCTGGCACAACCACCTGCACCTGGTGCTCACCTACACTGCTTTCTATCTTGAGATTTTGACCAAGAGGAATTGAGGGGGTGGGTGAGCTCAGAGTGTGCAAGGCAGCCCTGGAGCTGGGGGCCATGCTGGGCCACATGCCAGAGGAGCAAAGAGAAGAATCCAGCTGTCAGATGAGGGAAGTCGCCCAGTGGAGAGGAACATCCTGGTCTCCAGGATACAGGCTGCCCAGTGGAACTTTCTCTGCCCAGTGGAACGTTCTACGTTTGCACTGGCGGCCAGGTGGGTTGAGCTCTCTTAGGCTCAGTCTTGGTTTATGACACGTGGCTACTGAGTACTTGAAATGTGACTAGTACCACAGAGGAACTGGACAGTAAACTTTATTTACTTGAAATAAATTTAAATTGGACTTAGTTTCGTTTTTTGAGACGGAGTCTCCCCTTGTTGCCTAGGCTGGAGTGCAGTAGCGTGATTTCAGCTCACTGCAACCTCTGCCTCCCAGGTTCAATCGATTCTCCTGCCTCAGCCTCCTCACTAGCTGGGATTACAGGCACCTGCCTGACAAATTTTTGTATTTTTAGTAGAGATGGAGTTTCATCATGTTGGTCAGGCTGGCCTTGAACTCCTGACCTCAAGTGATCCACCCGCCTCAGCCTCCCAGAGTGTTGGGATTACAGGCGTGAGCCACTGTGCCTGGCTGAACTTAGTTTCAATTCAAAGTGGCTAGTGGCTGTCATCTCGATCAACATACAGTGAGTGCTTCCTAGTCATCCCCTCAAGGCCCTAGATACACTTGGAGTCTTTCCTGCCCTTATGCCAGGAGCTGTTTCGCCTTTACAAGGCCCACCTCCTTTGACTTGAGCCGCCCTCAGTGGGGTTGCTTCTGAAACCTGGAGGTTTAGGGCTGAGGTCAGCCCCAGCCTGGGTTCCTGGGGCTTGGCAAGCCTGCAGTGTTGTGTGTGTGTGCATGCATGCATGTGCACATGTGTGTACCTGCAGTGGGAGAGAATGGACAGATCATGACAGAGGGAGCCAGGCAGGCACGATGGAGGTGCAAGCCAGACACACGCTTTCCCATTGGTGGGTGTGGCCTTGAACCTCAGCGTTTGCCTGCAGTTTCCACTGCACGAAGCTCTCAACAGCAGAACGTTTGAAATGAGCTGTTCTGGGAATGTGTTTCCCAGGCCATGCATTCCCGAAGCAGCATTATTTATCCTGTTCCTTCTCAGACCCACTTTTCATTTTGCCTCCCGATCTGGCAGCTCCAGAGGTGTCAAAAAGAACAGGTGGAAGAGGAAGGGATTCTCAGATTTGCAGGATGCGGCGGCACGCAGGGGCTATGCCACCACAGACTGGAGCAGAGTCACGCGAGCTCAAGCGCTCGTGGTGCCACTGGTTTGCTAGGTGACCTTGGGCAGGTCAGTGAACCCCTCTGGGTCTCCGTGTTCCCATCTGTTGAGAGGGTTAAGTGAGGCCTAGGACAGGCCTGCGAGGAAGCAAGGGGCTAGTGTCATGGGTGTCATGCCACACGTCTCCTGCTGAGCCCGGAGACACCAGGAACTTGCTTCCAGGGAACAAACAACGACTAAGTCACAACTGCCATAACCCGGTAGCTTCTCACTTGGAGAGCGAAGGAACTTCTTGGTTAAATAAGACCTGAAGCCAAAGCGAACGCATGAAGGGTGAAAGGCAGTGGGGTGGTGAGGAGGGGCTGAGGAGCCAGGGCACCTCCCAGCACTGTGGGGAGACACAGCCTCCGGCCAGGACCACCGTGGAGCTCTTGGGAAAAAGATTTGGAGGTCCACGGTCTGTGTGCCCCTACCCCCCACTAACTTGGCTAAACTGTTGGCATATTCTGTAACCCTGCTGGAGCCTCGGCTTTCTCATCTGCAAAATGAAGATGATGAGAGCAGCTGGGTCCTGTGAGGGCAGCTGGGACAATTCAGTGTGCTACTGTATCTGAAGCCTGGCACACAGCAAAAAATAACTCCAGCTGGTGCAGAGAAGAGGGCTGTTCAGAGAGGAGACCGGGATGATGGGACCTGCTTATACCTGTTTTAAATAAATTTTTTTGGTCTTTTTTCTTTATGCAAGCCATTCATTCCACAAGCTTATACCTTTTTAAGCGCAGCCCCTAAGCTGAGAGAGAGCAGAGGAGCCTGAGGGGGGAGAGGTGCCCAGAGTAAAAGCCCTTCTCCTAGCTGTGACCTTGGGCGACCCTTCCCCTGCAGGGCCCTGGAGCTCACCTCTAAAGGGAGGGGTTGAACCAGCACACCTGGAGGTCCCTCCAGTCTGAAGGTTTCCATAGGTCCCCTCCTCGCTTCCCCCACCTCCCTGTGTAAGAGGGAGCCTGGAGGAGAGCGCCGGTGGGGGAGGAGGCTTCTGGCTTCCTTCCACCCAGCCTTGCCCTGGGGTTCCCGAGTACCTTGAATTCATTAGCAGCTGCAGCTCTGAGCGTTGATTAAAAAGAGGCTGGGTTTTTTTTCCTTCTCTTTTCCCCTTGGTTCTTTCCCGGAGCAGTGATTTCAATTTGCAGCCGGCTCCCTCTGGGATGGAGGGGAGGGTGGGGCTGGGAGCGTGGCAGTGTCTAGCTGGGGGTGGGGGCGGGGGTGGAGACCTGGACGCTCTCTCTTCCCTTTCTCTGCTCCTCTCCTCCCCTCTTCCCCTCCACGCCCATGGCTCCCCCTCCCTCAGTTGCAGGCCAGGATCTGACACACCTGCAGTGCACATTGATTGCCTGATTAAGGGGAGATTGATTGGTCCCTGCTGTCATTAGCTTATAGTTAGCGGTGACCCCTCTGCTTGGCCTCCAGCCTGCGCTGACCTGAATGGCTCCAACAGCTCAACAGGAAATGGGAACTCGGCGAGGGGAGGGGCTGGCCTGGCCTGGTCTGGCTGTCAGCCCTGGGCCAACAGGGGACCCCTAGGGCCCTCTATTCTAGCCTGGCTGGGCCCTGGACCTTCCACGGGGATCAGTGGACTATTTTCATTTCTTCTGAACGGGGAGGTTGAATGCAACGCTTCCTAAGTGAGAAGAGAGTTGTGCAGCCTTGTCTCCCCAACCCTGCACCATCTCCTCCCGACCCTCCCAGCTACTCCGCACACCTTGGACTGGAAGCCCCTTTAAGCCGAGCTTTCCTCTCCTTCTTGGAGACTTTTTTTTTTTTTTTTTTAAAGAGACATGGTCTTGCTCTATTGCCCAGGCTGGAGTGAAGTGGAGTGGACACGGCTCTCCGCAGCCTCAATCTTCTGGGCTCAGCCTCCCGCATAGCTGGGACTGCAGGCGTGTGCCACCACACCATCTAATTTTTAAGTTTTTTTGTAGAGACTGGCTCTTGCCAAGCTTCCCAGGCTGGTCTCAAACTCCTGCGCTCAAGTGATCCTCCCGCCTCAGCCTCCCAAAGCGCTGGCATTACAGGCGTGAGCCACCACTCCCCGCCTTTCTGGGAGACTCTTGCTTTCAAAGCACATTCACTCTGGTTTCCCACAGGGAGAAGCAGCCGGCTGCTGCGTGTGTCAGGAGGTCCAGGTCCTCCCTTGGGCTCTCATAGCTCCTCCCTAGGCCACTTGCTGCAGGACTTGGGATTTTTTTTGTTGAATGATTGTCTCCCCTTTGAGTCGCTGAGGGCGGGGAACCTGCTGATTCTGTATCTGTGGCTCAGCACAAACACCAGAGGTTAGAGTGCATATCTCCCCCTCCCTCCCCATCTCCAGGGAAAAACTATTTTGAAACTGTCAAGAGTATATAAAACTAGCTCTAAACACTGAAAGGGAGGCACAGTTCTATTTGCTTGGTGGCTGTAAAAGGTCTAGTTTTTTCCTAAAGCAAAACCCAGCAATGCCACTGCTCTGGGAGGGGTTGGGTAGATGACCCCAGAGCGCCGGTCCGGCTGAATCTCCCAGCCACGCCTGCTGGGACGGTGAGGTTGCTGCAGGTGGGAGCTCCTGGGTGGGGCTCATTCATTCTCTGTCCTCAGAACCCCACCCTGTGCAGAGCCCGTGGCCAGGGCCTGGAGCGGGGGCACACCTTGAACACAAGCTTTAGGGTCACATTTTAATCCGGTTCAGTCACTTAGCAACTTTGTCACCTTCTGCAAGCTCACCACCTCTCTGAGCCTGATTTTTCTCCTCTCTGAACTAGGATGACAATAACTATCCTAGAAGGATTTGCTAAAAGCTTTGAGATAATCTATGTGCACAGCACATAGTAGGCACAAAGAAAAGGGAAAAGGAAGACTAACATTTGATGTTTTCACGCTGCCATATTATGGTTTGCTTATTGGCCTTCCGAAAGCATGTTATTTGAAAACAAATATTAAAGGATATTATAAGCTCTATCATCACAGGGAAGACGCCTCATTCATCCCAGCACCACTGCTGGTGCCTGCACAGTGTCAGGGACATGGCAGGTATGCAAGAGATGTTGGGTGAGTTGATGGATTTTGGACTCAAGGTGCTCTGGGGCCCTGCGCAGCGCCCCTTGACAGGGTGCCTGGCTCAGCCCTGTGGGCTGAGATCCCTTGGCCAGGGCTTTTAGAGGATGACAGTGATGGATGAAGTCAAGCCTAGGCAACCCCTCCAGCAACTCTGAAGGGAGATTCTCCACCTGGCTACAGTGAAGGGAGCCACGGACCCGTGGATGGCAGTGGGGGACCCACGGAGGGGTTGGGAAGGAGATGAGGTCTGGTGAGCATCCTTTGGTCAACAAGAGACAAACTATACCCACTGGGCTGAGCAGCTGTCCATGTCCCCAGCCACATGCTGAAATCCTGGGGAGGTGGAGCTCAATGACACCAGTAGCCTCCTAGGCAAGGTCACTTTGAGCTCAGGTCAAGGGTGGCACCGTGAGGATGGCCAAGGGTGCCACCGTGAGGATGGCCATGGGAGACCCTTTGATCTAGTCCACCCTGCCGGTGGGCACACAGGAGACCTCAGGACCCAGGAAGCAGCAGTTCTCGGGTATAGGAACGGGGTTGGAGGGTACCCTGCTGCAATGCCCAGGATATAGCAGCCTCTGGCAGGGCCAGGCAGAGCCAGGCGGTGCGAGCCAGGGGGGCGAGGCAGTCCCAGCCGGCTGGGCCAGAGAAGGCTTCCTGTGAAGTCGCAGCCCTTTGAAACTGACTAATAAGGTTTTCTTCCCTTTCTAAGTTGAATGAGTCAGGAGCTTCATATAGGATCCCATCTGTCTGCTCCATCCCTGCCAGTTGGATTCTAGGCCTCCAGCCAATTAAAAAACCCAAACTAGTTTAGTGGGAATCTGCTTGACTGGTTTGGTGAGAGCTCTGTTTTCCCTCGGTGGAACAGAGGCCTCTTGGCTGCCCTTCTGGGTCGTGCCTGAGAAGGAGTCTGGAATCCTGCAGCCAAGGAGCCGGGATGGCTTGAATTAGGACCAGGAGGTGGGAAGCTGCAAGGAGATGGAGCCCAGCTACACAGAGGAAAGACATTGTTCCCCAGGCTGTTCATGGCTGGAGCCCACCGCACTCTGGGTCTCAGTGCTTGGCCAGGCATCGGGGGAGCTCAGCTTGACCTGGATGTCTCCCCCGCGGTGCTCCAGGCCCTTGAGGACTCAGTGCTGGCTGTACCTGGAATGAACGAACACGTGCCAGGCGGGGGCAGGGGGATCTCATCACCAGAGCTGGTCACATATGGGCTTTCAATCCCTCGTTCACACCACAGCTGGCCGGTTGGATGGGACAAGGCCCCGGGATTCCCTGAGGCTGAACGAGCTGGATCTGCCGGAGGTGTGGGCAGGACGGAGGGTGGGTGGCCTGTGTGTCACTGGGATTAGGCTTCCTGGGCCATCACCTGCTTCTCCTCAGAGAGGGGTGACAGCATGAGGCTCAGGAGGGCAAGTGCCACCCAGAGGCCAGATTCAGCAAATAGTAAGCAAAATCCCTTGGGGGTGGGGTGGGAACAGTGGCTGCAAAACCTGTGCACTTTGCTCAGACAGGACTATTACAGCTATAAGGAGAAATGAAGGTGTCTGCAGCCAGCCCGCAGCAGAGCAGATGAGCTCTTGAGAAGGCACGTTCTCCTGTTAGAGGTAGACCCTTGGTAGCAAAGAGACAACAGCTGTCAACAAAATAAATGAGGGCTGGATGTAGTGGCTCACACTGGTAATCCCAGCACTTTGGGAGGCTGAGGCGGGCAACATAGTGAATATTCATCTCTAAAACAAAACAAAACAGAACAAAACAAAAAAGGAGGTGGGTATGGGACCGTGCATTTGGAGGCCATTTAGTGCGGGGGAAGCACCGGGCAGAACATGTAGCTATTAATGAATGTGCTTATCATGTCAACGCCTCCCCACATGCAGTAGCCCATAAATTCTGTTTTTCTTTTTTCTTTTTTTTTTGAGATGGAGTCCTGCTCTGTTGCCCAGGCTGGAGTGCAGTGGCACAGTCTCAGCTCACTGCAGCCTCTGGCTCTCAGGTTCAAGCGATTCTCCTGCCTCAGACTTCCAAGTAGCGGGGATTACAGTCTCCTGTCACCATGCCTGGCTAATGTTTTTGAATTTTTTAGTAGAGGTAGGGTTTCGCCATGTCGGCCAGGATGGTCTCGAACTCCTGACCTCAGGTGATCTGCCTGCCTTGGCCTCCAAACTGCGGAGATTACAGGCATGAGTCACTGCGCCTGGCCAATTGCCAATAAATTCCACTGTTTTTAGGATCAGGCCCGCCGTCCTCACCATGTTCCATCATAGCCTCATCTCATGCCTCCCTGTCGGCAGCCACTCTGACCTGGTTCCCCGAGCCCTCCGCGCCCTGCCCCCATCCCCGAGGGCCTTTGCACACACAGTCCTTTCTGCCCAGTGCTCTCTCCTCCCTTACCTCAGCTGCCGGCCTCTCTCTATGGACACCCTGGGGATCTGATGTCAACCCCAGCCCTCCCTGACCCCGGGGCCAGTCCATGCTGCTTCATCCTGGGTTGTCACCAATGCTCACCCCTTTCTCTCAGAGCGAGCTTTGAGCCCTTGAATGCCACCCGGTCTCTCTGGGGTTGCTTGATTCATGCCTCGTCTGCCCCACCTGACTGTAGGACCCACTGGAGCAGGGATGTCATCCCCCTTTGTCACTGTTTTACCCTGAGCCCAGCAAAAGGCTTGGCTCATAGAGGCTCCCACGAAACTGTTCTCACCTGAGAGTGACCCCGAAAAGTTCAGGACACTGGCATGGAAAGGGTCACTGCTTCTCACGAGGCCAGAGTCCCTGACACGGAATTCAGCAGTTTAGAGAGAGTTTCCAGACCAAGCCTGAATTCTCATTTTCACTCTGGCACCATTGGCTGGCTTAGCGGTGACCTTGAGAAAGTTGAGTTAGCTCTCCGAGCAGGTGTTGTCACCTGTTCCTTGGACAGGGCAGGGGGAGGAGTCGCTGAGATGACACAGCACACAGAGCCCTTGGCACAGATCCTGGCACGGGGGGTGCTTAGTGGCTGGTGGTGGGGGAGGCAGGGCAGTGGCTCTGAGGCCTGGACACCTCTCATCTCTGGCTAGGGGTCGGGTGAGGAATTTTCCCTGGCTGCCCCAGAGTCATCCAAAGCAGCAGCTGCCCAGAGCTGGCAGGGTGGGTGAGGCTCTGCGGAGACCTGGAAGGCGTTCAGGCCACGGGCTGCAGGCACAGTTGGCAGCAGCGGCTCTGCTCCAGCCTGGTGACCTCTGCAAGGAGCTGCCTCTGCTCCCCTCTGGCCACTCTCTGTCCACAGCCAGTACAGCCTTCAGGAAGAACAAGGAGGACTGGAGTCCCCACAGGACATCAAGCCCTTCCTGTGCCTGGGCTGCCGGCACCTGCCCTGAGCTTCCCTAAGACTGCCCTTTTCCGCTCATCAGCCCCTGATAAGACACCCAGCTGCACGTGAACCAGCCGCACTGTGTCCAGTGGCTCACAGCACTGAAGACTGAGTTTCCCCAACTCTCATCTGTAAAGTGGAGATAACAATTCCTGCTGGATGCAACGAGAAGATGTTTATAAAATCGCCTGGCACAAAATAAGTCCTTAATAACGCCAGTTCCCTTCTCTGTTCCCCGTACCAGCTGCTTTTCCCCTGAAGTGCTCTGTGCCCTCCATTGTAGAAGCAGAAGTCTGTCCCTAGTTTTGGGAAAGGATTTCAAACTCCTTCCCACAGAAGAGTTGAGGCACACAGTGGGTTCTCCCCAGTGGGAGGCGGTATTCATAAAAGAGTAGCCTTCGTCCAAAGAAATCGGGCAATGATGCTGATAGTTCAGGCATTGAGATTTTGAGGCTGGGGCCGCTCTGCCCATGAGTCACTGGCCTCTGACAAAGAATGAGGTGGCAGGAGGAGGTAGCCAGCTCATGCGATGAGGCGTTCAGTCCCAGCTTCTTCACTGCCTAGCGGTGTGACCTTGGCTGGGTCTCCTGACCTCTCTGAGCTTCCTGGTCTGTAACATGTGGGTAATAATCGGTGGTAGTTCCCACCTCCCAGGGGTGTGCTGGGGATTACGTGGGCTCTTCCTGCAGCACAGGGCTGACCCGTGGCAAGAGGTCAGGGTGTCACAGGTCCTGCTGTTGTTGTTTTTTTTTTTTTTTTTTTTGAGACAGAGTCTCACTCTGTCACCCAGGCTGGAGTGCAGTGGCACAACCTCAGCTCACTGCAGCCTCCGCCTCCCAGGTTCAAGCCATTGTCCTACCTCAGCCTCCCGAATAGTTGGGATTACAGATGTGCGCCATCACACCCAGCTCGTTTTTGTATTTTCAGTAGAGACGGGGTTTCACCATGTTAGCCAGGCTGGTCTTGAACTCCTGACCTCAGGTGATCTGCCCACCTTGGCCTCCCAAAGTGCTGTGATTACAGGCGTGAGCCACCACACCCAGCCCTGCTGTTGTTTTTCTTTTCATCACTGACGGTTGGCAGTGCATTTGGCCAATTCATCAGCCCCAAACCCTCCTCCCCAGCAGCATAGCTGAGGGAACGCAGCTCGAGGCTTGGGGAGGTGCAGACATTTCCAGAATCCTAACAACCTGATTTCTTTGAGAGCACACCTCATGTTTGGCGTTGGGCTGGCTAGCCGTGTTGGTGGCTGGGTGGGCTTCCAGCATGGGGAGGGAGGCCCCGTGAGGCTGAGAGACCCCAGCAAGGCCACTGTGTCCCAGAACCTCTGTTTGTTCATAAGTGAAGCTGCTGTCTCTCAGGGCTGCCCGGAGCTCTCGAGGGCCTGGCCAGTGAGAACAGTGGAGCCCAGGCCACAGCATCGGGGACGGGGCTGGAAGTGGAGAGGGCTGCAAGTGGGAGGCCTTTGGACACGCAGCATCTCAAGGCCATGGAAGGGTGGGGTTTCCTGGACCTGCCTGCAGGGGAAGTGACCCTGGCCACCCTGCTGCTCAGTGTGGGCACTCCTGGCACTTCCCCAGAGGTAGCTTCTTAGTGCTGTTAGGTGCAGGGCGCTGGGAAGCCGGTCCAGGCCTCCCCAAGCACAGACTGAATGGGTCGCCTTGTTCCCCAGGTTTCTGAACTGGGGGTAGTGGGGCCACCTGGGCTGATACCTGGGAGGAGGGACTCCCCTGCCGCCAGACCCCAACAAGGGGAGCAGGGCTCGGCCAAGGCAGCTGAGAGCTCCAGGCTGGAGTGGGACTCTGAGGACAGAACTGGGCAAGAAATCACCTCTGTCCCCAGCTCTCCTGCCTACAGGTAGCAGAAAGGCAAGAAAGCCCCAGCGATGTGGAAGGGGCAGGCAAGAAGGTGGAGGAGACCCCTGCCCTGGCCAAGGCATGAGTGAGGGAGGGGGTGGCTGTGTCCGCATCGCACTCCATCATAGCCAGGGAACAAGCTCTCCCCGTGAAAGCTCTGGGCTTCCTCTCCCCTCCCTGGATACCATTTTCCCATGGGGTTTGCTGTGATCCTGGTGGGAAAAGTAATTAGGTGACCAAGTACCCAAAAGTAATTAGGTGATCCCATCCCAGGCGGAGCTCACCCCTCTTCCTCCAGGAAGCCTTCCTGGATTACCCTCACCCCCACTGAGCACCCTTTATCCCTCTGGGGCCCAGTCACCCCTCAGGCGGTTGCCATGGGATCCTGTGGAGACACAGGGGAAGGGGTCAGTTCACATCCATGGAACAGCAAGCCCTTCACGGTGACCCA